>NC_092797.1:7498841-7814639 GCF_918797505.1 Bemisia tabaci | reverse complement strand
CATACAATTTTTGGATAGGGCAGTGGAGATTGCCTCTTTTGGTTCTAGACGCTTCAATTTACGACCGGTCAAATTCGTGACCTTAACATGGTAGATCAGAATATTAGCTCTCCTTAAAACTACGTTCCTTGCGGAAGATCCTCACTCCATCTTCGCTATCTCTTTACCTACAACAGGCTGCCGAGATTGGTTCCACCAATTTGGCTTGATGGAAGACCTGCTGGATGCTCAGAGGAGGCCAGATATCTTGGTGTAACACTCGACGTTAAATTGCGTTGGGCAGCCCACATCAAGAAAAAGAGACGTGAGCTCATGATAAAAAACTCTAAGATGCGTTGGCTTCTTAGGTGTAATTCCAATTTATCTTTAGATAATAAAGTTCTCCTTTATAAGCAGGCCCTCAGGCCAGTGTGGTCCTACGGCTGCCAGCTCTGGGGGTGTGCGGCTAATTCTAACATTAAAATAATTCAAAGGGCCCAGAATTCTGTTCTGCGACGGATGGTGGGGGCGCGGTGGTATGTTAGGAACTCTGACATCCATCGGGACCTCGGCATTGAGAGCGTCGGAGCAGTAATTCGGCGAACAGCCACCAGATACGAAGAACGACTTTTGGCCCATCCTAATGAGGAAGCCATCAGATTACTAGATAACAGTGAGCAGGCATTTGAGGCGCCTCATGAGGTTATGCTGTACAGCATCAACTCGTAGCTTCAGCATCAATGCCGTATGCCCAGGTAGCGGCCGTTCGGGCATACGGCTCCGAGCCTGATGCGCTCAACCTGCCGGCCGCCGGCTTCGGGCATTGAAGCCCGATGCTGGAGAGCCGACCGAGCCAGCCTCAAGCGCTGATGCTGAGGTTTGATGCTGGCTCATGGGCCTCAGCCTCTGAGGCCGGACCGTCGGCTTGCGGCCCGATACGGCCTTAATTTTCGGACCCGCCACCCAGCTTATTACCGACGGGGCTGTCCCAGAAGACCGCGACCCTCGGACTCGGCGATGAATTCGCGGAACACCCCTTTGTCTTGGCGGCAGCCCACGCCTCGCCGAGAAGTTCTTAGAAGTGGACGCCGAGGAAGGGTGTTAGCCGACCGGCAGCCGGGCCCGGGGCGCTGGCGTCCGACGCGTCTGCTAATTGAAGCCGCTAATTTTGATGCTGGACTCAGCATCAAAACTGATGCAGCATCAGAAAAGGAGCCGGGAGTCGGCTTCACCAGGTGAAGCCGCCTCAACGGCATATGCGCTCCCCCGGCGCACTGATCGAAGCGGCATGAAAGTCCGCGCCGGGCCTCCGCCTCGCGCGCCGATGCGGCTCCGTTTATGATGCTCCCTCAAACCTCAGCTCTAAATCCCTGACAGTGAGGAACTACGGAGGCTCAGAAGGCGCAAACCCTTTGAGCTGGCAACCGTAGTACCCGATTAACCCCCATATATCATCGTAAAATCCCTTGATTGAGGGTGGCTTTAAACTATAGTGATATGTTTGGTATTATTCTTAGTATGTCTTAATTTTTTTTTTTTTTTTTTTTTTTTTTTTTTCTTTTTTTTTCCTGTACAAAGTATATGGTATCAAAATTTCACTGTTAAATGTTAGGTTTATACTCATCACTGTGTGGTTAGTATAATGCTGTTCCGGTTGTTCGGGGTCGGACACCGCAGATACTCGTCCGCGATGCTCGTCCCAGGGCATCCAAGTTAGGAAAAAGTCTGTATAATTGTATATATTTTCAGTCGATAGCCGTTATTCATTTTTAAGTTACATCTAAATATCTTATTTCTGTACAGAAGTTGATATGTTTAATAAATAAAAAAAAAAAAAAAAAAAAAAAAAAAAATCTTCGCTATCTCATTTCTCCAGTTTCACGTGACCATTTTTGATTTTAGGCTTCGGACAAAAATTGCGTTGGTAACCAATCCCTCATCCGCAAAAAATCCAGTTTTGAAGGAGAGCTAAAATTCTGCTCTGTCATGTTTAGGGCACGAAATAAACAGTTTTCAGATAGTCTCGCCTCTCCAAAGAAGACGACCACATTGTTTTCTATCCATTAGCGGATCCAGCAAATTGGCAATATTGTTTTTTCTCCATGTAATTCAATGGAAATGATTGTTTTCTTTCCATTTAAACCAATGGAAATGATTGTTTCCTCTCCATTTAAACCAATGGAAATGTATCGATTCATGGAGGCCCGGTGCTCCGACAAGAATCGATTATTTAACATAAGTTTAAATGTAGGAAACCCGGTGTTGCCAAATTGCATCATCCGCTTTTGTTTTCTATATCGTCGCGATAATTGCCTCAAATCCCGCTCATCCGGCTCAGTATTGCGAATTTTGAATTGAAAATTAAATAAAAAAGTAAGTAAGTAAGTTTAGTTTAGTCTTAAATTAATGATTGAAAGAGCGCTAACGCTCTTTACAACTTCACTCGGAGCTCACAGTAACGTCTGCTGCCGTGCGAAGTCGCTAGCAGGATGCTCTCATCTCTCTGTGAGGAAAATTAATTATTTTTTGAGGTGTGGGTCTGATTTGTGAACAATTTTCTCGATTATCAAATTTTCAATGACTGGTCAACAACAAGAGCTTTATCGAAGGAAACATTCTTGAATCATGCAAAATATTTTTCTATTGTCAAAATCATGCGGAATACCTACGGAGTGTCTCCTATCCCAAGTAGCATAAGTTGCAATGAACTGAAATTACATGATAAAATTATTACTCCAGCGTCGAAGTGTTGTGTAGGTTGCCTATTTATTGATAGAAGGGGCACGGCTTATTGAAATTTATTGCAAAATTATTGAATTACTCATTGATGAAATTGAAATAAGTTCACTATATTCTATTCACCATTAACTGTATTCACCGAGAGAGTCCAAATCATCGTTCATTGGTTTGATGATCGAGTGAGATAAATGTGGGTTCTTGAATAAGTGGAATTAATAGTAGTGGTGAGTAGTGGCAAAATAGAAGGCGAACCCAAAGTAGACGATACCGAGAAGACCACACGTCTTGCATGAATTCAGAAATCAAAGAGAGATAAGTGTTTGTTCTGCACGGCAACGCTACTGGCAAAAGTTCACGGAACTTTGCGCGAAAGGCAAGTTCCGTAAACCTATCTCTGTGTAGACGAGGCCTTCCATTTATAAGAAATGAACGAAAAAATTATGAAAGAACAAAAATAAATGTGGCTTAATAATTTTAACTTCCGCCGCCACGCCGTGCTGACCGCACCGTGTTTGACGCAATGCTTGATGTATTCCTACAGTCTTGTAGGCGCTATGCGTTTCACGCCGATCGCTGAGCTGAGCGCATTGTGTTTGACGCAATGTGTGTAGTATTCATGCAGTCTTGTAGGCGCTAATATGTGTTACATGTCGACCGCCGCGCCGAGGGCTTCTCTTTTTCATATCAAGACCTCGTTATCATTGCTCTCTGCGCCTCCCTCGCCGCGCCGCAATTCCTCGTTATCATTGCTCTCTGCGCGTGTTTTGACTCTCCTAATTAAAGGTGCCGTCTCTTGTATCACCGCAAGACGACAAAATTAGAAATTACTATACTCTCAGGGAGTGAGAGATTTTGTCGCCGTTTCTCTTCGTAATTTGTTTTCTCAACCCGATTTTTTTTTATACCTACATCTAGAAAAATTGCAAAATTTGCCGCCATGAGCCGCGGCCCATAAGGCCACCCCCTAAATCCGGCCCTGCTCGATGATCAAGTTTATCGGGCGAGATAAATGTGAGGTCACGTTTATAGGGGTAATTTCAACATTTTGTCTTATACATTTTATTGGTCTTGGAGGAGATACGATATGTATTGGATGATACGATATGAAACTAATCAAAACCTTAAAATTGAAACACCAAAAATAATTAATTACTAGCCACTTAATTAAGAATCCTATTTGTGGTTCCTTATAGGTTTGATTTTCAGGAAATTGAAAGCGAACTGAAAGTGGACGGTATCTACCGAGAGACACATTGTTCATTGACTTAATCGAATTAAATTTTTGTTCGATTAATATTTCTATTCTCTTTATTTTCTACGTACATCTATTTACATTTTTTTTTAACGATTCGCCTGAGTAAGATAAAATATTACAAAATTTTATAAATTTTACAAAAACAACAAATTAAAAGGTGTGTCAAGCGATGCAGATTTCTTGCAGAGTTTGAAAACACCTGTGAGTTTCAATTGATGTGGTATCAGCTTCCAGACGGAGCGACCTCACTGGTAGGCACCCACCTCCTGTAAAGGGTCTCGGTTATGGATGCTGCTAACATACTCTCTAGAGTTATTTCTCCCTGAATCGACACGGATGCGATGATGAGTTCTTTGTTAACGGAACCGGCCAACCTGTTCAATCCCATCAAAGTGGTCCACGACATCGAGTTCCCTTTGTCGACGACGATTATGAAAGATGCATGGTAATACGGCGGCCCTTGTTTGTAGAGAACTGGAAAGAGGAACGAAAATTTTCGTTGATTTAAACCCAGTTAATTCAGCACTAAGCTACGTGATAAAGCACGCGAAAAACTGTAGTCGCAGTAAATTGCTTGAACTTGAGACGAAGGGAGACAATCTATCTTAATCTGTCGCTGGAAAAAAAAACACATTGGATCTAGAGTCCAGACTCTTAAAAACATCGACAAGCAAAAATACTCTTGATTCAATCAAATTTAAGCTTAAATCAAGAACCAAGCCTCTTAATTTGAGCGGATTTCCTTTTGATTTAAGCTTAAGTCTAATTGAATCAAGAGTCCTTTTTCTTGTCAATGTTTTCAAGAGTCTGGATGCTAGGTCCAATGTGTTTTTTTTTTTTTGTTTTTTTTCCAGTGGTTAAGTTCCGCAAAATTTTGTTTCGAAAGGGCTGGACGGACAATATTTTACGACAAAGAGCATCAAACAGAGTACTCTGTGCTACGACTTAAGTTCTGTTCTCACAACAGAAAAGTTTTGAAAGTATAACGAATAAAGGGTAGGAGCCATGTGAACAGAAGGTTCTGTCATCAGCACTGACTATTTTTCTGCGCGTGGCTCACTCATAAAAGCACCTATCTGCATTAGGGAACTAATGACACTTATGTTGTCTCTGGAATGAGTCAGAAATAAAGTTTCTTGATGCAAAATGTGGTCCGAATCTGCTGAGAGATGTCTTCAAAAATTATAATCAAATCTCATGTTAAACTTCCAATTATTTAGCGGTTTCTGTTTGTCTACACGACTAAGGCCAATGAACTATATCTAGAGTGCGCAAGCTCTCAAAAAAAAAAAAACTTTTGTACTCGTGTATTAAAGTGTCCACGTCAATGCAATCAAAAATCTCCTTCATTTTATGGTGACGCAATTTTACCTACTTGGATGTATCACGCGTTTCGCTCTTTTCAACTTTTCTAATAGTGCATTCAAGTCTCTAAGTCCGCCAAAAGTCTCCTTCAATGTGTGGATACGCAAATATATCTACTTGGAAGTCAAAATAGTCGTATCACATGTTTTACCCTATCCAACTTTCCTACTCTGCATTCAACTGAAAATACTTACGAAAATCTCCGCCAAATTTGATTCCAGACTTGACGATCCAGCCTTTGGAACGAAAATGGTGATACGCCACGTACTTGTAAGCGAAATCCGCATCTTTTTTCGCGAAAGCCGCGAACAACTGGGCATGGTCCAGGACATCTTCCGCGTCGGTCAAGACTGTCAAGCAACCGAGGGCGTAGCTTAGAAAAAATGCCTCCACGAAATCAAAATTCAGCACTTTGCTGTCATCCGAAAAGCCGTCCAGATCTTGGACGAGTTCGTCAACATCCATCATTCCATCATCGGGATCTATTCCCTCCTCGGTACCATCCCCTTCTTCTTCGCTATCACTGACATCAACGGTCATTCCGGAATCAACGATTTCATTTGAAGGCGTTTTTTCGATTGCGCTACTACTTTCTTTTTCAGAAGACTTCTCCACCCCCGATTCGTGTGTTTTATCGGACAAACACTCGTCTAGATTAGGCGCTGCCTTGGAGATTATTAACTGGTCCCAGTTCTTTCTGCGCTTATTTAGTTTCGTGGGTTGCTCCGTTGGTTTGGTTTTTTTCCTGTCGAAGCACGCACTTCGTCCGAAAAACCCCTGCAAAATTAAGACAGCCAAATTTTAATTTCTTCCGTTGTTTTCAATGGGCCAGTTACGCTGGTTACAGAATAGTGTGTTAATGCTTGATTCTTCTAGATTAGCTAAAAATAAGAAGATCTGTCCACGCAGCAACTTTCTATGTTGAATATTAACCGAGATATCGTCCTTTGAAAAGTCGGGATTTTGACGTCACCCACCGCGGTAGTGCATTGCATAACATGGTATGTACTACCTAACGCGGTGGATGACGTCATAAATCTAGTTTTTCAAGGCGCGATATCTGGGTTAATATTCAACGTAAAAAGTGGTTGTTTGGAGGGATCTTAATATTTTTAGCTGATCTGCAAGAATAAAGCATCAAAACACGATTCTGTGACCAACGCAACTGGCCCATTATGCTCAACGAATGTCACCGTTATGGGCCGAAAGTTAGATTCCCCCCTTAATTTTCTTACGAACATAGCTCGGAAAAAAAAGAGATTGAAACAGTTTTGATACCATAAAGACAGTGTGGAGAGGAGGGGCCCCCGTGAGAATTGGAAAAATGGAAGATCCCTGACAGATTTTTTTAAAATTTTCATTATTGCGGTGTTACAGCTAGGGAATAGTGCGATTTACTTGCAAGAGGGCGGAATGGGAATTTTATTTTAAGTCTTTAGAATTAAATATTTATGAATATTGATCAAATCTGAGAGAGGTCAAATTGAAGCTTGGGAAAGCCTTGTCATTTTCTGTACCCTTAATAGGTACCATACTTTTGATTGCTATTTGATACAGAAATAAAGTGTAATTACTTTCATCCGTACTTTAATGACAATAAAGAGAGTTAATTTTAAACTGACGACACGGACAATCCTGATTGGGTGTACTTAGAGGGTTTCCATGGTGCCCAAACGCAAAAATCAGGCCTGAGAGAGGGTCGATTTACTATCGACTTAGTTGAAAAAGCAAAATTGGAAGGAAAAAGTCGATATTGAATTCGTTGCTTTACAAAACTGATGAACAAATGGAGGCATTGACAGTCTGAAATTGATGACAAATACAGTTCGATGTGCGCTAAAACAGAATTCACGGGATTCAATTTTCATAAAATGTTCTGGAGAAAGCCGCCTGGAGTCTAGACCCCCCCTCCACCCCAATCTTCAATCATCATGTACCTTTGGCCCACAAAAGCACAAGAGATCTGTGCCATCAATGATGAGCAAACAGGTTCACATGTTAAGGATATACTCAGACAAGTGTTTTTTCAGAAATATATAAAATATCTAAGATGAGACAATTTAGTAAGGTCATCATATCTTCGATTTCAGCTAAAACCTTCACTCTTCCGTAGCAAAAAAAAATGTTATGAGCAGAAACATGAATAAAACAAACATACAATATACAAATAATGAACATGCATTCATACAATGAATAAAACAAACATCGAACGTCATGTCATACTTGTCTTTATCAGTGTTCGAAACACATGCCGGCCAAACTGCAATTTGCCAGTAAGAAATTGTTTTCGGCCGCTAAGAAGTGAAACTAGCAGCCAAGCCTTAGCCGCTAAAAAATCGTTTTTGGGATTTTTCGGCGAGTTCTGCAAGGTGACACATCATGTGTAATCAATTCTTCCCTGCCGTCTTCGTCAAGTTTCGTGACGCATCGGGTCTTGTCGAAACATTGCTGGGTGGTTCTGTATGTGGCTTCAACATAAATGGCATTTGGCTATTCAATGGGGTATTCCAGACTCAAGGCATTTCGAAAGAGAAATTTTTTATTTTGACACCTGAGAAATCTGAGATGGTCCCTAAGAGAAAAAGTTGCTGGCCAAAGGCTGCTAAGACTTCATGCCGAGTTTCGAACACTGATCTTACTGTATCTGATAATGCAACACGCAAAAGAATCAGGCGAGGAACTCACCGCATTATGAAGGCCTCTGATATCATTCTCCTCGGTTACAGCCACACAATTTTCTTTAAGTGTACCAATGTAACAAGGCCACAGATTTTTTATTGTTTCTTCTGATAGATCACCGACAATTATAGGCAAGGGCTGACTACGAGCTCTAGGAGGAAACTTCTTTGGAATGGGCTCATGAAATTCAATCATCTCGTTGCCCAACGAATGAACTGAAATAAAATAAAAAAAAATTAATTAATGACTGCAAGATATGTTCTAGGAGATTATAACAGGGATCATTAAATCAAGGGTGTCTGGGCCTGAATTTCGTTGACCAGCCAAGCGTAAGTTGCAGTCGGCTTGAACTGCTCAAAGGTCGAGCGTTCGCTCTCTATAAAGAATTTCTACCCCAATGATTTTCAGTCATTTTCTCCAAATTTGCAGTCAAATGTAGATCAAGAAAAGTCAGGCCCTGAACAGACACTCACTACTTTTAAACTTGTAATGTTCCGACCGTAGTTCTATGTTTGGAACCAAGATTAACTCATAAGAACTGGATATAATTTATACTATTACACAACTTGCCCTTGTTCTACACAATTATTAAATTTATTTCCTAAGTAGTTTGTGATATTAAACAATTTTAGCCTTGCCAATATGCGTGACCAGTTCATGTTCAATAGAGAGACTGAGACATTTACTTCAAGAACGTTTTGAGAAATGAATTTTACTTTACTTATTTAAGATTCCATAGTAAGGGCAAACAATTGAGTAAAACTGAAATGTACATGGCTTGCTAAAACATCATCTGAGACTTGAAGAAAACGAAGGTTGACTTGCCCAGTGATACTGTTGATAATAATGGGGCATTTTGAAAATTGATTTTCAGAGCGCACTATAAGCCACATGTCCATCTATCATGGGACTAACTTAAAACTACCAGAACGAGATACAGTTGAAAGGAGACTGATGTACTATTTTAAATTAAGCTTGCAACCCAACCAAAACATCAGATGATCAGACTTTAAAAACACAAATTACTAAAGCGCAGAAGTTTTGCTTAGAGAGGAACAGTTGGGACGCATATGTAACTTATGGCATTATTTAAATAAAGGGAATTTAGATTACTCACATTGTTAGGTGAGACAATTTTTAATGTATGACTCGCTGGTTTATGAATGAAACTGTCACCAAGGTAAAACATAAAACATTCACACAATTTCATTGGGAAACGAGTCAAAAAATTGAATGAAAAACACCAAAACGCCAAAACATAACCTTTTTTGCCGCGCAACCGCATTCACCGGTTTTTGATGAAGTTCAGTTTTTGAAAGGCCAACGGTTTGCTCATGGACAATGTTGTCAAACTACGCAAAGTTTAAAACATAATTTTATAGAATGAATGCGTGATTTATATAATTTGACAACCTCCTTTTCAATGCCATTTCTATTTTCAGTTATTTTTCCTGAAGTTGTTGACATCTTCCAATTTATGAAACATTTTAGTGGAAACTGCCCGGATGTAGCCGTAATTTTTGGTAAGGTCTCTTGTTTCTCACCCACTGAGCTGCATAATATAGTTTAGGGAAAGATTTTGATTAATTTCGTCTACATTTCTTGCAATGTTGGCCACAAACCTAACATGAACTTTCATATCTTTGACGAACCAGCCTTATCTGTCAGAATGGTCTCTTTCATTATAATCATTCTGAAGCTCCATGCATAGTCTAAGATAATGCTTCCAGATTAGTTTTTTCTTCGTAGCAAAATTTAACATCATAGCTCCACCCATAGTCAGAATTAGTGAAAGAATGTTCTCCGCACCCTCAATGACCAGAACTGGGCGGGATTAGTTTTTGACTTGACGTGTAACCATCCAATAAGTATGTAGCTTCACAACGAAATATAGAGTGGCTATATTTGTATTTTTCCTCAATTAACTGCAATTTATACTTTTTGCACTTGATCATATATTCTAGTAAGATACCTCTTAAATCCAATCAAAAATACTTCTTCTCATTCATTTACCTTTGGAGTACATCACAGTTTAAAATTGTTTACCAAGTAAATCACTAGTCATATTCATGACAAACATTGTTTTGCGTCGTGTTAAATGAATACACAGTTGCATACAAATGCTCTTCAAATTATATCCAACTGTAAACATTGAGTTAGTTGTGAGAATTTGAGATGCCTAATTTTCATTTGATATAAAGTTGTAAAGGCAACGAAGCTGCGCCGGCCCAAGTCTGACATTATCATGCTCTTCGGCTTATTTGACTTAGAATGGAGAGTCATTTCAATTAAAAAATAGAAGAAAGGTTTTCACCTGGGGCTGGTTTTGAATCTAAAATCTCTAATTTTTAAAGAGATTCTATTTTTTCTGTGTTAGTCATTGATTACCGTTCAAATACATTGGCAATTTTCCGTCATTTTATCACCAAGAAAATTAGCCCAATATAAAGACATCTCTAGGGTTTGTATCGGATAAGTTAAGCCATTTTTATTTACTTTTAAATGTCCTGCGCAGTACACCGCTGTAGGTATGCGCTGGTGGCGTTGTTGCCCTTGATCAATTCCCTGTTGCAATTGGACAGAGCGCTTGCAAAGGCATCTTATCTGACGCAAGCTCTACCAACAGAGATGATTTGACTTTTCTAAGAGAATGGTATTTCAGTCCATCTTCCCTCGATTCTGTTGAATTATCCATCGCATTTTGTAGTTCTGGCTTCAGATAACTTTTTCCCCCGCAATGCACTCCTAGAAACTGCACTACCACTTACTACATTTTGGCTCTCTGTGTTATGACTTACAAGTTTGTTATTAATCACTGAACTGTTTTTATCTCATTACAGAATTTAATGACTGAATTGAAATCAGGTTAATGCAACTCAAACCATCATGAGCTTTAGTGTCAGTACAGAGAATCTTCCCTCAGAAGAGACCGAAGGACAGGTATTTACTGCTATATTTTGTTTCAATTCTCAACCATTATCTATCCAGTATTCTTAATGACGCCATTGCTATCGCTGTTGTGCTGATTTGTTCTCACCCACTACTTTATTTCCAGTCAAATCTAACTCAAGGTATATTTCTGTAGTTGGTACTGTGCTTGTTTTTGAGTTTATCGTGAGCACTGTTTTCTACTCGAAGAAAATGAAGAAGTTTGAAACTTGTGATTGTATGATAGCGTATGGACTCAGACAATCATCAAGCAACTTTTTTAATGGTTGAATCTTGCGAAATTAAAAGCAACCAGTTTATATGGCTTCCTAAGTAATTATTTCTTTTTTGATCTTTTTCATCTCAAGTTTTCATGTGTCATTATCGAGAATTAAATTTTTTGTCTGCGTGTACAGAGTCATGATGTTGCTGACGGAGGAAACATGTGTTTGGAATTGGCGCTGGAGGGAGAGCGACTTTGCAAAGCCGGTGACTGTAGAGCAGGAGTTGCTTTTTTCCAAGCAGCAATTCAAGCTGGCACTGATGACCTCCGTACTTTAAGCGCCATTTACAGTCAGCTGGGGAACGCTTACTTTTACCTAGGAGATTACGCCAAAGCAATGCAATATCATAAACACGATCTCACTCTTGCAAGGTAAGTCTTGCCTTCTTGCTTGAAATAATTTACTGTGGAAAAATCTCATTTATTCTCAAGTCTTAAACCTCATTAAATTCAGTGATTTTTATGTACGGACCTTAGTAAACATTGAAACTAATTTGATGAGTTTCTCCAGAGCTTGATCAAGTAGTTCTGTAAACAGATACATGAAAAATGAACAAGGAATCTATCAAGACAATTTGGAGGCTGCCTAAGAACCTTGGCTGTTAAGCAAAGGTACAGAAAGTAATTATGTTCGCCATCTCTAGCTTATGCAAGGTATAAAAATATCAGTAAGCAAGGGTGTTCAGAAATTTTCTGATGAAATCAAGGGTTTTTTTTTTTCCCTCAGCCTCCTCCGAATAATGAGGTAAAAGTAGAAAAGATTGATTTTTGAAAAAATTTTGCTAAATGCGTAGTGTTGAGATTTTTCAAGCATGAAAAAATTCTGAGTTAATGATAAGGACTAATGGGTCAGTTGCGCTGGTCACAAGATCTAGTTTTGATGCTAGATTTATGTAAATTAGCTAAAAATAATAAGATCTGCCTAACCAGCAACTTACTACGTTCAATATTAATGGAGTTATTGGGCTTTGAAAAATTCTGTTTATGACGTCAGCCACCGCGGTAGTGCCACCCTTGGTTTCTTTCGCCTTAGTTTCATCAGTCAGGAGGACACACATATTTGCACTGGTTACTCACCGCAAAACTTGGATGAAAGCAAGGTTGATGAGACCAAGGATGTCACTAGTGTGGTGGATGACGTCATAAACCTTGTTCAAAGTGTGATGTCTCAGTTAAAATTCAACATAGAGAACTGCCATTTGGACAGATCTTATTATTTTTAGCTGATCTACAAAAATCAAGCATCAAAACGCTATTCTGTAACCAACGCAACTGACCCATTTTTGTTCCCTTTGAACATTGAATAATGTGTTACCTATGATCATAAATGAAAAATCGTGAAATTTCCAACATTGCTTACAAAATTTAATTGAATAATTCATGTTTATTATTACATTTTAACTCAACGAAATTCTGTTAATTGTCTGTTGTATTGCTACATTCTTGCAAAAATTTTGAACTATCAGCAAGATATTAGTGATGTATCATTCATCAATTAAATTTTAAACTTTTCTTCGCTGTTTTCTTTCAGAACAATGGGAGATAAACTTGGTGAAGCAAAGTCAAGTGGGAACCTAGGCAATACTTTAAAAGTCATGGGTCAGTATGATGAAGCAATGATATGTTGCAAGCGCCACCTAGAAATATCTCGAGAATTAAAAGATCGGGTTGGTATATATTTTAGTATGATCACTTTTGTAGTATGTATGTCACTCTCAAGGAAACACACAAACTGTATGGTGAAGAAGAAATCACTTTTGTCTGGTGATCAAGTTAAAAGAAAATTTAGTCCATGGATAGATTTTTGTCTACATTACCGCCTGGAAGGTACACGCAAGCTGAAGAACAGTATTGCCTCAAAAGTGCACTGTTGAAACAACAATCCGTTTGAGACAAGGAGAAATATTTTCGGAAAATGCACTTATGAGTATCAAAAGTCATAACTTACATAAACAGCGCAGGTGCCATTTTTTTGGCCGGAATGTAATTTTCATTGTGTTGTAATTGCCTCTATAACTGCAATCTTTTTTCCTTGCAATATTGGCGAATTTTATTTGCAGCAGCAATTACAACAATATCGTCACAATTTTTCATTCACATTGTCTGGCGATATTGCTGTCAAAATTATTAAGCATTACTGTAACAATTTTCTCTGAGAGTAATGCTTTTTTTTTTCTTTCTTCCAATGAAAATATTAAAATTTGTATTGCCGCTACGCTCCTTTTTGGAATGTTAGGTATGACATAGTTATGAAGAATTTTGAAAGATGATTCAATTTTTTTGACAATTTGTCTTTGTAGTATATAGGAGACAGTCAAAATTCTGTCATGAAGAAAAACACTGTTTGATGAGGTATAGTATGTGAGGTACTTCTTTAAAAAACGGGAAAGCCTTTGGTCAAGATAAAATACATTTGAATGCATCTTCAAATAAATAATGATAATATAATGTAAATGCTAAAAATTATTTTCTTTTTCTTCCAATAGGTATGTCAATTCAAGATACATTTCGAACAAATTCGGAGTCAATTTTTAGTTTGCCACCGGCCTGTCGTCTTGCCCATAGATTGTCAATCTATCAACAGCGACGGATCAGTGGGGAACTGAAGATGGACTCCAAAGTAGTCCAATATGCATCTTAAACTAATTAATTGGAAAAGAAAGACATGAGTTTTTGAAATTTATATCATATATACCGAAATTAAATTGTATTGCATTTTGGAATTGTTTGCACCCTTGTGTCAAAGAATAAATTGGATTACATTTTACACTGCTATTTCTGGCTCATTTAGAATTGACACATGAGCCATTATTTTCTCTCCGCTGATATGTGTTTCTATGAATGACCCAAAAATATCAGTTCTTTACTGCGGAATGTACCTAGTCCTATGTCCTGTCTTAGCTGAACTTTTTGTTTTTTCTGTTCACTGCAAGACCTGCCAATTGTTCATGAAAACTCTTTTTACTGTTTCAGCTAAGTGAAGGTAGAGCCTTGTACAATTTAGGCAATGTCTATCATGCGAAAGGAAAACACATCGGCAAAATGGGCCAACAAGATCCTGGAGAATACCCAGAAGATGTTCGTGTCTGTCTCCAAAGCGCTATTCATTATTACGAGTATGTAATTCTCTGTTTCTTATTCAACAAGTAGTAGTTACAAGTCATGAATTGAGCTAAGCCATTCTTAATTGAACAAGAGCTGGGTATGAAGCACCTCTAAGATTAGAAATAAGATGCAAAAAAATGATAAAAAAAGATGATAAAAACAGAAATACTCACTTTGAAGGGAAATACTTCTTTAGAACCTAACTCTGGAAGGGAAACATAGCTGTACATGATTTTTTACCTTCAAAGGAGTGTTTCTCTTTTTACAGAATATGCACCATGACTGTAACGTCAGAGGGTATGGATTCAATCGACATGAATCGATGAAAACGTGAATCGATCGAAAAATGAAAATGTGAATTGATGGACACCGATTCGATGGACATCAGTTTGATCGACACCGATTCGATCGACACCGATTCGATCGACACCGATTCGATCGACACCGATTCGATCGACACCGATTCGATCGACACCGATTCGATCGACACCGATTCGATCGACACCGATCGGATCAAAACCGATTCAGTCGACAACAATTCCATCGACAAATTACTAAAGAACTGGTGTCGATTCCATCAGCATGAATCAATCGAAAAATTTAAAACGTGAATTGATCGACATAAATCGATCAACACCGATTCGATCGACAAATTATTAAAAAACCGGTGTCGATTCCATCGGCATGAATCGATCTACACTAATTCGATCCACACTGATTCGACCAACACTGATTCGATCAATACTGATTCGATTGACAATTAATTTAGAAACACTTGTGCCGATTCGATTGACATGAATCGATCGAAAAATGAAAACATGAATGATCCTTGTCGATCGGACACCGATTCGATCGACAAAATTTGATCGACTCACAGCTTCTGTCGATCCGATTTGATCGACAAATTGTTAAAAAAGCGGTGTTGATTCGATCGAAAAATGAAAACGTGAATCAATGGACATGAATCAATTGACACCAATTCAATCGACAAATTATTAAAAAACGGGTGTGGATTCCATTGGCACGAATCGATCGAAAAATTAAAACGTGAATTGTCGATCAAACAGTGTCGATTGATTTATGTCGATCAATTCACGTTTTCAATTTTGGATCAATTCATGTCGATCAAATCGACACGGGTGTTTTTAAATTAATTGTCGATCGATTCATGTTTTCATTTTTCGATCGATTCATGTCGATCAAATCCATACCCTCCTGTAACGTTATGTCATACTTGTCTTTAATTCTCAATGGGCCTGTTGCAAACTTTTGCTAGAGCAAGTATAAGAGTTGTTTCTTATAGATAATGTCTCAAAAATAACAATGAGCGCATCGGCAAAGTCTGAAATGCTGTCACTGACTAATCTTGAAATTTACTTTCCTACAGGCAAAATCTGGAGCTCATGCAAGAGCTAAACGATACAGCTGCACAAGGACGTGCATGTGGAAATCTTGGGAATACTCATTATTTGCTGGGTAATTTTCAGCAAGCTGTCTGTTACCATAAACAAGTGAGTATTCTTATATCTTATTGAAATTAATTTTTATAGATTTTTTAGCAGTGATAATGGTAACTACAATCAGACTTTTACTGACCTTTTTTCCAGTTAACCAGTGGAGCTGAATCTCTCCTCAGCGTCTGATTAGAGTTCTTGCAAGATCACAGACTTTTCCTGAAAGTATGAGTTTCTGCTTTAAATTTGAACAAGATTCGCAATTCCAAACATTAAATTTCAAAAAAAGCGTTTTTGACTGAAGAAAAGATGTTTTAAGCAGAAGTTACACGTAGAACGTTCATCAGCTCGAAACTTTTGATGTTCTATGAGGCGACAACCTATGGTTGCAACCACCTTGAATCTAGTGCAACATGGCTCCCTGAAATTAACTCATTTTTTGTTGTTTCAGCGTTTAAAAATTGCCCGTGAATTTGGAGACAAAGCAGCTGAAAGACGGGCAAATAGCAATCTTGGAAATTCTTACATATTCCTAGGTCACTTTGAAACTGCTGCCGATCATTACAAGTTAGTACTAAATCAAATCTCTATCAACTCATCTTCCCAGAGGTTCAAACCAAGTATTAAGTAAGCCAGTTTGACCAAAATTCTTTCCCTTTCTCCCTCCTTGCAAGACTCCTGTGAGACAACCTCTTATCCCTGTTTTGAACAGGTTGAAAATGTTAGATCACGTGCCCGCCTAGGCGCGTGGAAATGTGGAAGTAAAGACAAATTTAGGGGTTTTCAAAGTTGAAGATCAAAGAAAACAAGAACGGAAAGGTCCTCATTCTTGAAATCTGTCGGAAATTTTGTGGAAAGCCTATGAGAAAGCAGTCCTATGAAAACGTGAAAGCCTAAAAGATTCAGTACACCTGCTTTTACTTTACATGACATGGGACTGACAACCCTTCCCAATTTTTCAGAAAATAACGGAAAAGCTCAAAAAATAGCTAAACAAACTATTGCTTTTTGAAAGTATTTTTTTTTGGAGAGGGAGGCTCAAGTATTAACTGGGCTTATCAATATTTTATGTTTACATTTATGTTTATATTTTGTTTGATGCTGTTTTGAAGAGTTTCTTTAAATGTGAAAAATGTCTTCAATCTTTACATCCTTTTTCAGGAAAACGCTTGCTCTAGCTCAGGAACTTGGTGATCGTGCAATCGAAGCTCAAGCCTGCTATAGTCTTGGCAATACTTATACTCTTCTTCGAAATTATGAACAGGCCATAGAATACCATCTGAGACATTTGATAATAGCCCAACAGTTATTAGACCGTGTTGGGGAAGGTAACCTCAATTTAATTTATAATTTATACATTGTTAGCTGTAATTCATTTGAATTGATTCTATTAAATTGTGAATAATGGTTTTCAGTAGACCGTAGAACAAACTGTGACACAAAAATAAAATCTAGGGGGTCAGAGTAGGGCTGTTCTATTGGTTGTTGGTAAGCTACCGAAACAGTTCCGTTAAGAAAAAGTTACGATAAGAGCGCTCTTGCCGATAGCGATCAGAGTTTTCGGAGCTGACAAAAATAAGCTGCTGCTATTTGTACATCTATTTCACGCGCCGCCGCGGCAGGCAATCTGATAAACCGACGCACAGGGCAACAATGCATTGAGTGCAAGCTCTCAAAAATCCGATAAGGCCGGCTGTTAACGATATCATCGCCACTGTCGGTACTGCTGCCAGTTTCAATAAGAGACGATATCGATAGTGTTCCGGCAAGAATTCGTTTGAACACCCCTAGGTCAGAGAGCTTGTAGTAATGATAAAATTGAAAATATCAACCCATTGATAATTTTCACTGAATATTCCATAACATAATCAACAGAAAATATGTTCCAAATTAGTTTGTCCAAGAAGAGAGAAAGAGAGACACAGCATTCCAATGCAGAAATTTGACATGCAAAAACTTACAACATTAATATTTCATTAATCCGTTAGATCATTTCCTCATAACCAGCAATATTACGCACACTTTCCTGGTCAGTCATTTTCATTAAGAAATATGTTTTTTATTTTCAGGACGAGCATGTTGGAGTCTAGGAAACGCTCATGCATCTTTGGGGAACCATGAAAAAGCACTATATTTTGCTAAAAAGCATTTAGAAATTTCAAAAGAGGTACCATATATCTTAAATTTTTCCTCACCTACTTCTTCAACAGCCAGAATTTCATTTAGTTGATTTTTAAATCTGTCCGCTGGCAGTTTTGATAAATTAAAAAATTGTATTTTTTAGGAGCCATAACTCTCATTGTTTCTCTTTAGGATTTGATCAATTTGGCCTGAAAAACCAACTGTCCAAATTTCACGTAAGATTAGTGTCAAGAGCCTTAGCAAAACTGTACTCTCTTACTTTTATAGTAATTTCAATACTATCATTATTTCTAATTTTTTATTGGGTAAATAAATCTGTTTTGTATCATGATATGGTGACTAAAGTCTGATTTTGCCTAAGTCAAATTGTCAGTGAAAATTCAATATGCTCAATTCTCTTCCTCGCCGTAAGAGAATGGCGTCTGGTTTAGCAACAGTTAGAGCCTCAGACCTTGCGATTTTATTTTGAGCATTAACCTTAAAGCTATGAAGCCATGAAATACGCTTCTATTATAGAATCTTTCAAACATTTAGTAAACATTATCCATTGTTATAACAGATAGTGGTTCGACGCTCGATCATTTTGACAGGAATGTTGGTGATTTCGCCAATGTCCTTACAAAATTCAGTCTGAAAATAATATCTTATTATAGAAAGAGAAAATTCATCTGAGCACAAATTTATATATTTAGAGTATGAATATCTATAGTTGATCATTTATTTACGATTAGCTCTTTTTTTGTGACGCAGAGATTCCAATGTCTTGAAAAAATACAGGAAAAAGTCAGCAATGAGCTTGAGATTAATTCAGATGTTTTTGGGGGAATTTCTCAAAGTTTGGCCCGAGTAAGCAGTCAGTGTTCCAATTTATGTTGATTTTCATCAATGCTTGCATGAATTGATGCTTCATGCAAGCATCAATAATCCTAGGCTTGCCTCTGGAGGAATACGTCAGCGAGTAATTGCTCTTGATCGTGGTGTAGAGATAATCAGTTTTTATGTTATGAATTTCAGTTAGGTGACAATGTTGGTCAAGTCACCGCACAAATGAATGTGACGGATTTGCGTAAAATATTGGGAATGTCCGACCAGGAACTGTCACCCGACAGCATGGAGCTGATAAACACCTATCAGTCATCACCAGCGGTACATCGATATAGGGTGAGACGTCACAGCATGGATCAGCTTGATCTAATCAAGGTAGCTGTAGTTTGCTTTGTAGTTTCTCCCTAACTCATCTCAAACCAACATATGCGCTTATTGTTGGATGCTTTGTTTTTTTTTTGTTTTTTTAGGTGGTATCCGAAAACATGATTTATTCTAGTCGTTAGCAAGTTCGCTGTTTTAGGTTCCTAGCTAAAAACCAAAATATTGTGTCATTTCACCCAAGTATTTGTTGAAGCCCTCTTTGAAGGTTATGCCTCTTTAAAAGGGCAGGTTTGCCACAGTCAGGGAAAACCTGAAAAAGCTAGGGAATATGCCAAAAAAGTCAAGGAACAATGGTTAAGTCACCTTGTTTTGTTTTCTAGGATGGGTTGACGTTTCAAAACAAATTTTGCCTGAAAGCTATTTCATACTATGTCTTTTTAACTATGTGGCATATCCTCAATTGTCAGGGACTTTCACCAAAATGTGTCAAGAAAATTCATTTTCTAAATTCTGTGGCGATTATCATCAGTACCCCTCCCCCTAAAGGAATTCCTCTAACAACAAGTTACTAAGTCCCATTATTTTTATGCATTTTTTGCTTCCTTTTGCAACTGAAAGTTTCTGAAAATTAGTTATCTTCAAGAAAAATTCAAATACTTTCAAAACGCTTAATTTTGATATGCGCGCCAGGAGGCTCCTCTGATCTTTTAGTTCATTTTCAATTCTGCTCTTTGTAAGAAGGTCCCAGACAGCTTTAAGGGTACTGTCTTAGGGATTTCAGTCTACCGTGAAGCCTTGTTAGTTTCGCAAACCAATAACATCACAGAGAAATCATCATGATAGCATCGGAAAAAACCATTACCTCTTACTCATTTTGAAGTACATCATGAAACAAGGTAGATTTCTTGGCTTGATTGTTGCTCTTTTGGTGTTGTGCACGGATGTGTTTTTGTTGTCTGTTGTTCCCTGTAAATATGTGTTCTCCTCATTTTTTTCGCCTATATTCTCATTGAAGACTTTCTTCAATATAAAAGAACTATTCATTGCTGAGGTCCAAAAGTGTTTAATTTTGCACAGTCCAATGTCTGAAAAAAGTTTTAACGTCAAGTTTCTAGTCGTCTTAAAAAATAGATGGTCCTTCTTTTTTCTAAGTGAAAACTGAATCCCTCATTATGCAATTTAATTTTTTGTGAAAATTGCAAATTTTCATCCTAACATGTGTATTAAGGGTACTGTTGTGGGGATATCAGCCTCCTGTGAAGCTTTGATAGTTCTTCAAACCAATAACATGGAAAAGAAATCGTATGTGTACATTATCTCTCGTGGTAGCCACATGGTTATGGATTATGAAAGCTCCAAATTTTGTAAACATTGTCTTTGTACAGATAAATTTTGCTCCACGCTTACAACATTGTAAATTTGCAGCCTCTAATGATTCTCGACTTTTCACCATAATCCAAAGTGATTTCAACTTTCAGGCAGTTAAATGTTGCTTGTAAGCATCTCCTCATTGCGTGGTTTTGGAAATTCATGGTGTTTCATCTAATTTTTTCTGTGAATATTGTCTCTGTCTAAAAATTTTGGCAATTTTTATCCTTCTGTAGAGATCACGCCCTCTAAAGTTTCACGCATATATGTATGTATTGCTTTAATACTTTGCACAAGATCAAAATCTGAGAAAACATGATGAGTTGTAGAAATGTAATTAGATTATGCATTAATTTTCTTTACCGGACAGGATGTAAGTGTGTTCCGACTAAGGCATTTATTTTAAGGAGGCACCTACTCAGTTTTTTTTATAAAAAATTAGGTTTTGAGATATTGTTGAATGCGACCTGACCTTGATACATTAATAGCACTGTTTGATCGTGTGCCATTACCTACTGGGCTCCCGATCACAACATTGACAGTCTTCTTGGTAATATCATCAAAAAATGTCCCAATAGCCCAATGTTAGGTGCCCTGATGATGTCATAAACGAGTTCTCTAGGAAATTAAAGTGCTTGTCTAATGAGGAAGAATAATAATGTTAAGCAACTGATTTCGTGAATCACCAGGATGTAAGAGTACGATTTTTCAATAATTTCATAAAATCAGCCACTGATAAATGAGGGAAAAGTTTCATCCTTTTTAGTTTTACAGCCCCATCAAAATCAGAATTAATCATTCAAAACTAAAAAAAACTGAATGTTATTTACTTGTTGACTTCATGCTTGTTTTTCTTTTCCAGCTGACTCCGGATGGCAAATCTAATTCCAACGCACATTTCAAACCGAATGCCAAGGTAAGTTAATATTTAAGTATTAAGTCATCCTGGAATCAAGACTGATTACAGCTGTAGCTAAATCGAGTCCTAGTACCTGTAACTGAAAAAAATTGAACGCAAATTGGCCAAATATGAATGAAGTCATCAATTTGTCTTTTTTACCTAATATTGTCTGCAGTTGCTCTTGTCTAGCTTTCAGATTTTTTTAAAATTTTGATTGTATCTCTTGCTCTTCACATGGAATGAGAGCAGGAAATATGTAAAGAAATATTGAAAATAAATACATAATACTTTTTGGCTTGTTCTATTGTTAGGTTTAATTTATTTAGCCAAAACGTAAAAACTTGAAGTTACTACAACGTATTTATTTCGTTCCATTGTTGGTCAATTATTTTAATGCTTCTTGTGGAAAGAAGCTGTAAAATCACTATCAGTACAAAATGTCTCCCTGACCCTGAAAACATTCCATTCTAGTCATCACAAAATGAAAGCCTCTTTTCTCGTTGATACATATCCGATTGCGATGTTGCAGACTTCCTAAAATACTTTATTTTTCCCTTGTAAGACTAAAGAATGTACATAATTTCTTAAAAAGTTCCTTGATGTTTCCTTCTTGTTAGCAAAATATTCCGTATCAATATCGGGGTGTAAAGCTGACTTGTTGCTCTCTGAAAAAGTGAATTAAGAGGGGAGATTTTGAAACACCGCAATGGAGATACATTGTTTCGCTCTTTAGCCATCTATATGTATTCAATCATTGGACTTAATCTATATATTCGTTCACAGATTTTCTTGTTAACAGGAACACAAACCCATTCATTACCGATGATTCCCACTTTTCAACCAAAGTTTTGAACTTTTTCACAACCATCAAGTAAATTTTTTAAGGTTTTTTCCTTTGTAAATATGGAAGGAAAATTTTTCTGATTTCCTATGATTTGGCTCTTTTGGTCACGTTACAAAGCACGAAATTTCAAGTCCAAATTTTAAATTTATTTTCTCTGCTTTTGGTTTTTAGACTGACACCGGGGAGGAAGAATCGTTCTTTGAACTTCTATCAAAATTCCAGTCTGAGAGAATGGACGATCAAAGGTGCTCTTTAGCTGTCTCGAAAACCAACAAAGAAACTGAAGAATACCATTCACTTCCGGTTACACTAAGTACAGCTGGCAACAGTGAGAACAAAGAAAATTTGAACAATAACACTGCACCAACTTTGAGCGCAAACACCAATGGTTCGTAGCATATTCTATTTGTTCCTCTGAAAGTGGTCTTGGGGTGATTCCTCGCAGAATTAAGTTTATTATTAGAGATCTCTTAACGTAACACTAAAACTGTTACAGATCAAGGACCAAAACTGTCTTTAAAATTAGGAGTTGAATAAACATAAGGATGCTAAAATGAAAAAACCTAGCTAAAGACTGTCTACCACCATTGCAACGCTTTTTTTCTTTAATTTCCTAGGTTGTAGTTTCCTCATTTTTAAGCCAAGTTTTGGTGATTGATTATCTCTAATTTTATCAGCCGAACATTTTTTTTTTTTTTGGAGGAAGAAAAAATCTTCGAAAAGTCACATGTTACTGTTTGTGCTTAATTTAATCATATAAATACATAGTTTATTGCCTTTGGAAAATACACCAAAAACAATCACTTTGCTCAGAAATTGTTCATTTATGCACTGACTTATCCAATTGCTGTTTAAAATTTTTTCTCTTCAATCCCTCTGTCTCGTTTTGTATCAGATACCATTATACCACAGTTATAACCACCATCAAATTCAGGCGTTATCATTATCCTCTACTCTCAATAAATTTTTAAGGTGAATCTTTTGTTTCCAGGTGATGTTCAAGATGATCTGATTGATTTAATCGTGGGTATGCAGAGCAAGAGAATGGATGAGCAGCGTGTGGCTCTTCCGCACCTACCTGGCCTGTGTCCACCAGGATCGAAACAACATGATTCGATGCCAGATGACAACTTTTTGGACATGTTGATGCGGTGCCAAGGAGCGAGAATAGAGGATCAACGCAGCTCCTTGCCGCAGGAAGAGGATGGTGCCTCTCTACCACCCCAGCTCAACCAGAACAACCGAGGCGCCACCGTGCCGGATGAAGACTTCTTCTCACTCATCATGAGACTGCAGTCAGGAAGAATGGAAGATCAGCGAGCGTCAGTACCCAAGCCAAAAAAGTAAATAACTCATTCGTGTTTAACGAAGTCCCAGGTCCCCCTGGTTTTATGCATAACTCCAATTTTTTTATTCGTTTATTTCTATTTGTTAAATAGTTTCAGCCATCTGATTTTTTTCAAGTTGCACTGTTTTCTTTCCTTTGCGGGTGTAAGTACAGGGGAAAGTGTCAAGTTGCATTTACAATTTTAGGTTTTCATTTTTATATTGTTTGATGTAAAATCAGTCTTTTCAAGAAATGAGATACTAAATAAAATGAGAATTCATGTTACACAATTTGTGTGTTCTTAGCTCAAATTTTCATGCAAAACAACGGTGGACATAATTAAATTTTCATAAGATAACTACATGAGAAGGGTTCAATACTAAGGCATTTTAAGTCTTCTGCATCTATCAATTGGAACGTCATGTTCGTTAAGTAGCTAAAGTCTCTTTTAGTCAAATTTGGAATTAAACTAATTTCTTTTTATTTTATTTGGCTTATTGTAACTATGTAATTTTTTTTGTAACAATGCAGAACACTCCTAACTTGTGTGAGTGTCACTGATTGTTGGTAGGCAGGACTTATCTGATGAAAAATAATTTTTGCACAATATGGTAACACCGTTGTAACATTTTTACTCGTTTTGATAGGGAGCAATAGGAACAGACTCGAAGTGCCAAAAATTGCTCGGAGGTTTCTAACCTCTTTTTTCTCCACTGCTCTCTCATTGGTTGTTCCTTGATCATGAAAAAGTATCACAATTAAATTTGTGATTTTCTTGTCAAAGTATGTTATTATTAAAGACTGAAATCCTTCCTGAAATTGTATAAGTTCTAGATTTTAAACAGTTTTCCTCTTGTCTACATTGGGAGAAATATGACTGTTATATTAGTCTGATCTGTCTCCTATTCCTGTTTAAATTCATCCACTCTTGGGAGAATGAATAATTGGATATTCCAATTTATTCCGTCAAAATTCTAAAGAAACTACACATACATAATAGAGCTGTTAAGTTCTAGGAGAGAAAATTTCAAGATATTTTAACTGTCCCTATTTTTATCGTTTTTATTCAAAACAGTCTGATTTAATCTTTATCAGTTGGTTGAATTATTAACCGTAAAAGTAACTACTCACTTTGTCTTACCATTCTTTAATCACTTGAATGACAATTTTTTTGTGTATATTCTTAATATATTGTATATAAAATGATAAATTTGCAAGCAGAATCCACAATTATTGCTAAGTTTGGAGCTTATGTTGACCTTTTTCCTTATAACAATCATAGTACTAAAAAAGGGCTGATTCTTGTGGTTGTATTCGCATTAAATTGAAAAGGTCGACTTTTCACCACTGCAGCTAGTAGCTGACTTCCATAACCCCTAAACATTTCCAGTGTCCGAATCTTAAAGCAGTTTGATATCTTGGTTGTGATTTTAGCCTTGATGAAAATCGTGTTAGCACGCACCTGTGGTTTTTTTGTTTTAACACTTGTTTTCTTGCACTTTTTTCTTTGAGAAATATATAAAAAAGTTACAAAAATTTCTTTTAAGATGGTTTCCAATAGTGAAACTATAAAAACACCTATCTGAAGTGGGTGTTTCAAATTTTCCACTCTGACTTTATTTTTTCGAGAGACTGTTAGTCAATATTTTTGCGAGTAATTTTCAGAGTGAATCTTTAGAAGAGCGTAAAAGCATTACTCAAAATTTATCAAAGATTGTTTGTCCTTCACTCACAGAAGTAAAATGTAACAAAACATCTGCAACATCAGGAGATGTATGCTTTCATAGTTCAAGAATAATTTTCAGTGGCCAGGCGAGGATGATCGATTATCAATGGTTCTCCATTTAAAACTGTGGTAAAAAACTGATCATCAAGGCTTTTGTTGCAAACACCCTGTTTGTCGATCCTTTTCTATAGGTGTAAATGGCAGACCAATCGATTAGTCGCAAAGCAACCCACGCCACTGATAATTTTACAATTCAAGTGCCAAATTAATGGAAATTAGAAGTCTCTTAGTAGAGGCTACAAAGTATCTCTGTTTTAATATTTGTATCTTGCTGGTGTAATTTTCTTTAAAATCTACTCCTCTTTCAAATTATCTGTTGCAATGTATGTGGGTGAATTACGGTACCTTTTTAAAAAATTAGAGCTGGTTTTTTTCAATAACTTTCCCTCTTGATACTAATTTTTTGCAGGGGTGCAGAAAACGTTCAACTACGCCCCTAGGTGGGGGCATGAAAAAGTGGAAAGGTCTTGAAACTCGTGAAAGGAGGGAAAATCCTTAAAAATGAAAAGTCACAGGAAAAAAGAAGAAATAGATCATAATCTTTGAAGATCGGGAAATCTTGTGGAATGCCGATGAGAAAAATGTGAAAGCTTCTAAGATTCTGCACCCCTCAGTATTGCTTAAAAGGTTGGATGATAGGGAGTCCTGTTACGTCTCAAAAATTCAATATTCCCCTCGATGCATTCTATTTGTCTTAATTTTGATCTCAAATCTGATCAAAGTAAAATTACTTACTTTACCCCCTCGAAATATTTGCTTTCTTATCATTTTAAAAGATTCAATTACTGCTTGTATGTATATAATTTTTACTGTTCATTAAACTCATTGTAATTTATAGGTTATCTCTCATGGAGACTCATACTTTTGATTGCTCCCTCCTTTTTTTTTATTTTTCTATAATTTAATGAAATACATATTGCATTTAGCCGAAAGAAGTGGAAACGAGAGAAAAAAAAAAACGATTTAGCGATATAGTAATAATGCATCCAAATTAAATTTATTCTCTAGAGTTGTGCTGTCCCAAATCTGCAGAGGACTACAAATAGAAAATTTTACTGTGCCTGTTTCACCAGGAAAAGGCACAAAGGTTATTCTATGTTCTCTCTTTCTTCCGCTGTTCTTTTCATTCTATTTTTTTTTTCCTTTTTTAATATTTTATACTTCTACTCCTTTCTGACTAATCAATTCCAAAGCTCTACAAACATTGTATAACTGGCAGTTACCTTACTGATTTGACTTTCATTTTCATAATGTTCTTCCAATAAAATACTTACAGTTTTAAGTGTTGTATAATCTCATATTTAAGGCATACGTGTAAATTTCATAAATGGAGCCAATTATCTAAAATTGGTATGTATTTTTCTTTGGTATCTAACAAATTAAGCTTATGAAACCTCTGCATGCATCAAAATACTCCAGCAGTATTTTAAATTATTCAGACTCTAGTGTATAATTGACTTTTGTTTTTCTCAATTTTAAGACTGAAGCAATTATTCTGTTGTAGTTCGTTGCAACAGTTAGCGTTAATGCCATCAGTTACGTAGAGTTCTAGAAATTTGTACATCCACGACATAAAATTATTACTTTTTGTGTGAGTTACAAGCTTTACTCAACGTGACTTTGAACTTTTAAATTGACTCTCAGACAGCTACAATAAGATGAAAGATTATATTATGATGAAACAGATGAAAGATTATATTATGATTCACATGTTGTTGATGTAAATTGTTCAAAAAGTTTCCTCTTGCAATCATTGTCAACTATGATATTGCCCTGAAAATTCTGCAAAACAACGTTGCTCACATTTGCAACATTTTTAGCCAAGGGGCTGTTCATAAAATACATATTCGTTGATTGGATTTTGTGACCCCCTCTTCCTCATAATGTATCTGTAACACGTCTGTACCCCCTAAAACAAATTATGTAATGAGTAGTTCAACCTTTTCTTCGAAATGGTGTTTTGTGATGAATTTTGGATTAAAAATGGCCTCATTGTGCTGTTGTTTGGGTTTTCGTAAAATCAGTGCTCGGCGCAGATTGTAGCGTTATGCAATGCAGCTCTGAACGCCTGCCCTCTCCCTGTATTACAAGCTTAGAATCCCCCTTCCTCCTGAAACATTATGTATCCTATGAACAGCCCCTCAGCTTCAAATAAGATCATTAATATTTGTTCTTTCTTCCAAAAATTCCATGCTTTATATCAATATTTCTCTTGATTTTTGCTTTAATTTCTCAATCATTAGCCTTTTTCTCTATTTGCTGCTTACAAAAGACATTAGTCAACATAATTAAGAGTAGCCAAGCACCAAAAACAAAGATAATTTGCTCCATTGGAGTCTACATGGCACTTTAGCTTGCTTGTAGTTGTAAATTTAATTGTCTTAACTGTCCAAAATATGGGGCAAAATTTGCTTTCACTGTTAGTACCTGTAAATTTTATTTTTTATTCTCAATGTATTTTCTTTTGAAATTTTTCTTTTTTTAATCTATTCCATTGTAAACGTCCCCTTTTTTCAGTATCTTTCACCTCTGAGTGATCGTTTTCATGATTGAACTGCATCGAGCAAAAACTGCTGACATCCACTTTTTAAGCTTTGATTTTTTTTTTTTATGATAATACTTTTCAAGAGTTGATAGAATCATGGAAATGGTGTGAATACTGGTTTTGATAGTAAAATAACTTTTAAACGAGGATTCACACTACTTCCATGGTTGTATCCAACTCTATAAAGTATTCATCAACCTAGAAAGACTCAAGAATGGAAAAATGGACGTAAGCAGATTTGGCCCAATGCAATTCATTTGATACAAGTACATACCTTGTTTTACTCCAAATGGTGGGGTATTTTGACAATTGCATATTCTTGTAATTAAAATCGACATTGAATGAAATAAGAGAAAAAATTTCTCGTACCATTTGCGCTTACCTCAAGTCCAAGAAAAATGAGACGAATATCGATTATTGCAGCTTCCTTAATTTTACTGGAGGGCTCCTCAACAGCTCTAAAACTGCGATCAATCCAATTTCAAATAGCTTAGTTTTAAGTTTTCAGTTACTTTTAATTTGCGCAAAATATCCCATTATCATGTCTGAGGTCACATTATGACCCCTCACTGCAAAGTTTCCTCTTCTAGCTAAGATTTAAAAAACATTTGCAGTTTCGAAAATTCAAAATTAAACCCTCAGTGGTGCTAAAAATTTCGGTGGTAATACTTTTCAACTGTTCAAGCCCAGAACTCCGTTGGTTGCAGTGATGCGCCTCAGTGCCGTTCTGTTGATCGTGATGAAAAAATGTCCATGAATTATAATCAATGTTGAAACTTTTATGAATTGCTACTACCTATTTATTTCAAGTAAAATAAATAAAATATTCATACAAACTTTTGAATTTTTTTCTTCACTGCTCCATATTTTTTCAATTATTGATATAAATAAGGTGATTTCAGGGTTTTTAAAGCCTTAAAAAAATCATGCGTGCTCTTAAATTTTTTTCACCCCTCTAAGTCCTCGAACATCCTTTACTTCATTCAATAAAATTGATCAAAAGTCCTTAAATTTTATGATATTATGTAATTTTGTGCTCTACCATTGTAGAGGGTCAGGTGTACTATAAAAGAACTAAATTGGCAACATTTTCGCACGAAATCTTTAGATTTTTTTTTTTTTTTTTTTTTGATCATTCTAGAAAAGTTTTGGTTCATTTATTAAAACCTGTCGCTATTTTTTCTTTTAAATAAATGCTTTAGGAAGTTTGCTTTGTTGCCAATGGAAATTCAAGTTTTTCTAGTTTCACTAAATTCTCAAAGTGGCTGTATCATAGACTCTCATGATTCAAACCAACACAATTCAAGGACAAAGTCGATATCATTGATAAAATACCTGTTATTATGAATAAATTGAATTGTAATTGTTCCCTTACTACTTATCTACTTTGGAATATCTGAAAAAGGTGTTCAGTTGTATTAGTCTTTGGTATCATCCTTCATGATCCGAACTTTGATGGTAAGCCTTTCATGACTAGCAAAATAAGTTGCAAGATGATACTGATTCCTATCCTCATTTACTCCTAGCCACTTGTGCAAAGAATCACAATGGAATTGCACGAAAATCAAAGTACCTAGATATTTCGAGATTTATAACTTTTATCTACATTAGGATCGTTCCAACCCCCTCCTCTCTACCATGCAGTTTATGAATCCACTTTTTAAACTTTATTTTGAGTGTGTCAAAATGGATGAAACGTGTACAGCTGGAAAAGTTTCAGATGAATTAATTATTACGATTTTCATCATTGCGGCAAGTATGACATCAGGTTTTGTAGCTTTAATTTATTTCTCAAGAATACCACATTATGATGATGGCCAAAGTGCAAAACCACATATCCCCACTGCGGTGTTGCAAAATTTCTGCCCCTATTTTATTTTTTCTCAGAGGAACAAGCCAACTTTTATATAGAATATTTTGCCATCAGAGCAGAAAAATCAAGGAAGTTTTTAAATAAGTATGATGTGTATATTACTTATTCCAAAGAAAATTAAAATATGACAAGAAGTCTGCAACGTCGCAAACGGAGATACGTGGTTTTGCACTTTGGCAATCGATAAGTCCTTCGGCAAACTTTTGAAAGCTTTTAAAGGCAAACGAGATTCATCATCTTGCTTGAGCCACTTCTCAAGATTTAAAATCAGGCGCGAATGCGCAAAGACTAAAAAACCTCTCGGCGCGAGCTTTGGCACGTGTACGCAGGGCTTCTGTAGTCATACAGATTTGCTGACGCTGAACGTTGTGAACAAGCCCTAGTCCTAATCACAAACATCCGTTCTCGGGGTCTGTCTGTAGTGCGATAATGCGATGTTTTCACCATGGATTTTCATAGTTTAATCTCTCATATTTTGTAATTAGCTTGGTGAGTTGCTTATTCTCTTTATCTTATTACTTCCTAGTTATTTTTTTCCATTCACTAAATTCATGAATTTTCGCCATAAGCAAGACAGCCTATTGACCTATCTTGACTGCCAAGTGTTTGCCCATGTAACCTATCAATCAACTGAGCACTGAGCAGGGATATGATGCGATTTTGACGCAGCTCAATTTTTCTGGTAGGTTTGGGTCCTTCAGTAATGTGCCTCCATATAATATTCGAAAGTCATAATAATATCTTTTGCGTTCCAATCTCAACTAATCCCTATTCTACTTCACTCGCTAGTCGCTAGAGCCTCTCAGCTTTGTTGACCGTGTTGATAGTGAAGCTATCTGTAGATAAGTAGCCGACAAGGCTTGGCAAGTGAAACAGTTGTAGGGCATGGACCGCTCCATTTTCATCTTTATTTGAATATTTTGATTGAATTTTCTCCTCTGATTTGAAACGGGACCAAATGTTCGGAGTCGCTTGATACTAGGTCATCGTTACAATTGATGAATTTTCAATTGTCACATACTTCAACAAATTATTCGATAGTACATAGAATATACCATTCTTATTCAGCTCCAGCCATTAGATATGCAAATTTCCTAGTATCAAAGACATTTCGACGGTGTAAGTCGGCAATCACATAACTCGGTTTGCAACGCCGCAGACTTCCTGTCATACTTAAATTTTTAAACGGAAAACTACTCGACGGCAATTCTTTAAAACTGCCATGACTTTTCTTCTCTAAGCAAAGAAAATTCTGCAAAAACTTCAAATAATGATGTCAATTTGTTCTCTTTAAATAAAATAAGCTAGAGGCGGAGATTTTCAGACACCGCAAACGAGTTATGTGATTGCCGACTTACACCGTCGATTTTGTTTGTCTACAGCGTGGATATTAATTTGTTACCGCAACTGCGCACAATGCAGTCCATGTGCACTACGCTCATCAGGCCTAGTGGGTAAACAGTTGAGTGTTAAGCCCAATTCATACTATCAAACTTTTCATCCGACATGATTGAACGAAAAGCTGGATGGAAAGTTGGACGTTAAAAATTTGATTCGACTACCGTTGCTGTGTGATATCGTCATTAGCCTGCAGTTCAAGAAGGTACAGCTTCGGCTCATGTCGGTCGAAAGATCTCGTTCCAATTTTTCGTTCAACTTTCCATCCAATCGGCAGATGTGACGTCACATTCAAGTTTCCGTTGAATTTTTCATCAAAGTGTAGATTTCTCTCGTCAGTATCACACTACTCAACTTTTCCTTTGACAAGTTGCATCCAAGAGTTGGATGAAAATTTTGATAGTGTGAATTGGGCTTTGTAGAAGCAACTTGTTGGGCAAGGATTATGTACCTCCGAGGTGCTTTCACACATATCGATGGCCTAAGTGGGAAACCATGATTTCTGTTTGTGGCGTGGCAGACTCCCTTCCCTTTTAATGCTACTTTTGATGTTATAAATCTCTGTAATTCTGCACACCCTGAAAGGCTCATCACTCATCAGATGGAGTGGAGATTTTCGGTTTCAGTGGCGAAAATTTGGTAAAACTGCTACAAGTTCGTTACATATTGCCGAGGTCTCAGCAGTTCAGTTGAATTTCAGAGAATCTTGGCTCCAGCTGCCATGCTTTTTGGGGCACCAATATTGCTAAAAGAATTTCATGTTGACTCTTACACGAATGTAGGAAGATCATACTTCATGAACCAAATATCTGATACCACGCATAATGACTCATATTTTAATTCTGAGTGACATCAGCTGGCTCCGTCTGCCATTCCATTGATGCCTCCTGGTATGATATCTTTTTTCCCTAGACCCTCCTCGATGAGGTGCCCCTCTAGCCCCCCCCCCCCCCCCCCATAAGAAGTTCCTAGTTCCATATATGACCGCGAGCGCTCCATAGTTCGGGCAGACATAGTGGCGATTCTTGAAGTTTTGCAATAATGGGCTTTGACAATTTAAAATTATTGGTATGTAACGATACCTAATATCTCCAGTGTCATTTTATCGATATTTATTGCTTTTAGGAGCACTGAAAAAAAGTACTCAAGGCAAATTTTGCCAGAAGTGTGCTAAATTCTATCAGGAGTGTCTACTTGAGTTTTGATACAGTGGAACGGTGGGGTAAGAATAACCAGCCATTTCTTAGCATTTACTACACTTTCCGTAAATCGTCACCTTCCAGGCAAAGTATCACAAGCGCCATGCAACGTTTAAAAATTTCCGCCACCATTTTATTTTTTTACAGAGAAATTTTCTGTTGAATCTGTTAGAAAATTTCACTGAATTTTATCGGCAGGACAAAGAAAATTCAGTGAAATTTTCGGACAGTTTCGTTGAACAATTTCTCTGTAAAAAAATAGATTGGCGGCGGAAATTTTTAAACATCGCATGGCGCTTGTGATACTTTGACCGGAAGGTGACGAAATGGTGTTAGAGTTACGGTATTTGCCACTATAGTGTCTGTTCGTTATTGCCATGCTTGCATCACTGCATCTCAAATCATATTTTTTTCTTTAGCAAGGCAGGCCTCCTCGACTAGAATCGATTATTTAAAATTGAGTTAAAGGGAGGAAAAATAGTTTACCAACTTTAGCGACAATCATCTTTATCCTGCCGTGCTAAGGAAGAACGCTGTATGAGCCGTCAGACGTTGCCAAGTTTCCTCCGATAAAAACCGAAATTACTGGGAAAATTGTGATTATAATTTTCTCAAATTTTCTGACAATTTTGGACACAATTTAATCTAAAATATCTGAAAGTTGCTAGGAAAAATATGCATGAATTTTGTCAAAATCACAGGTTTTATTAAGAGAAATTTTGGCAACTCCCGAATGTTCATACGGCGTTCTTCTCTAGCACGGCAGTATCGTGGACATGGTTCGAGGCCTCATCGTATGTCAGTCGTAACGTTGCGAAATTTCCACTTGTATTCAGTGCAGAAGCTGGAAACCATCGAGCTCTTTCAACCAAGGTAGATTTACGATTTACACAGGTATGGAAAAGTTGAAAATTTCCCATGAGCCTCAGTACGTGTCACATGACCTCGTGACGTAGGTTAAGGGGCCCGTTTTTTAATTAAATTACAATCAAATTAACATTCAAACGTTAGTGCGTTTAAACGCTAAAATTAATATCGCATAACCAAAATTGTGCAAAAAATCCCAAAAAATTTTGACAAACGATAAACCGAACATAATAAATCAAAATAATCAAAACATCCAAAATGGCTGACGTTAAGGGGCCGCTGGAGAGCCAATCAGAGGCCAGTTGTTTAGTTCTGTCCATACCTTTGTAAATCTACCTTGCTTTCAACTGAAATTTCGCCGTTCCATTCTGCCGTGCCAAGGAAAAACGCTGTATGAACCTTTAGGCGTTGCCAGATCTCCTTTCATAAAATGCGAATTTCCTGGTAACTTTATGAATATTCCCCCCCCCCCCCCCCCCAATTTTTAAGATAATTTTGCTTGCAATTCCATCGAAAAGTTCTGAACAATTCAAGGGAAAATACTCGTAACTTTCCTTAAAAATAAATATTTCATCGAAGTAAATTTGGCAACTCTCGAATGTTCGTACGGCGTTCTTCCTTAGCACGGCAGTATTCTTCTCGTCTCGAGCGAAAATCAACAAAATTTTGAACGGACTTGGCGCAGTCATTTTCTCGTCCAAAAATGAATCGCTCAACTCAATCTGGCAACCTTGAAATGGACATACGTCCCTTCGTCCGCGGAACGACGGGACATGCTCGGCCGGCCAACTCGTCCGCGCTTTTGTCGTCGATCCTCCAACACAAAGGCGTGTCTGTATTTTCACATGAGCCCCGCAAAGCGTAAGGTCATACGTAGATCAGGGCTCACGAGGGAACACAGATACGCCCTTACGTCGGGGGAGCGACGATTGTCGGGACGAGAGTGAATGAAAATAATGAAGCACTTCCTCGCGGCAATGACGTCATTGCAGCCGCCACGTGCATAAGCACCAATTGAATGGCACTCGCGACGGGGGAGGGGGGCGAAGGGATGTAGGGACGAGGGATCGTCGGTAAATTGCGCGATCCCTGCCGATCTGTTGTAATGTAGACTGAAACGAGACCGATGGTAAGTCCCCGGAGTTTCGTTCTCTGAGACTCGGGGTCGTGCTGCAGGGTGTCTACAAGTCCGGAATATCCGGAAATAGTACTGATTTTTAAGGGGGGTCCGCAAGTACTGAGGAAGTGCGGAATTTCCGCAAGAGGTCTGGAATTTTCTACATCCTTTTTGTAATTTTTGTCTCAATTTAAGCGAGAAATTAAAATTTTTGATCTTTTTCGAATTTCGGCAAATGAATGTGCTGAAAAAGCACGGAATTTTTCTGTTGAGGAGATACTGAATTTCTTGGGAATGTACTGAAAAAGTACTTTAAATGTACTGATTTTTGGCCAGCCTGTTTTAGTAGACACCCTGTGCTGCCGTGATAGCGAAGAGAGCAGCAAGTGACAAATTTTCGAAATCGAGTCTCCCTCAAAATTCATCATTCTCTTTTAGATGAAATAGCTAACACAGCGAAATTCATATTAATTGTGTAAAAACGAGACATGTGAGAAAGCCGTAAGTGCGCAAATAATGACGTAGTTTCCGGTAAGACAGCAGTAAGTGAGATTATTCCTCCAGAGAGCCGGTGAAAACGGTGCTTTCAAGTGAAGTGCCGCGCTCTTCTGCCAATTTCTAACCTGAAAATGTGTTTGTTGTGTGTCCAAGACGCAACCACAGAAGCATGCAGAAGATAGCACTTACGGCTGTCTTGCCTAACAATAGCCTAACATGTAAAGGAAAACACCCTTTTTATGTAATTGAAATAAAATGAGTTGATTTTTAATCATCCAAACGATTCCTAGGAGTCTTCCGGATGATTATTGGCAATTTGACGAGGGCCGGATTTATCTACTTGCCGCTCATGGGCCGCCTGTATTTTGCCGCCCCCTTCTCATTCGTTTTGGAACATCAATAAAAACCATCAAAAGAACGTGCCGAAGGGGAAGAGGTGCTTAAGACGCGTTTACTCGAGCGTTGGAGACATTTTTTTGCAAAAGCCCTATCAACACTACTAGCAAAAGTTCAAGGAGCTTTGCGCGAAAGTTAGATTCCGTAAACCTATCTCTGTGTAGACAAGGCCTTCCATTTGTTAGAAATGAACGAAAAAATTATGAAAGACTAAACATAAATGTGGTTAAATAATTTTTACTTCCGCCGCCGCGCCACGCTGACCGCACTGTGTTTGGTGCAATGCGTGAAGTATTCCTACAGTCTTGTAAGCGCTATACGTTTCGCGTCGACCGCTGCTGAACGCACTATGTTTGATGCAATGCGTGAAGTATTCATGCAGCCTTGTAGGCGCTAATATATATGTATGTTTCATGCCGACCGCCGCGCCAAGGGCTTCTCCTTTTCATCTCAAGTCCTCGTCATCATTCCTCTCTGCGCCGCGCCCTTACAGACCATAGTGCGCGTTTGGTTTCTCTCCTAAAAAATCACGAGCGCGGTTCGCGGAACTTAGTTCGAGGAATTTGTTCCCGGAACAAGTTCTCAGCTGAGCTAAAACTTATTCCTCCAAAACCCCGAACTTCCCCCGTACTCCGAGCTTCTACATAAGTTTCTTTTGATGTGAATTCGTTTGTTTTTGTTTATTACGTCCTTTACATGTCTTGACATTTATTTTTGTTACTTTGGCGGCTGTAATAATCTATTATTTTGCAATTATTGTATAGTTTTATTGAAGTTCCGGTTCCAGTTCGGGCGAACTCGTGTGGACAGCATGCCTCGTTTAAAGGAATAAGTTCCGGGAATTGAGCAGTTCGTCGAATAACTTCCTCGAACCGCGATCGTGTGGACAGAGCCTAAAAATTCAAAGCTTTCGCAGTAAATTTCTCAAAAATTTGATGGTTTTGCTGTAATTTTTCGAAACTCAACACTTTTTCTAAAAATTATAACACTTACGCAAAAATTTTCTCAAAAATTCATCGTTTTGTGAAAATTGGTGCGCTCCCGCACTAATTCGTACAAAATACCAACATCTTTGTCATAAGTTTTCGTAAAATTAGTGCGACGAACGTTCAATTTTTAGAATAATCCTGTTATTTTGATTTATGTAATGGAACGTTCGGCTCAAGTACCCGAAATTTCTTTCATCAGTTATTTCAATCTCATAAGTTCGGTCGAATATTTGGTTACTTGAACTGAAAGTTGGGTTTGACGAACCTGATAGTTAGAATATAGAACACCGGGTTCTCTTTCATTTTGAAGATATGCAATTTTATCTTCTTGAAAGTCAAAATATTTGTATCACGCGTTTCGCTCCATCCAACTTTTCTACTCATGCGTTACATTTCCTGAGGCAGCAAGGAAGAGTTCCTGTTCTCCTTCATTTCATGGATGTGCAATTTTACCTTTTTGGAAGTCGAAAAAGTTGCATCACGTGTTTCGCCCCATCCAACTTTTCTACTCATGCGTTAAAGTTCCTGAGGCAGCCAGGAAGAGTTCAAGTTCGCCTTCATTTCATGGTTGAGCAATTTTACCTAATTAAAAGTCGAAATAGTTGCATCATGTGTTTTGCCCCATCTAATTTTTCCACCCATGCGATTAAGTCTCTGCGTTAGCTGGAAAGAGTTCTTGCTCTCCTTCATTTCGTGGATTTGCAATTTTACTACCTGGAAGTTGAAATAGTTGTATCACGCCTTTCGCCCCATCCAACTTCTCTACTCTGCGATGAAATGTGAGTCCGCGGAGAAGGGACGAAGCTCTTTTTCATTGTTTTGAACATAATTGAAGAGGATCCGTGAAAAAGGACCTCATCTTCCGGTAGAAAATTTCCGGAACTTTGAACTTTGCGCCAAAACCTACGCGATATACGGAGTGAAGAAGCCCTCGATAAAATTGCACCAGCCTCAGAAGATTAAGATTGCGGCTCATTGAGTTTTATGCTTACTCCCGTCCATCTTCCACCAATTTTCCCATACATCAATTTTGACACGACGCAAATAAACGGGCTAAAAATTCGCTCATTATCCGGTGCTATCCGATTTAATCCCGTCAAGGGCTGCACTACAGTTTCGCACAACTTCAGTTTCGCACAGTTTTTATAAATGCACGATTTGACAGCTATGCGTGAAGAATCTGAGTGTTTAGGACAATTTAGATTACAACTCCCTCATCTCACACATCTCGCCCATAGAGAAAAAAAAGGAGGTGTTTGCATTTCGGGCATCTTGGAATTTTTCATAGAGTATCTATAGCTTTGATGACGTCATTGGGTACAGCGACGTTTTTAACCTGTCGATTTTCTTGGAAATGGTGTAATTTAAAGGAAAAAGTCATTCTATAAAAAGTGCTTGAAATTAAATAAAGAGTTGATTTAAGTAAAAAAATCGGACATTATGGTCCGTTTTTACAGCTTCAACATAACCCTCAACGAGCGTCTTGTTTACATTGATGACGTAGGTGGGCACAAATCCTCAAGATGCAAACACCTCCTTTTTTTTCTCTATGCATCTCGCCCGCTTATCACTGATGCAAGAGTGGAGCACTGACGATCGCCGCGCCCGTGACTCTTATCTAACCTAACCTAACCTAACCTAACTAGTCCATCACCCCCCCTCATGAAGAATGCAAAAAATTTGCCAACTATGTAAAAAAAATTACATTGATTCGACGAGCTATCCACCCACTCTATGGGCGTGCCCTTTAACAGAGTGTGTACCAAAAACTACTAACGCCGTAGAGAGCTATAATAGTAAACTGCAGATGGAATTCTACCATTCGCATCCGAATATACACGCTGTAGTAGTATTTTTAGTGTCATTTGAGGGCTTGCAATGTTGCTACATCGTGCATTTATAAAAACTGTGCGAAACTGAAGTGCTGCCATTTGTGCCGGTTTTTGCAATGTTTTCAGCATGTAGCTTCATGCTGTCGTGCTAAGGAAGAATACGCCGTATGAGCAATCAGATGTTGCCGAATTTCCTTTGACAAATCACGCACGGAAAAAAAAAAAACTTCATGCGTGGGACCCGAAGTTGAGGTCATATGGATCTCTGAAGTTTTCGGATCACGCATCCGAAACCTTGAGGTCCAGCTGCCGAAGTTCAGGACAGACATCTGAATACTTCGGTTTATATCTAAGGGTTTTGGTCACACATCTGAATAACTCGGGCACGTACAAAAGTACTTCAGGTGTCTGACCCGAACTTCAGCAGCTGGACTTCAAGTTTTTGGGTGCGTAATCCGAAAACTTCAGAGATCCATATGCCCTCAACTTCAGGTCCCACGCATGAAGTTTTTTTCTCCGTGCGAATTTTCGGGATTATTTGTCAATAATTTTCTTCTAATTATTCAGAGAGTTTTGTTGATGATTTGATCATCTGATCAAAAATTCTGCAAATTCCACGGAAGATATCAATAATTTTCTTCAAAAGTAAGTACTTGCTGAGCGGAAATTTGGCAACATTCGAATGCTCATACGGCGTTTTTCATTAGCACGGCGGCAGTATGGTTCTCACATTGCATTGTAGCCCATTCAGTCGAAAACGAAAGAAGAAAGTCGTCGAAAAAATGCTCATTTGGCACCGTCGCACGTTAGTTCGAATACGCCGTTGCTTGTCAATGGCCGCGTATACAATTAAAACTTATTAGCGTATGCCCCCTCTATTTTGCCACAGTATGCTACAGCCACACTACACATTTGACGTCTGTTAAGTGGTTTTCAGCTTGCATATTTTATCTGCCAGATAGAACTTGAGCACGAGTGTATGTATTCGTAAACTTCAGTGGCGAGGCGTGAAAGATCGACTATCGATATTTCCCCATTTGAAGTTATGGTGAAGAATCGATTTTTTAGGTGTTCGCTGCGAACACCCCGTTCATCGATCCTTTTCCATAGCTTCAAATGGCAGATCAATCTATGTATCGCAAAAGACACCACGCCACTGGTAAACTTAGGATTTTCACTCCCGCGATCTCAACCTTGACTGCAAAAGTGTGACTTGTATCGACGGACTGTTCACGTGAAGTGACGAATGGACCGATCGTAGTGGAGTATACATAGGGTGTCCCAAAACAACTGAGACCAAGTCTGTAATTCGGAAAGTATGATAGATATCGAGATGCGGGTTGTGAGAGGTTGTAGTTCATACTATTAGCTATCAAACCTCAAAATTTGAGCTTATACGGTTGAAAAGTCACCGAGTTATAACATTTTTCGGGGACGAGTTGAACAGACCCCTCCACTATTTTCGAGAAATATTTTTCATTTCATGAACTGTTCGTGAGTGGCGCTGCAGATCGCGACACAGTGGATCAGGTGGAGGGATGAAGTGGTCACTGTTCTGGATGCAGGTTCTATCCTGTTAACATGTGTTTTTATCGCAATTATCCGCGGGAAAGCTCAGTGCAGCCGAAACCGTCAAGCGTAACCGAGTGTTTTCTCGCGAAGCGCAATGAGATCGCCCGATGAGTTGAAAAAAGCTGCCGACTCTCGACCCTCGGAGAAGCATTTATGCCAACGAAGAATGGTACTTCCTCCAAGTCGATTTAGTCCATAACCAGCTGTCATCTCATTTAAAGTATCGAAGGCAGAAAGGCCACGGCGAACGCAATAGCGAATGGCATAACGTTGTTCTTGTTTCAACTCAGCGGGCGAACTCATTGCGCTTCGCGAGAAAACACTCGGTTACGTTTGACGGTTTCGGCTGTACTGAGCTTTCCCGCGGACAATTGCGATAAAAACACATGTTAATAGGATAGAACCTGCATCCAGAACAGTGACCACTTCATCCCTCCACCTGATCCACAGCGTCGCAATCTGCAGCGCCACTCACGAACAGTTCGCGAAATGAAAAATATTTCTCGAAAATAGTGGAGGGTTCTGTTCAACTCGTCCCCGAAAAAATGTTTTAACTCGGTGGGTTTTCAACCGAATAAGCTCAAATTTTGAAGTTTGATAGCTAATAGTATGCACTACAACCTCTCACAACCCGCATCTCGATATCTATTATACTTTCCGAATTACAGACTTGGTCTCAGTTGTTTTGGACACCCTATGTATGTTTGGGGAGATTATGGATATTTTGAATTATGGAGTTCTCAGGGCCCAAAACGGCAGCCAACCTAACCTAACACAAAAAAACCACTAGAAAAATGCCATTGCCAATTTTTAGAGGCCAATATCAAATCAAGATGGCCAAGAATGTTCCTAAATGAGCGTCTGCCCGCAAAAATGAGTAAATTCTTGCAAAAACGAAGTCAGACGCGTGCTTTCACGATGAGAAAGATTCTCTGGAAAAAAGGTCGCTTGGATCTAGAGTCCAGACTCCTAATAACATTGACAAGAAAAAATACTCTTGATTCAATCCGATTTTTCCTTGAATCGAAGAGCCGAGCCTCTTGATTTAGGCGGATTTCCTCTTGATCCAAGCAAAAATCCGCTCGAATCAAGAGTATTTTTTCTTGTTAATGTTTTTAAGAGTCTGGACTCTAGATCCAAGCGACTTTTTTCCAGTGCTCACTACCACTTCCTATAAGCCGCGACCCTGCAGTGATTATTTAGCTAAAAAGTGAGAACCATAAGCCGGTATTTTCCAGATAATAGAATCGATCAAAGTGTCTCGCCAGTTCACTCTACCATTCGGGCTGATATTCGCGATTATGAGCTTTTGCTTTTAAATTGCTTTTCAGGCCGGCGCCAGAATAGGCAATGGAGAGTAACCAAGTGCTTGCAAGCGTACATGCATAAAATTCTGAATTCGTTTCATACACTCGTGGAAATTTCTCCCACTAGACATATTTTTCATTCTATTTTTCGTAACCCCCTCCCCCCCGACCCCCCGGGAGAACATTCAATCGCATCATATTCTTGTCTATGTTGTATTGTTGGATACGAGCAGGGTTTCTCTCTCTCTTCACTCTGTTTTCCCCTGTTAATAATCTCATTTGTATGCTTTCTCTTCGTTTTTGAGCGCACAAACGCGCGTTTTTCATGTATTTCAAATCAAGAAGTAATCTGTGGTGATGAATCATTGTTTTCTTTTTTTCTGTTTTATAATGTCTGTTCATATCTAAAGTTTAATACGTCGGACAAAGTGATTTTTTGTTTAAATTGTTTTTAGTGCTGTGCCGAGAAAGCTTTAAAATGAACTTTATTTTAAACGGGTAAAGCCTCAACGCCCAACGGACTTTCGGTAAGTTGTCATTTTTCTTACGCACCCTAAAGTACCTATAAATTTTAAGTTTTTTCTTCTCAGAAATATACCTTCTTTCTTTTCTTGTTTTTGTTAAAAAAAATTTTTTTCCGAATGAGGTGTTTTAAAAGAGGGGTCTGCGCTTGCGAACTGATTTTTGAGAAAAAGCAGTGTCATTACAGTATTTATGTAGACGTTTTTTAGAGGATAATTAATTAAATCGAAAATCCCCTAAAAGTCCTTAAATTCCCCTACTCCCAAAATATGTGCAGGAGCCTCATAACCCCAAATATCGACGAATAGCACGCCTCCCAACTTCAATTTTGCAAATGCGCACACGGACATCTATCAAGCACGAATAGTTGAACCTCTGCGCTGTCATCAACGCGCATCCTTTCCTCTGCTCTGAATCCATGTCGTGTTGGTTCCATTTGTCTTGTTCGTACTTATTGGTGCTTCAAGGGCTACATGCACAACACAGCCAAAAATAGGAGAGACGCAATCGGGCTTCAGTTTTTGACTTTTCTCCCAAATCTAAGCGACACCTCATTGGCAAGAGCGGAGCACTGCGAGCTCACGCCTCGCGCCATGGCGCCTTCAATTTTGCAGATGCAACACGGGCATCCATCAAGCACGAATAGTCGTATCTCTGCGCCGTCATCAACGCGCGTCCTTTCGTATCCCACCGCGCAGACACCAATCAAAATTTCGTCTTCCCGCGCGGCCCGCGCCAAGCGAATCAAACTCAAGTGTCTTCGGTGGGATTGATTGGGGGGGGGGGGGGGGGGGGGAGCGGAGCAGGGGCCAAATTCGTTGCCCGGTTAGTTAGCCTTAATTAACAGTTTGCGTTACGACTTGGATTCGTGAACCACAACTCGACTTCAAAAATCTGCTTCCAAGATCTGTCGCACACGCGATTCATTCCCCCTTCATTGTCATGTGGATCCTTCACCCTCCCGACATAAAGACGTAACTACACTTCGCGATGAACCCTGTCATCCGTATAAATGAATACTCTCTGGGGCTCATCTCAAAGTTTAGTTACGCCCTTTTATCGGTCGAGGGATTAGTAATTCGGGTGTCGGGGTCCTTTCGGTCTCTTGGGCCGTCCTACAAAGTGTCGAGTAAAATAGAGAGGTCGGACATGAAATTTTTGACTAAAACTGCAAATTTTGATGTTTATTCCGTCCTATATTAAATTATAAGGGGTGATTTTAGAAGACAAATTCACGAGGAAACCAATGGAGCCACTTTCAGGACCTCAAAGTTTTGTATAGACGGAGCACTGGAAAAAAAACCACATTGGATCTAGAGTCCAGACTCTTAAAAACACCGACAAGAAAAAATACTCCTGATTCCATCGGATTTTTGCTTAAATCAAGAATCAAGCCTCTTAATTTGAGCGGATTTCCTTTTGATTTAAGCAAAAATCTGATTGAATCAAGAGTATTTTTTCTTGTCAATGTTTTCAAGTGTCTGGACTCTAGATCCAATGTGGTTTTTTTCCAGTGGAGACAACCCCCGTCCCCTTAGCTACGCTCATCCCCCAGTAGGAGCTACGCCCCTAAAAATTTATTTTGATTAATAAAAATGTACGTCTCCGGTAAAAGTGTTGAAAGTTAGCAATGATCTGAATAATTTTTGACGGCTTTATTTCACGCGATATTTTCACCTATCTAGATCCTTGGGGTTCGGAGGAACTCACGTCAGAATGCGCCAGACTTGACGCCAGATTGCGTCGCTCCTCTGACGTAAGGGCGTATCTCCACCGCAGCATGATCCGCGGAAAGCGTAGAGTTATACGGAGCTTAGGGCTCACGTAAAAATCGACGTTCGCCCCTACGTCAGAGGAGCGATAATCGAGGTTATGCTAATGACCGTAATCGGCATCCTTGAACGTCGCACCACCGAACTTGATGCAGTCGGAACAATGTTAAAACTTCAGTCGAGTCTGACGCCGCCTTGCGTAATCGGCCCGGTGTGTCTCCAAATTAACGCACCCGCGCGCCCCTCCACCCCCGTAACACATACGTAACATACACCCGGCCGCGTGCACGGGATAAAGACAGTGGAGATAGGTGATGCACTCGCACTTACGCGTGATCCAAGTTCGCGGCGAGTTCGTTGAAGCCGCGCTTCCACAAGCAGCGAGCGACCGAGTTGCTCGCACGGCGCGGCGCGCGCAATCTAGTACAAGCAGCACGCGACGCGAAGTTAGCCGATAGATTCCCTTTATCCTGAGAGTCAAGACAACACCCCCTCATGGAGTCGCACAAACGGGAATAAGATTACACAAATTGAACGTTTCTCGTAATCTTTGATCGGCCCATTCTCAAATTCCTTTCTCTATTCCCTCTCTCATTGTGTTACACTGGAAAAAGAAACACATTGGATCTAGAGTCCAGACTCTTGAAAACATTGACAAGAACAAATACCCTTGACTAATCAGATTTAAGCTTAAATCAAAAGGAAATTCGCTCAAATTAAGAGGCTTGGTTCTTGATTGAAGCAAAAATCCGATTGAATTAAGAGTATTTTTTCTTGTCGATGTTTTCAAGAGTCTGGATTCTAGATCCAATGTGTTTTCTTTTCCAGTGTAGTTCAATATCGAACCCGTAATTCCTCGGTCCATTCCAGATTATAATCTGCAATTGGTGAAAATGTAATCTTTATTCCCGTTTGTGACACTGTGCAGGAGGTCTAAAATACAGGGACCAATCAGAAATGGATTCACATTGTCTTGACTCTCAGTATAAAGGGACTCTATTAGCCGCGCGACCGGGTGCAATGGTTTTAAAAGCTGCCGCAAATGGTGGTAACACGAATTCTCTGCTCAGTGGCTACGGACAGGTTTAAAATTATTGCACACGGTCGCGCGGCCAACTTCCTGTCGCGCACTTGTTGTGGAACCGTAGCCTCAGTGGCAGCGCCGGTCGATGTGTTGAGTTTTGTTACAAACGTCAGTGGGGGATAAGTTTCTGAAAAGTCAGGGAAAACCTGGAAATGTGAGTTAATTTTACTTGATCGTGAAGAGTTATGGAAAAGTCAGGAAATATCCCGAAAAACAAATTAGGGGTTGCTCCAGGTTTCTCACGCAGTAAGAAAAAGTAACCAAAATCTTGTGTAATATGGGAAGTAAAACACGAAGTAACATAAGTTGTTGACTGATTTGTTTTGTGTTAGTTTTCGTTGTGTCAAAGCGACCGAATCTTTGGGTTGAGGTGATCAAATCTTTGTCTCGAAAATCTGCGACCTCGTTGAAAATTCGTTGCCAGCCGCCAGGACCGATCCTGGTTCACATCGATGGTAATCCAATGCGCTAGCCACTTACAAGTCGCAACCCTTGAGTAAGGGGAGGAAAACAAAAGTGCGTAAGTTTGGCAGGACGTTTTCTTAATGATCCGATGTCTCCAAGTAACCTACGGTTTCCGTCGATTTTACATGATTTTGGTTGATTTGACATGATTTTGGTTGGTCGAGCAACCAAGTCCTTTGGGTTTTTCTTACACAAAAAAGTAACACGGAGTAAAACCAAACACGGAAATTAACTGAGCAGTTGGTGCTTTATCTACAGGAAGTAAGTGTTTTCCACCAACAATTTGGTGTTGCATCGGAATATGAATCGTTGTTCGTGTGCCAAATCAATTTTCTTGGTTCGGATAGTAACTGGTCTGCTTTGTTGAAATCAGAACCATTTTAAATGCTTCATCATGCTAATATCACGCAGTTCCAAATTCTGTCTCCAGTGGACTGATTATCGAAACGTATGCGTCAGTACGACAAGACATCGAAAATTGAAATGTTACATGGCACAGATCGATGGCTACGTGTTATCTTATCTTCCCGACATAGTAAGAAATACTTTCAACGCTGGAATCAAGGAGTTATATGGCACTTGTCGGAAAAGCGATGGAAATAGTCACGGAATTCGTCTAGAATAATAGCATCACTGTAGGCGTGGTATTTTTCAGTTTTAAAGATCAGGGTCGAATTTTCATGCAGTTATAGGTATTTTTTAACCAGTGTTTTATCAAATAAAGGGATGTTAAAAATCGTGTCCTCTAATCATCGCTTCCGTAGAAAGAAACGTCGAAAAGGGGAAAGAAGTAGAGACTGCAGCCTCAGACATGGATAAAAAAATCTACTGACGGTGAAACTGCAAAAACGCAAATCTCGGTTTGCGACGTGGCAAACTTCCTGCCCTGATTTATTTTTTAAATAGGAAAGTACTCAACTTCATTGCTCGGAAACTTGCCTGATTTCTCTTCTTTTTGCAAGAAATATTCTGTGAAATTGCCAAACATTAAAAGTAGGTCGTATACCTTTGATAAATTAAAATAGAAGGGAATATATTGAATCACCGCCAAAGATGTACGCATTTAGAAAGGAGTGTAATTACTAGCTAAAAATAAATACGTTTTATCTTTTAGAAAAAGTCATTTTAGTAAACATCATTTCTGGAAAAAGTTGAAGTTCGCGCAGTAAAATTTTAACGTTTTTAAGATTTAAAAAAAGCCCCGGATAAAAAATTGTGCAATCATATTAATTATTTGTGAGGAGTAACCAATGCGTCTAGCTGTTTTTACATTATCCTAAATTTTCTTGCTTGAAAACAGATAATTCACAAGGAAGCATGAACATGGATGCTTTCTTGTTCCTCCAATATTACAGTACAAATGATCGCACAATTTTTAGCCGGTTTTGGTCCTAGACGCTTCATATGCATGAAGTACAAATATTGCCTTTCAATGTGCTCTTAAATGTGCGCTACTTGGCAACTTTCAGCTGTAAACACCTCCAGCTCCTCTCATCAGCTTTTGAACGAACTTTTGAGAATTTTTTGTTCGATGAATGTTCTTCAATTTTTAGACTTTTTACCCGCCGCTGAAAGGAAAAAAATTGCAGTACCTAGCAGCGGTAGTACTGTTCTGACAAACAAGAACAACATGACGTTTGTCAGAAATAGGCATCTTTCCACTTTCCATCGCTCTGTTCCAAAATGTCCTCCTATATTCGGATGTATTCCTACCAAATGGAGCTATGTGCTTTATGACGTGAGCCATGTTATGCATATATTATTATGGGTCTCAAGGCTCATGTCTCAATGCACATAGCTCCGTTTGGCAGAAATACGTCCATTTTACTTTTGACTCAGAAGCAGAACACCAACCATAACTTTCTTGACGTGAGTTTTTTTAAAGAGATTGTGATAATGTGAAGCAGTGATGTGGCGTGCTTTGTGACATATCGATTGATCTGCCTTTTAAAGTTATGGAAAGGGATCGATTCACAGGGTGTTCTCAAAAAACACCTTAATAATCGGTTCTTTACCACAGCTTTGAATGGGAAAATATCGAAAATCGATCATTCACGCCTCGCCACTGAGAAGGAAAATCACGAGTTGTGAGCAGTAATTAGTTTTCTCTCATCAACTGCCGAAGGGACAGGATCATAGCGCTGCAAAATGATGACGTGAATTTTTTTTGCATTCCAGCGTAAATTCGTATGTTTTGAAAATCACTTTTCTTAAAGTATCCGAGTAACGGTGTTTAATAATATTTCTTTATTGGTTTTAAATCTTCACAATTTATTACTCCGTCATAATACATTTATACATCGAGATTATAGTGCACAATGGACCACTCGACAAGGTACGAATTGAAGCATTCAGATACATGTTTCTTTATCAGAATTTTACGTAGAACATGATTCGCGCAACGAAAATTACCGAAACCAACGCCTAACGGAGATATTAACGTTTTTATTTCACATTGGTTACGATAAATTTGAACTGCCTGCTCACAAGAAACTCAAAGCTCTACGTGAGTCAAATCGCGCACTACGGCGGTTTCAGCAAGCTTCTCAATCGAGCGTTGTTAATTCCCCACCATGTGTTTTTCAAACTATAAGTAATTTGCTATAACTGAGCTAAAGCGTCAAGATTGAGGTTGCCAGATTTTTTTATCGCAGAGACGTTCATGACAACGTTTAGCGCGCGTTGTGAATCACGTAGAGCATTGAGTTTTCATGAGCGGGTGGTTTAAATTCACGCACCAAGAATCATTAAATATCTTCGGAAGGAGTTGATTTCGGTAATTTTCGTTGTGCGCGTCGTATTCTGCGTGAAATTTTGGTGAAGAAACATGTATCAGAATGCTGAAATTCGTACCTTGTCTAGTGGTCCATTGAGTCGAGCTGCATGCATCAAGATTTTCACATTTTTCGAAGAATACCAGAATACGCCTTCATTGAAGTTTGCAACTTTCGCGTTTCTCAGACGAACTAAGTTTATAATTCTCACAATTCACCGAAGTAACTCAATTTTGCACGAGGATATCTCTGCAAGTACTGTTTAAAATGTGTCTGATTTTTGCGCGTTTAGAAAATGTAACCAGTGATATACTTGGTCAGAAATGCTCAGAAATTTCCTAGTGACAATGCAATTTTTAGAATGTTGACATTAACTTACGTTCAACCCTCGTTTTCGAGAAGATAAACCGACTGAAACCCATAATGGAGATGTTGCATGTGTGAGAGCTTTGCGATTTGACAATTGATTCTTATGTAAAAGTTCGCAAGAAACACGATGGTGCACTGGTTTTTTCTGAAGTCAACTTTCAAGCTTTAAAAAAGCTCTCAAGTTGAGGCCAAAATGAAGGGGATATCCCGCGCTATCCTGAGAGTCCACCTCTACATCAGGACGAACTCTCCATGCAAAGGTAGGGAGCAAATACATTGGCAGTGATGCCGTGTTTTCAGTTTTAGAGTCCCCAAATAAAGTGGCAGCCCTGTCAATGCATTTGCTCCCTACCTTTGCATGGATAGATTGTCTTGATCAAGACGTGGACTCTCAGGATAGCGTGGGATATCCCCTCCATTTTGGCCTCAACTTGAGAGCTTTTTTGAGCTTGGAAGTTGATTTTAGAGAAAACCAGTGGCACCATCGTGTTTCTCGCGAACTTTTACATAAGAATCAATTGTCAAATCGCAAATTCCTCACACATGCAACATCTCCATTAGCCGAGCTACCCTAAGTGTTGCCTAATTTCCTCTCGCGTTATATATTTTCCCCCCGGTACTTTTGAGAAATTTAAAAAGAAAAAGCTCCTTATTCCGGATTCTTTTGCCGAGTGTTGTAATCTTTTTTCCAGACGTAGCACTAATTATGGAAACGACAGCTTGCGGAGTCTCACTTTAAAATTCGCGTCGCACAGCACCAGTCCATCACGTACCCTCTCGATTCACATGCATTCGTCAACGAAGACGAGCAATGGCATGGGTCAGCCATGCGTACATACAAGCAATCAATTGAAGCTCTGCCTGTTGCATAACTACCTCAATTGGAGTGAACTTTTCATCCTCCAAGTAACCTCACGCTCGGCTCTTCTTCGGGAGTGGCGATCGTGCAAGTTGGCAACATTGTTTTTCCTCCATTCGAATCTATTAAAAATATCGATTTTAGGCGAGGGAAGCCATCTCACCAAGAGTCGATTGTTTTACATACTTTTAAATGAAAGAAAATCGGGCTGCCCACTTGCAAAATCGTCACGGGTGGCGATACTAGTCAATTCTTTCATGGCTGCCAAGATTCTCTTCCCCGATCGCGGATAAGCGAGTCACGGAGTCGCGGATAGCGGGGTAATGGCGCAAAAATTCGATCGCGGATAAGCGAATCCGCGGATGGCGGGGTCGCGGATACCGGGGTATTGCAGTACATAGCAGGAATTGCCTGAGCTTTTACGACTGAAAATTATATAAACTGCGCACACATCCATTAATCCATTTTTATGGACTGTCCCAACGCAAATTGCGGCGTTTTTTTTTCTTTTTAAAATTAAATCGGGTCGTGCCAAAACCGCAAATGTCAATTTTTCCAACCTTGAGTTGATGGACAAAGCTGTGATAACGAAACAAGAAGAAAATGAAGCGATCCTATTGTTGGAAAGTTGGAAGATGAGCAGTAGACGAACGAACGGCAAGCCACGATAGACCTTAAAGTTAGTCCATCATTTTCCCCCATAGTCTACAACAGCCGACCGCTTAACCAATAGAATCGCTGCATTTTCCCTTTGTCTTCTTTGTCTATTGCTTTGTCTATAAATTTCAACAAGCAGCTCGCTGCTGCGTGCACTCCTACATACCTCCTGCTCTAGAGATTTCCTACTTCAACCGCGATTCCGCGGATAAGCCGAATCAAATTGCACGCTCCATCTCGTAGCTTAATATCTTAGACTCCTTCTATTTGTAGATGGAGCACGTGGAGTAAATATTGCACTCGCGTGCTTGACCAATCAGTGGTGATTCTTGCAAGCTAGCAAACCCCATGGGATTCTATCATAAAAACACATGTTTAACGATCAGGATGCTCAACTTAGAATATATTATTTACAATGTATTTCCATCGAGAATAGTCTTACCAACTAATTCGAGTATCACTACTGTGATCAATGTTATCGCTTAAAGCAGGGATTTTCGATTTAATTGTTTAATCTTCTGAAAAAGTTAACAAAATGCTCGACTGGAATACTCTTGGTTTCTCTGAATCATCATAACCTGATTATGCCCTTTTTTCTTTGGAATATTTCTCCACGAAGGCACACGCCATGTACACTGGAAAAGAAACAGATCTAGAGTCCAGACTCTTAAAAACATCGACAAGAAAAAGTACTCTTGATTCAATCAGAATCTAGCTTAAATCAAGAACCAAGCCTCTTAATTTAAGCGGATTTCGTTTCGATTCAAGCAAAAATCCGATTGAATCGAGAGTATTTTTTCTTGTCAATGTTTTCAGGAGTCTGGACTCTAGATCCAATGTGTTTTTTTCCAGTGTACAATTTGTGTCATGTGTATAAAGAAAATAACGTACACAGTTCCGTTTTTTAAAGTGAGTAATCTCAATAACATACCCGTGACTATAGTTTACGACACGAAAAGCGGCCGAAGTCAGGTCAGCGGCTTGATTTCTTGTTTAAGATGGGGCGTTTTAACCCGTAACCCATCCCGCAAGCCAGTTTCCGCCACTTTTCGTGCCCTATGCTTATGAGTGGTTTTTCTGGATGGGCTAGAAATTTCTTGTATTCCCAAATGTACCACTAGACAAAGTATGGATTAAAGAATTCTGATACATGTTTCTTAACCAAAATTTCACGCAGAACACGCTTCACGCAACGAAAATGACTGAAACCAACTCCCAAAGAAGATATTAACGTTTTTAATTCACATTGGTCCCAAGGAATTGGAACTGCCCGCTTACAAGAAACTCAAAGCTCTACGTGAGTCAAATCGCGCACTACATCGGTTTCAGCAAGCTTCTCAATCGAGCAATGTTCATTTCCCACCATGTGTTGTTCTAAATGTTAGCAATATGCTACAGCTGAGTCAAAGCGTCAAGATTGAGGTTACCAGATGTTTATATCGTAGGGACTGTCATGATAACGTTTAGCGCGCGATGTGAATCACGTAGAGCATTGAGTTTTCATGAGCGGGTGGTTTGTATTCACGCATCAGGAATCATGAAATATCTTTGTAAGGAGTTAATTTCGGTAATTTTTGTTGTGCGTATCGTGTTTTACGTGAAATTTTGGTTGAGAAACATGTAGCAGAATGCTGAAATTCGTACGTTGTCCAGTGGTCCATTGCAAAATGTAGTCCAATTATCTCGAGCCTGCTAAAGAGGTTTTTCTGCTCAAGCTTTTAAAAACCTTGTCTTGAAACCTTGCCATTTTCCCAGTATGTATCAAGTATTCCTTCTCTTTTTCTAGGTCGGCAAAATGAGGAAACGAGAGGAAACCGCCACATCGGAACAGAAATTCAGCTGGAGCGCCGAGCCGGTCCTGTCCGACGACCTGAAAGAACCCATCCCTGAAATCGACGTATTCGTAGCCGAAATCACAGACAGGAAACAGACGAGCAAGTTAGTCCAGAACTTGAACAAAGTGTTACCAATCCAAAACCTTCGACATTTGAAGAGGATGAAGGGCTCCCAGATCCTGATCAGCCCCGTCTCCGAGCGATCTCTTAGGGAGCTGACAGGCCTCATCTCGGGAAGCGGCCTGGATTTTTCAGGGCTATCCCTTAATTTCCTGAAACTCCCGGTTGCGTCCCGCCAGCCCTTAGTCCGGTCCCAGTTCCTGGTGGCGAACCAAAAATGGCCGTGCAACTTCCACGAGAACAAGGCGCTGGAGAAGATGATCCTCGGCGAATATTTTTCGCCGGCCGAAAACGCCGCACATGAGAGGTTCATGAGCGCGGCGCTAGATGCCGCTAGAAGCGTCGGCGATGTTGGTTCCCGCGTCGGCGCTGTAATAGTCGATCCCGCGAAGAACGGAATCGTGGCCGTTAGCAGAGATTCGAGGAACCGGAACCCGGTTCAGCATGCGGCAATGGTGGCTGTCGACCTCGTGGCGAGGTCGCAAGGGGGTGGCGCTTGGCCTGTCAACCCCGGTGATTATTTTCTACCCCCGACGCCCTCTGAAGACGCCCAAACGGAATTCGTGCACAAGAAACGGAAAGTCTCAGACGATCTGGAAGCTTCGCCGAGTTCGGGTGTTGAGGCGCCCAAAGGTCCCTATCTATGCACTGGCTATGACGCCTACCTTACTAGAGAGCCTTGTGTTATGTGTTCGATGGCCCTTGTTCATAGTAGAGTTCGAAGGGTGTTCTACGGCGCTCCCAGTGAAAGAGGCGCCCTCGGCACCATAACGAAAATCCATCTAGTCCGAGCGCTCAATCATCATTATGAAGTGTTTAAAGGTGTTATGAAGGAAGACTGTAAGCAATTGGAATGTGTGTAAAATTTTGTCAATATTTTGTACTCAATATAATTTTATGTGACCTTTTTAAGTCTTGTCTTTTTGTTCATCTCTCGAACGGAGGGAACATTAGGGTGCCAGGTCCGGATTAAGGGGGTGGCCACAGGGGCCGCGGCCCATGGCGGCAAATTTAGGGGGCGGCAAATTTTGCAATTTTTTTAAATGTAGGTATAAAAAAAATGGGATTCAGAAAAAAAAGATTATCAATGAGATAAGGGGACAAAATCTCTCTTTCCTGAGAGTATAGTAATTTTTAATTGTGTCGTTTTTCGGTGATACAAGAGACAGCATCTTTAATTAGTCGAGTTATGAGAGGAACTAAACACGCAATTTGGCCTGGAGTTCAGCGTAGAGAGAAATGATGACGAGGACTTGAGATGAAAAGGACAAGCCCTCGGCGCGGCGGTCGGTCTGTAACACATATTAGCGCCTACAAGACTGCATGGATACTTCACCCATTGCGCCAAACGCAGTGCGTTCAGCAGCGGTCGACGCGAAACGTATAGCGCCTACAAGACTGCAGGAATACTTCACGCATTGCACCAAACACAGCGTGGCGCGGCAGCGGAAGTAAAAATTATTAAACCACATTTATGTTTGTTCTTCCGTAATTTTTTGGTTCATTTCTTATAAATGGAGGACCTTGTCCACACAGAGACAGGCTTACGGAACTTAACTTTCGCGCAAAGTTCCGTGAAATTTTGCTAGTAGTGATGACAGAGCTTTCGCAAAAAATGTATCCAACACGAGTAGGTAACCGCGTCTTATGCACCCCTCTCCCTTCGGCACGTTCACTTGATGGTTTTTATTGATGTTTCAAAACGAACGAGAAGGGGGCGGCAAGTAGGAAAATCCGGCCCTGGAGATACGTGGTCCGTTTGTTTCACCGTCGATATGTTGTATAACTAAAAATTAGTGCAATTTTCAGCAAGTTGAACTGAAGACCAGAATCTTCAATCGGCCTTTTTTTAAAAGTCTAAATTGGCATTATGTAAAAACTTAAAAAAGACGTCATTGAAGAATCTGGCCTTTATCTGCAAAGAATGTCGCTTCCTCGCTGTGTTTGGAAGACGCATGCTTAAACATATCTTTTAAGCAACTTTTCAACCTATGAGTTTGAAATTAGAAGCGAAAAACTAATAACGCCTTCATCTCAGCGATTATGCAATTTAAGCTACTGAAGAGTCGAAATATTTGTATCAAGAAGTTTGTAAAAAAGAGATACAGTTTCGCGTACTCCACTTGCGCTGTTTAACAATTCAATGGCTGCCGGCCGATGATGGGGCCATCTCGACCCCGAAATGCGTCCCATTAAAGTGTTAAATACCGAAAATGAGTACGCGAAATTATCTCTTTTTTACAATATTGTCTTGTGACTGTCCCCTTCAAAAGTTTCTATCAAGAAGTTTGTTATCTTGAATGCCTGACGCAGCGAGCTGATCGAGCGGTCCAATTCTGCGTCTTTGTAGTGGAGATACGTTCCTTTGTCTAAAAAACGGCGAATTTCGCAACACGACAATGAACTTGCTGTATTTTCAGTCGAAGGAGGAGGGTGGGGGTGTATGTTTCTCAGGCGTATCGGAGGATTCGTGCACGATGCAAAAGTCTCCGTTGAGAAAAAGAGGCGGAGCCATAAGTCTTGAAAGAGGGGGAGGGGGGAGTATTTTGACACTTCCCTAGTGTCTCCCCGAGTGGAGATCTGATGAGCATGTTGGTCGGCCTGCATCTCGTCGCCAATTGCTCATCGGTCACTTGGCATGTCGTCGGTTATTTAGCAGTTTTCAATTAAACTGCCCGGGTAAATAAGTCGTGTCCTTGGGCGAGGAGTACGCGACAAAGTCATTCAATGGATTTCAATTGACCTCTATAATGAGGAGAGGCCAGCCGTTTACAAAGTCTGCGCTGGTTCGCGAAGCTCCCGACCAGTTGGATTTGTTTACGGTCCGGTCATCTCCACGATCGTGGGCGGCCTAGCTTTTCGCGAGATCAGTCTCGAGCGGCTCCCGTCCCGTCCAGAGCTTTCCCGTTTTCGCCGGCCCCTCCGCCCGGAGCTTCCGGTCCGCCCCCCGGGTTTTCCGGTCCTCGGCCCCGGTCCGGGGTCCGCCGCTCAAAAATCCCGCCGCCGGTGTCGGTGTGTCGTCATGTGCTGTGTCCTCGGAAATCCGTCGTGCCAAAATGAAGGAATGGAATTTTAGTGATGATACGAGTGCACGCCGGGGAAGCGATGTTCTGCATCGGTTGTGCTTTTTGGTTCCCTTTTCGCTCTAGTTTTTTAAAATTTGGTCCCGCCCAAAGCGGCCGTTGACCCCGATTTCTTGGAATACGGACCGCCTTTTCACCTGCGCGTGGAATAGAATTCGCACTTGTTTTGCTTGTGTGTGAGTGTGTGTGTGTGCCTACTGACGTTTCAAATCGACGGAACCCCGTTTTTTTGTTCGGACTGAGTGAGTAAATAGTTTTTCATTCATTCTCAGTTGAAAAAGGTAAATAAAAAATCGACGCGCTCGGTTCACGCGCAATGGTCCGTGGAAAAATCGATTTATTTCATCTGATTTTTAAATACTGCCGTGCCCAGGGAAAAATGTCGTATGCGCCTTCAGGCGTTGCCAACTTTTCTTCGGAGAAAAACAGATTTACTGGGAAATTGTGAATATTTTTCTTCTCATTTTTCAGACTATTTTGTTCGCAATTTTATCTGAAATGTACGAAAATTTCAAGGAAAAATTTGCATGACTTTTCCAAAGAATAATCCGGGAAAACAATAATTCGGGAAAACGTGGCAACTCTCGAATGTTCATGCGGCGTTCTTCCATAGCACGGCAGTATGGGCGTTGCTAAATTTATTTTGATGAAGTATACAATTTTAAGGAAACTTGTGGGTATTTTTCTCCCAATTTGTCAGAGGATTTTATTTACAATTCAACCTGGGATATCAAAAAAGCTCAAGGAGAAGTATTCTCAACGTCTCCCAATTATTAATATGTAATCGGGGGATGACAACCTTCGAAAATAACGTCCTTTAGATCCCGACTACATTTCGCGGCAAAACAACGCTACACATCCACTCGATGAGGCACGGTACTTCGTCAGATCTCATTCGCAAGGACCGTGGACGTCACTAATGACGTCACAGCGAGACGAATTTTTTCTGCCATTTTCACAGCTAGCATTTTTTCGAGTAGTCTTTTTTAGGCGCTCGAGTAAAAAGAAATCTCTCCGATATTCTTACTTCATTTGCGGAGAGTGTGGAGAAGGGGCGTGCCTTGGGGAGGTCGTCACCTCGTTTTTTGACTTTCAATGGCGCATGTTCCCAGAGGAAGGGGGAGGGGGGCGAGGTAGGAGATACGAGTCGCCTCCCCCTTCTCCACCCAGCTCGAAAAAAAGTTCTGTTGGTAGCCATGTCAAAGGCAGCAGATGTATTGAGGGGGAAGATGAGCCTCGAGTTTTGAAAGAAAAAGGTAACACAAAGCATTGAGAGAAATAATGATTCCTAATTTTTTTTTTTTTTTAAAAAAAAAAAAGAGAGGAAAGAGGTAAATTTTGATTATTATCTGTTGAAATCCCATAAATCTGTATTGATAAATCAGTTTTTGAGTCTTGAATCCTTATCTATTTCCGCTTCACAGCAGATCTTTCAAACAAGGAACTTTCACTCCTTTCTACGCATTTTTCACCGGGGAAATAAGAAAAATCGAGCTATCGCTGGGAATTTAATTTAATAGAAAACACATACACTGGAGGGAAAAAAAACACATTGTATCTAGAGTCCAGACTCTTGAAAACATTGACAAGAACAAATGCTCTTGATTCGATCAGATTTTTGCTTAAATCAAAAGGAAATCCGCTCAAATTAAGAGGCTTGGTTCTAGATTTAAGCAAAATTCTGATCGAATCAAGAGTATTTTTTCTTGTCGATGTTTTTAAGAGTCTGGACTCTAGATCCAATGTGTTTTTTTTCCAGTGTGCTCAAAAGCCGTTGGACTTCACAGGAAAGATCTCTAAATTTAATAAAGTATAGAAATTATTGAAATAATATATATTTTATCTAAATTATAGAAATCAATAGTTAAAGCGACAATGAAGCGGGAAAGACACTTTACGGTGAGAATGGTACAAAGTTCAAGTCTCAGCTTTATCAGGAATGGTTTTTATTTAATGCTAATTTCTGCTGGCTTCTTTTTACATGCAAGTAAAGGAAAAACTTAAATAAAAGAAGGAAAAGAAGGGACTTGAGAATTTTAAAAATGTCATGAACTCTCGTGTGTGTCTAATGTTCTTTTTTCTTTTGTCAATAGTTGCTAAGGCACCCCTTTAAAATAACCGAATATTACCACTAATACTACCCCGTGCTTCCATCTTTTTGCTGTGGGCACTAGTTGGTTTTACGGGTAAAACTGAAGTACCTAGCGGTGTCTTTCGTAATTTCGCGTTTTTAAATACCACTTAGATGTAACCTTTTCGATCCTCGGTTGAAATATTACGCGAGGCGCCGAAAAAATTTTCTCATGCGCCCGGGCACAGGTTCGACGAAACGAGAATTGAAAGAGAAAAACGCCACGTTGAATGATTTTTTCCTCTTTGGACGTATGTTCTCCATCGAAGCTATTGTAAGTGTCGTTTTGATTTGTTGAAATCATGTTCTACTGAACTTCATGTTCATTTTCAAGCTTAAGCATGACATTCGAAGCATAAAATGATAAAACAGTCGAAAAGGGCTACTTTAGCACTTCGTCTTGAATGCTCAGCATTACGACTATGCTCAATTAGGAATTCGACCCATCGAAAGTCTCAGACGTCACCTTGTATAGACAATGATATGAGAAATTTCATTAAATTTTATGTAATGAAATTCCACAACAAAATCACATGGAATCATCTACAGTAGACTCCAAAGGCAACAGAACGCCTAGAATTAATTAGTCTTCTCGCACTTACTCATATTTTAAGATTTTCTCATAGTCGGATTGCTGAGGCGGATTCAGCAATTTGGCAACACCGGATTTCCTCCATTTAAACCTATGTCAAATAATCGATTCTTGTCGGAGCACCTGGCCCCTCTGAGAATCGATACATTTCTACGGGATTGAATGGAGAAAAACAACGTCGCCAATTTTCTGGATCCGCCAATGTACGGATTGAAAAATTGAACAATTTTTACTTTACGACCATAGCACCGGAAAGTCTTGGGTTTTACAATAGCGTTTAAGAAACCTGGAAAAGCCAAGTAGCTCCAATTATAAATTCCCGTGCTTTCTCTGCTCAGAATAAGAAAGTTTTCTTCAAATGAAATAAAAAATAAAAAAATTGTAGAAAAAAAATATGCGTTTCAATCACTTGCGTCTTTCGCACTGAGTCATGTAATTACGATCATTTTGTGAAAAATCTGAAAGGTGATGCAAAGGAATTATGTCTGTGCTCCTTTCAGACTGAAATCAACGCGCGATAAATTTTGTTTTAATCCGACCGCCATTTGGACCTTTGTTTTGCGAAGAGGAATTTCTATTTCTGGCTCATCTATAAACGCACCTATTTGCACGTGGATGTTAACGGCACATATGGTGTTTAAACCGCGAGCCAGAAATAGTGACTCTTTACAGCAAATTCAAGTCTAATTTATTGAGAGCTCACAATACGAATTGGAAGTTCTCCCGTCACGCACCTGCGCACTTCATGAGAAAAGCTCATCCATAGAAGCACGTATCTGCATTGGTGAACTGATAGCTCATATGTTGTTTCTAAATTTAGCCAAAAATAGCATTTGCGAAGCATATAGTTCTTTTTCCCGAAGTAATATTTAAACTTTTGTAATAAGGAACTGCTATCTCTGGTTTGATTCAGAAACAACATATTGAAGGTGGAACTACAGAAATGCGTATCTCGGTAGCGGTGTTTCAAAATCTTCGCTCCTATTTTATTTTTTAAAAAGAAACCAAACCAACATCATTGCTTGCAATTTGCGCAGAATATTCTCTACACAACAAATAAACGAAATTTTCCGGAAATGACGTTTTCAGATAACTTTGCCCTTTTCGTTGTATACGTGGAATTAGGAATTCCCTATACCCCGCGTATTCAGCAAAAGAGGCAAAATTATCTAAAACGGGCTCTAGTAAGTTTCCATGTAGAAAGAAAGAAAGTAGTGAAAGAGTGCGGGAATTCCGCAAGAAGGCCCGGAATTTGTTCCATTTTTTTGTCATTCTTGTCGCGATTTGAGCAAAAAATTCAAATTTTTGAAATTTTTCGAATTTCGTCAATTAAAGGCATCAAAGGTACCTTAAAAAGTACTGAATTTTTCTGTTGGCTTTTAAGTTCTTGGGAATGTACTGAAAAAGTCCTGATAAGTACTATAAGCACGATAAGTACTAAAAGTATTGATTTTTGGCCAGCCTGTTTTAGTAGACACACTGCTATTGCAAAACGTAGTCCATTTTTTGTAAACTTACAGCTTACGTGATTTGACACGGGCTTCGCACGCAAGTTGATTTCCGTTGTAAACGCACTGTCGGTTGCCCAACAATCCAACATTTACTAGGTCGCCTATCTCTTTTACCAAATTCCCGGCTTGGAAAGGGGGAATCTCTTTTATCTCAGGTCTATCGGCCTTTTGCAAATATTGACGCAAAATACGAGGTTTTCGACTTTTAGTCAGGTTCTACGAACGGTCAGGTTGTGGACTCATACAATGACGGGGCATCAATGATCGATTTTCGATATTTCCGCATTTGAAGCCGTAGTAAAGAATCGATTATGAAAGTGTCCGTTGCAAACATTCTGTTTATCAATCCTTTTCCATAGGTTTATACGGTAGATCAATCGATATAATAAAGTATGCCACGTCACTAGAGTCTGGACTCGCAATGTTCGCCAGAAATCGGCGACAAAGAATCCTTAGTCGCTCTTCAAAAAGCTCATCCTTACACACAGAGAGAAATATTTGTGCTTTTTTGTTACTTTAGGTTAACAGTGGAAGGGAAACACAAATCTTGGATCAAAATCGCACTTAATTTATGTTTATATTAGCCTAGAAAACAATAAGAAACTAAGGAAACCGCATGTATAACCGAAAGCTCAGGTTACTTTACCTTCCATATTAACCGAAGCTTAATGTTATTCAGGGCCGGATTTACCTACCTGCCGCCCATGGGCAGCCTGTATTTTGCCGCCCCCTTCTCATTCGTTTTGAAACATCAATAAAAACCATCAAGTGAACGTGCCGAAGGGAGAGGGGTGCATAAAACGCGTTTACCGACTCGTGTTGAATACATTTTTTGCGAAAGCCCTGTCAACTTTACTAGTAAAAGTTCACGGAACTTTGCGCGAAAGTTAAGTTCCGTAAACATATCTCTGTGTGAACAAGATCCTCCATTTATTATAATAAATGAACCAAAAAATTGAAAGAAGAAACATAAATGTGGTTTAATAATTTTAACTTCCGCCACTGCGCCGGGCTGATCGTACTGTGTTTGGCGCAATGCGTGAAGTATTCCTGCAGTCTTGTAGGCGCTACGCGTTTCACGCCAACCGCTCCTGACCGCACTGTGTTTGACACAATGAGTGAAGTATTCATGCAGTCTTGTAGGCGCTAATATGTGTTACATGTCGACCGCCATGCCGAGGGCTTGTCCTTTTCATCACAAGTCCTCGTCATCATTCCTTTCTGCGCCGAGCCCCAAGCCAAATTGCGTGTTCAGTTCCTCTCTTAACTCGACTAATTAAAGATGCTGTCTCTTTTATCACCAAAAAACGATAAAATTAGAAATTACATACACTCATGATGAAGCGAGAAAAGTTAGGGAATTTCGCTGCGAAAATGTTTTCCTCCCGCCAAAACATTACAATTTTTCACTCTCACGGCATCACGCGCTCTGAATGGTTTGTTGTGATTAGAATTATTAACAAAATCTAGCTAAAAAAACGCTGGAAAAAACGGGAAAAGTCGAGGATTTTTATTAAAATATCTGCGAAGACAGGGAATTTGTAAATCCAAGAGAACTCGTCACCCTTCGAACAGAGATAAACGCGCTAGGTCGTGATTCTCTTCGTCGTTGCCGGAAACGGTCTGTAGCGGTTGTAAATTGCACTATTTGGCAACGCTGCCACATACCGAAGATAGTAAACAATTGATAGAATTCAATATCTTCTTATTTCAAAGTTGATTAAATGAGAAGACTTATAAGAAGGTAATAAGCCAGCCGATAAAGTCAGGCGAGTAATTGCCGCATGAATAGCCTTTTTTTTCTTCATACATTTATTATTCATTTCCAGGGTGTCTACAAGTTTGGAATTTTCGGAAAGTATGGAAATAGTACTGATTTTTTAAGTTAGGTCCGGAAGTACTGAAAAAGTGCGGAACTTCCGCAAGAAGGTCCAGAATTTTTCATTTTTTGTCATATATTTGTCGCAATTTGAGCGAGGAATTCGAATTTTTGAAATTTTTCGAATCTCGACAATGGACCACTAGACAAGGTACGAATTTCAGCATTCTGATGCATGTTACTCGACCAAAATTTCACGTAAAATACGATACGCACAACGAAAATTACCGAAATCAACTCCTTACGAAGATATTCAATGATTCCTGATGCGTGAATTCAAACTACCCGCTCATGAAAACTCAATGCTCTACGTGATTCACATCGCGCGCTAAACGTTATCATGACAGTCTCTGCGATATAAAAATCTAGCAACCTCAATCTTGACGCTATGGCTCAGCTATAGCAAATCGCTTATCGTTTGAAAAACACATGGCGGGAAATGAACATTGTTAGGTTGAGAAGCTTGCTGAAACCGTTGTAGTGCGCGATTTGACTCACGTAGAGCTTTGAGTTTCTTGTGAGCGGGCAGTTCAAATTCCTCGTAACCAATGTGAAATGAAAACGTTAATATCTTCGTTAGGAGTTGGTTTCAGTAATTTTCGTTGTGCGAATCGTGTTCTACGTGAAATTCTTGTTAAGAAACATGTATCAGATTGTTTAAATTCGTACCATGGCTAATGGTCCATTGGAGGTACTGAAAAAGTACTGAATATGGAATGTTAAGAAGGTCCTGAATTTCTTGGGAATGTACTGAAAAAGTACTGTAAAAGCACTGATTTTTGGCCAGCCTGCTTCAGTAGACACCCCGATTTCTTTTTTTCAATTTTATTGAACACTGAAACTGCCTTGTCTTCGTGCAACGACGACGTATGACTATGACTACAATGGGTGACACATTTTGTTATCATCCACAGGAAAAGTTTAAGGCGCTCCATATTTTTCAATGACTTGATCTGGATGCAACTATTCGTGTTCTCGAGATGTCCGTGTTGCATACACAAAAAATTGCGGGCGCTCTGGTTCCGTCAGGCACAACGTACGGCTGCAGCTGTTAGTTCTCAAGAGTTTCCTATGTTGCATTTACAGTCGTGTTTACCATGAAATCCTCGAAATTTGAATTAGCCCTATTGCATCATGGCAGCGTTGTCAAATGGTGCAAATTTGCCACCAAAATCAGGTTTACAATGGCATCGCGGATGTCAATACCGCAAATTAATACCGATAATATTTCCGCACTTTGCACCATCATGCAACTTTGCCATGATGCAACGGGGCTAATTCGAATTTCAAGGATTTCATGGTAAGCACGATTGTAAATGCAACGTAGAAAAATCTTGAGAACTAATAGCAGCCGTACGCTCTTGTGCAGCCGTATGTTGCACAATAGAACGAGTCAATAAGGGAAGTCGAACAAAATTTGGAAACTTTAAGAAACTCATAGCTCCATTATTACAAAACGTCGAGATCTTAAAAGTGGTTCCATTGATTTTCTCGTAAAATTTACATCATGAAGTAACAACTTTAAAAGTTGAAGAAATGAACATCTTAATTTGCATTTTTAGTAAAAGAATTCAACTCCGACCTCTCTCATTGACTCGATCAACCCTGCGTTGTGCCTAACAAAACCAGAGCGCCCGCAATTTTTTGTGTATGCAATACGGACATCCCGAGAACACGAATAGTTGCATCCAGACCAAACCATTAAAAAAGCCGGAGCGCCCGCAATTTTTTGTGTATGCAACACGGATATCTCGAGAACACGAGTTGTTGCATCCAGACCAATAAGCCATTAAAAAAAACTTAAACTTTTCCCGTTGATGATAACTAAATCTCACTCACTGCCCTTATAAGTCGACGTTTCACGAAGACAGGGCAGTTTCAGTTTTTAATTTAAATGTAGAAAATGAATGAGTAAATTAATGCCAAATATATAAATAAAATTAAAACTATTTATGCAGGAATTATTCACTCGACTCAATCGGTAATCTCACACTTCACCTTCTTCTGAATCCTTATTTTGAATCACATTATCTTCCTGTGAACATTTAATTTACTCAGAAATATATGAAAACCGTATCCTATTAATTATTTACTATCTTCGATTTGTGGCAGAGTTGCCAAGTAGTGCAATTTGCGGGACCGTTATCGGAAAAAACCTATCGTGATCATCGCTGTTTGCAGGGTGAGGGTGCCAAGTTCTTTTGGATTTAAAAATTCCCTGGCATTTTAGATGTTTTGAACGTAAGAAACTCCGACTTTTTCCTAACTTTTCAATGTCATTTGCCATGATTTCTGATAAAAAGTATTATCATTGAAAGTTCTGAACGCCAAGTACCTGTGAGTTAGCAAAAACATTTCTAAATCACGACTTTTCAAAATCTTCAATTTTCTCTTTAGATTAAGAAATGAACCTCGTTGATCAGAATGCTTACAGAATTTTCTACATTTATGATAATCCTTAGAGAAAAAGAGAGGCAAATTTTTTCGGGAAGTGAGTTTTTTTGAGTTGAATTACAAAATGGGTTTGAAAACGGAAAACGCTAAACTTTTTTTTGGTGCACTAGAGAGTAAACCATGAGCGTTTTAAGTAGAAATCAGACAATCGAATTCTTCGTTCGTATCTTCCGTAAAAGTTTGATGAGGGATCATGCATTATTTGCTTATTTTCATACATTTTCCAATGTCTGGTGGTTGATTCCCTCTGTCAAATCATTTGTATGTTGATAATCTTGAGGAAAAAACCCCTTCAAAACGGTGGAAAGGCAGTTTGTCTTACATCACGTAAGAAAAAACTCCTCTTTGTTAGCTCATCCATGAATGCACGCACCACGTAAGTACCTACGATCTAAGTAGGGAAGTGATATGCTCTTATGTTGCCTCTTAATTGATCAAATCAATGATAAATAATTAATCAATAATTAATTAATTATCAATAATTAATTTTTGGATTAATTTCATGTATCTAACATTTAGCCGTATATTTCATGTGATTGTTTGAAACGATTTGAGTTAGTTCCTAGGTGTGTTCTAAAATCTTGTTTTATTTATTTTTAAAGTTCTGGTTACAAACGGCTTCTAATTTATGTATTCTTTTATTTGTTCCAGTTCTGCTGAATGTATAGTGGACTTCTCCGCTTGCTTACCTCTCTTCGGCGCTCTAAGTGGATTCCAAAGCGTGAAAAGAAAAGATCGTGTTTGATGAATTTTTCCTGGTTAATCATCCTGGCTCTGCTGGCAAAGCGTTGAAAGTTACTTTTCACTAGTTACATAAGTGTCGCTTTTTTAAATTTTTCATTAAAATAGACTTGTTTTCTTAAATTCTTTTACTCTAATTTAAAATGATAAAAGGTTAAAGGCCAACTTTTAACAAAACTTTCTTCCCCCTAAGTATGAACTATACTTATTCCTCTAAAAAGTATATAAAGAACTTTCTCATGGAATTATCAAAAAAATGTTATACCTAGATGCTTTTTCTGTGATATTAGTGCCATTCTGGACTGTTTGAATGTCTTCTACGATGTCTGTTCCACGTCAATACACCAGCTGCACATCAATTTGACAGGACCAAGAAGGATGGTCAAAAAAAGAAGATAGCTAGAGGCAACTCTTGAAAGTTTTGTCACAATGCTGCTGTAGAAAGAAGAAGAACTTTTTCTGGCTATGCAAAAATTAAATGCTGTTTTACCATATTCCATTAGACATAATTTCATATTTGTGGTGCTAACTTATATCGCGATGGCTTTGGCATTCCTTCAAGTTACTCATTCTGAATGTCCTGAAAAGAACAGTAAGGACCCCCCGCGTGGGTCTCTCTAAACTCTGTCTCAAACACTACGTCAGTATTGTGCGCGATATCAGTATTTTATTGTTAGCTACGGTAAATTAATGAGTTAAGCAGGACTTAAGTTTTTAAGTTTGAACGTACCTAATGAATTTACCTCGGGGCATATTAATGGTGTTAAATTCAACTACTGTTACGGCACTCCTCTTGCCTGGAGCTCTGATTAATACTACACAATTCTATCCCCTTTAATGGATTACGTATTTCGAATGATGGATCAGCCCTTCCTGGAGGAGTCAGAGCAAGATGAGAGCAATCTTCTTTGGAATGAGAGCGCTCCGCAGTGGGCAGTCAATCCCACAGAAGATGGTGCAGCGAAGAAAAGAAAAGCCTGGACCAATGAGTTTGAATCGACTAAAATCTTGAAGTTGGACACTGGGACTAGTCAAAACGCAACTGTCAACAGTACAGAAGATTCGCCCAGAGAAACTGGTAATTTATCGGTCCTCACATCTTCCTAGTTTCATTTTTATTTTTTTCCCTTTCCTGCTGAACAAGTTTTTCAAAGCTCCTCTCATGCTCTTAACAAGTTTCATTTTACAATACATTGATAGCATTTGGCACAATGAAACTTCATCCTAAAAAATTTCATCATATATTTCTTATTTGTTGCGGAGAATGTCGTCTACTATTTTTCCCATGGAAGGTAATGTTGAGTAATAGGTACTTACTTGAACCATCAAAACAGAGTTGATGAGTCACATGAAGTCAAGAAAGCAGTCGCAGGAATTTTTATTCTCATTTTAATAGTTTTCTCTGCAAGTAGATCAAAACGAAGATGAAAATAATAATTTGTTTTATATATCTTTCTGTGGTGTGAATAGTTACAAAGAGCAAATGAAAAGTTACAGGAAGTCATTGTTGTTCAAATGGAATTTGGCATCTTTGTACTTTATTATTCCGCAATTTATTGAATGTTTTGCACTCAATTCATCTATATTTGTGTAAGTAATTTTAATTTGTATGTTTTTCTTTTCCGAAGTAGTTTTTTTCTTTTTTTGGGGTGGGATGCATTGACACTTAAAACTCTCACTCATCACTGGTTCTACTTTTTGTTATCTGTTCAATGAATTTGCCAATTTTCTAAAGAAAAATCGAAGTTTACACAGTTCCCCAATTCTTCATAGAAAAATCTTGAGGATCAAGTAAACAGCATTTGATAAGAGTAAAAGACAAACAATAACGAAATATTTACTATCAACTTTTGCAGAAACATGTAATCGTGAGTAAAAGTGCCTTTCATGTAAGCGCATCATTTAAAATAATTCCTAAACAATTAATGAATGACTAAAGGTCGTGTTGATAATGAGTGGTATACTTTCTGATAAGAGAACTGTTTCCCCAAGCCCAATCTATATTTTGATTGAGTTTTACCATTCGTCATATTATGAGGAAGCACTTCAGGAATTTAGTTGCTTCAGGTTGGTGTTTTCATCCGTCTTTTTTCGGGAATTTTTTTTGTTGCCCCAACTTTTCTGAAAATACTTTATTTTTTATTCAATTTTCTCCCTTTAGGAAATAATCCTCCATTACCTGTCGTCCCTGTTTCTTTATTAGTATTCTTTGTTGTTACGTCCATTTTGTTCATCTTGAATTTTCCACCCTCTTGGCATTGCTTCGTTAATTTTTTTTATTATTTTTTTGACGTATTTTCAGGGAATAAAATAAATTCTTGGCAACAAGTAGAAGATCTTGCCGAAAATTTGGTAGCAGACTTGGATGGAAGTTTCTCTGGGCTCAGTGTTGATCTTGTGTCTGGCCAATACAATATCAGGTAAACATGAATTCTGTAGCATACATTCAATTTTGGTTTGGTTATAATACTAATCCCTACCAACCTCCTTTCCCTGAATGCCAAATCCAGTCCTTTTCGCAGGAACCTGATTTTTGTCTGCTTCACTTACGTTTTCTTTTTTGATTATCATTTTTCAATTAATGTTAAACAATTCATTGGTGTCAGTTTAAATGCATGGTTAAAATCTCGATTAACTTCATTGTTTTGATGCAGTATTTGCTGAAAATTCGATGGTAAAAAGAGTTTATCCCACTTCTGTTTTATCGATTTGATAAGTATTCTTGTCCGATATAAATGAAAAGGAGGTAGCTTTAATCTTACCATTTAAGTAGGTAGTAGGATATGTAGTCCCCCCTGTTAACCCCATCATCATTAGGATCATCATTAGATAGTCATTTAGCTAAGAAGCCGTAAAGAAGATTGCCAGACTAGGGTGTCCAATATTTGCTCGTTATAGAAAATGCATGCAGATAAATTAACTGTTACGGTGGGTGTGAGGGTGAGGGTACCTAAATAGCATAGAGAAAAAAAAGGAGGTGTTTGCATTTCGGGCATTTTGGATTTTTTTGATGACGTAGGTCGGTACAGTGACTTTTATCATCAATTTTCTTGGAAATGGTGTAATTTATGGAAAAAAGTCATTCTTCAAAAAGTGCTTGAAATTATATCATGAGTTGATTTAAGCAAGAAAATGGGACATTATGGTTCGTTTTTCATACTTCGAATTCCGGATTTCGCTGGCCAGGTTGTACCGACCTATGTCACAAGGTAAACAAACCTCAAGATGCAAACACCTTTTTTCTTCTCTATGCCTAAAAAGTGCCAGCAGAAAGTCAAATTTGAGCTGTTTTAGGAGGCAATGGAGGCATCTCTTGGCCATAGTCAAGAAGTCTCAAAACTCATTCAACCATGTATTGATTGATTTATCAATGGATTGGCAACAAGTGGGTAGTAGGTAGCTCCGCTCTTAAGATTTTCTTCAAAATCAGAATTATCCCCAAGGAAATCTTAGTTTCCCTTTAAACTTCTAAGTTCTGCTTGTATTTAAGAGGCAGATTTCCTAATATCACTCCTCAGCAAGTCTGAATCGTATCATTTGCTTTGGTTGACTGATTTTTTGGTTTTGGTTTATTCAGCTGTCTTTGTACTCTAGGCCGCCTTTTTTGCTTCTCCTTACCAGAACATGTTCATATATTTTAAATATTTATCCATGCCTTCCCTCCCCATACCTTTTCTCTCTAAAACTTCTTTATTCTTTTGGTTTACTGTAAAGCCCCAATTATCCGACTGTTTGCAGGGAGGGCCGTGTTGGATATCAAAATAGTCGGAATTCGGATAATCGAAACCGTCAATAAAAGACTGTAAAATGCTATTTTAGGCTCTGTTTGTAACCAAAGAGCATAAGCTTGGCCAATCTGCTATCATATTTGTAAAACATTGTAATTACTTCAATTGAGGAAAAAACACCAAAAACGATGTATGTATTCAGTTCTCGCCCATAACACCAGTTTTCGTTGTGTTGGGTAGCTTGTTTTTGCAGAAAAACTCAATTTGGACCACGTCAGATGGTTACTGGTCGGATAGTTAGGGTTTTACTGTGTTTGTGATTGCTAACAGAATTTTCTAAAAAATGTAATAATTATAAGGCAGAAACAGACAACAAATGAATCTTCCGGTCAGTAAAGTGCCACACATCATTCTGAGGAAGACTCGGAAATATTTCCCCAAACCATTTAATTAACTTCCTCCACTGAAATCTACTTAAATGAATTAAGATGTGGAAAATTTACTTTTCACTGTGGAAAAGTCTGATTCTTGAAATCATTTTATGTGAAATAATTATCAGTTTTTAAGAGATTTATGAAATTTTTATTTCCAGTGACGCGTTTTTGTCTCTTCCATCCTTAACTGTGTTTAAACAAGAAATTCCGTCTCCAAATACCAATACATCAGACAATTTGTAAGTTGTATTACATTCTAAGCCATAATAGAACTTTAAAACAGAAATTTTAAACATACAAGGGGACCTGAAATCCAATTTATTTAGGAAAAGCAAAAGCTGATTTAATTGCTCTAGCTATCCTAAAATAATAACTATCAATCTCTCTGTCTTTGCTTGGTTATTATTATTTTTATTTTCATTTAATCATTTTAGTTTTTTTGCAATCTTATCCTTTTTTTTCTTCTTTTTTCTGTAAGAGAGGTATACTTTTAACTCATTCCCACTCCTTTGTAGTAATTTTTTGCCTCTGCGGTACTTTTTTTGAAGGTGGTGTAAGAATGATCACAAAATTATTTTGGGAAGCGTCCCCTAACTTGCTTACTTTGTTCTCTTAAAGTTCTCTGATGTTTATTTTATTGGTTCTGGTATAATTCTAATGTATCGACGGAATTTGTATATCAACGGTGAAATTCCCGAACCACGTATCTCAGTTTGCGACATTGCAGACGTCCTCCTACCCTACTTTATTTTTTAAATAAAGCACTACTCAGTGCCAATTTTTAAAAACTTCCGTGATTTTTATTCCTCGCGCCAATTCTGAGAAAACTTTAAGGAATGAGGTTAATTTGTTCTCTTTACAAGAAGTAACACAAAAGCAGGGATTTTAAAATACGGAAAAGAGATAATCGGTTCAGGAGTTTCACCGTCAATATGCTGCTTTTATTGCATGAACCTCTTTGTTTAATTTTCCCAGATTCATGTGTATGTTACAAAGTAAGCAAGAAAAACTTGATTTGATACACATTTCATGAAAAGAAAAATTGAACAGCCTTATTAAAAAGTCCCCTTATAGTGCCACCGCACCTCCTCCCATTTCACTACACAGCACTTTGAGGGGCTCATCCTCTTATCTTTCATCTTACGATCTTCTCTTCTGTTTTTTTTGTCATTCCTGTAGTTTAATTAATGGTACTTGCATGTTACTTGGAACCAACATTTCCCTTTTTTACGTTTGAAGACTAAAAGTGACTCCTTTTTCACCGAAGTTTCCGATATTTGCACTTCATCACAGTCATCCTCTGTTTCCCCTGCCTTTCCCCTTACTCTATACTCATTTAATGAGTGCATCACTCATTTTTTCCATGTAACACGTAGAGTTATGGCCATTCAACTTTGTTCCAATTTTATAGTTAGGCCTGTTTTCATGCCAAATGATGAATCTAAGTTTTTTATCAGTTTAAGCTTTCAAAAGTCATGAAGAAATTTTACTCGAACTGTTCCCTCTCTCTTTGACGCACTAGCCAAAGCTATCATTTACCTAGTCCTAGGTTTTTGTTACCTAGGTCTTTTTTCCCGTTGGTTTGTGACGTAGTGATTCTTGAATCAGCACCACCTCTCGTTAAGTTCAAGTAAACCGGGAATGCAGAAAATTATATCAGCTTTGAAGTTAGATCTGCTCTTGCATTTGCTATTCATTATCTTTCATTGTCAATTTTCATCAATATTTGTTTTGTTTTAATAGTGTGAGTCAGCAATCGCCTACAGATAATTGCCCTGAAAAACCAGACTCCAACAACTTACAAGGCGATAAGGAACATAGTTACGAAAATACGAATTCATTTAACGGTAAGTCTATGCTTAATAGCATAGTGGTTTCTCGATATTTTTAGATTTATTTTGGCCAGTAGATTCAGATAACTTAAAAAAATTTGGATAGTTTTAAAGGGAATAGCAGCATCCAAGATCAAGGAATACATAAATATCGATGCAATATGGTTGGTCTCGTTGTACAATTTCCTATAAGAAATAAACTTTTTTTTAAAGTATTTCCGTACATGCTTAGCTTTTTTTCTGAATTATACAGTCATATCAGTGTCCATAAATCAATCCAAGGAATAATAATTTCAAAGAATTGTTTTCTGAATCATCAGAAAAATCATTGTATGCACAAATTTCTATTAAAGGATACCTATTATAGCAGGTAGATACTCAAAATTCATGGTTCTTAAAAAGTAGAGATTTTCAAGTTTCTCTCATAAAATTAAAATTACGGTCAAAGAACAGTAGAAAACATATTAATTTGTGGGTTTGAAAATGTAACAATAGTTACCAGGCTGGGGAAAAAAAGAATCGACCATCATCAGTAGGCAGTATGTGAGAGAAGGTTTTAAATACCTCTAACCCAAAAATTTTGGTTCTATGTATACAGCAAGTCGCAGTGGAATCTTTTCGACAGAAAATCAGAACTTAAAGAGGTTCAATAATGATCTCATTCCACAACACTTTAGTGAGACTGCTTTTATCGGCAGGAAATCTCATGTTTTGGAATGTCAAGTGCCTGCGAGTGAGGACAGAATCACTTTTATGCTAAATCTGTTCTGGAATTTAATTTCCACAACTATTTATTACACAAGTTAAAAATTTTGACAGTTAATATAACAACTATTTTCTTTTTTGTTGCATTCTCCCCTCAGACCGTAAGCAAAATTATCCAGCTTTTGTAAGTAAAGATGGAGAAACCTGTGGCGAATCAGATAGCGAAAATATGGTCTCATCAGTTATCCCGACTTCAACAGCATCTCCCTTGCCAGATGACTGCAGGTTTGTCTCTTAGCTCCTTAACTTCCTATAGCGCTAATTTGATCCTTAAGCACCTTTCGTATCTATATTTGTACAATTGAAGTGTATCCGAAAAATCAATTTCTTCCATTGACTCAGTGGTCCTTACCAATTAGCGTTGAAATATTTTATTTTGCAGTAGTTCAAAAAATGGTTTTTTATTGTATACTATAATATTTTAAAACAATGTGAATTCCTGTAAATAACTTTATTCAAAATAATAAAGAAAATGATATCCATTTACAGGGAAAATCTCGATTATCTGTCACTGTTTTGCCTCTGCGTTTGACAGAGAGTTATTTTTTTGTCATTGGTGATTAACGCTGCTTTTTTCAACGTATTGCCTTGTCAGGCAAATACTTAATTTAAAACAGAGAGAAAATAGTATCTAACTCACTCGCACAAAATTTGTGCAAATGAGTTACAATTTTCTCTCCATTTTAACCTTGTACAGTGTACATTCTTGCACAGTGCTGTAACCTACTGTTTATTCTACTACATAATACTTAACTTGCTTTTCTTCTTTTTATCATAGATTTCAATATGTATTGGCTGCAGCAACATCAATCGCAACCAAACAGGGTGAAGAAACCCTAACCTATTTGAATCAAGGACAATCGTACGAAATAAAATTAAAGAAGCTGGGTGACTTAACTGGTTTTCGTGGAAAAATTCTCAAGGTATGCATTTCTTTAATTTTAAAAACTTCATCAGCAGCCAGGACAGCAGGCCTTCAAATTCTAACTAATAGTTAAGTTGTTCCTCTAGACTTTCATGCTGATCTGAGTCAGCAGTATTTAACTACTGAACGTAAACTGAAACTTGAATTTCTGATAAACCGTATTTCGACAGGATAGAAAATGGTCAGCCTTTCAACTTTTTTGAATCAGCTTTTCTTTCTTGAAAATCTGAAGGGATGATTACAAATATTAAATGATTCTGTCTGTACAAGGAATAAATCTTTTTTTCTGCTTTCTGCCTTGATTTTTCGGTGATTTTTTTTGACAGCATATAATTTTCTTATCGATCCAAACCAGTTTTTCTTGTTTCAAAACCTCTCTCCATTTTTGCATACAATCTGTCAGTTGTCCAATTTGTGGCCAATAAACATTTAGTTTTGTAGATTATTCAGGATTTTTACAATGTTTTTTACACATATCTGTCTCAGGGATTGTCTTTATTTTTTATTGCAGTCAAATTAATTTTTTATCTTTTTCTTTCATAAACAGTCTGTCGTGCGTGTGATGTTTCATGATCGACGTTTACAGTACACAGAGCGGGAACAAATGGCGAATTGGCGCGCAACCCATCCAAGCGATAGACTTCTTGAAGTCGATCTACCGCTATCGTACGGTATTTGTGATCTCGAACAAGATGACAAAATGATTAATACAATTGAGTTCTTGTGGGACCCAACAAATGAAGTTGGTGTCTACATAAAGGTAATTTTTCATGTATTTTGAATTTGTGTATTTTTGCTCAACGGTTTGCCGAAATCTTGTCACCATTGTTGAAACACAACATTGAGAGCAGGGGCAACCTTGTAATAATCCAATATTGATTCATGGAAAAATGTTTTTGCGCAAGCAATCAGCTCTCAGCCGGAGCAGCTTGAGATTTTCAACTTCAGCAGGCAGGCCTCTCTCAAGCATTGTAATTTCCTCTTAGAGTAGAATTATAAGTCCATCCACTTAAGACCTTGGCGGGAAACCCTCTATCTGCTCCAGGCTGAACTATGATTTTTCTCTGCTTCATTCTGTGTTTGTGGTAGCCCTTGGGCAGGCAATAGACCACTAAACAAGGTATAAATTTAACCATTCTAATATTAGTTTGCTCTCCAAAATTTCACGCAGAACACAATTTGCCGATTGAAAATTACTGAGATCAACTCAACTTTAACCATTCTAATATTAGTTTGCTCTTCAAAATTTCACGTAGAACACAATTTGCCGTTTGAAAATTACTGAGATCAACTCGACTTTAACCATTCTAATATTAGTTTGCTCTTCAAAATTTCACGTAGAACACAATTTGCCGATTGAAAATTACTGAGATCAACTCTCAACCAAGATATTAACTTTATTATCTAACATTGGATACAACTTATTTGTGTTTCCCACTAAAGTGAAATACATGACTCCTTGAATCAAATTGCTCACTACAATGGTTTTCGCAGGCTTCTCAATAAGCAGTGTTCCCTCTCCATCTTGTGTTGTTTGGAGTGTAAACAACAAGCACATAGCTGAGCCAAAGTGCTGAGTTTGAGGTTGTCATATTTTTATACTGTAGAGACTGTTCTGGTATTGTTTAGTATGCAGCTTGACTCAAATAGATTATTGTTTGTGCTATGAGCGGCAAGTTTGAGTTTATGCATTGAAAAACGTCAATGGCTTGGTGAGGAGTTACTTTTAGTAATTTTCGTTATACAACACATGTTCTATTTGGAATGTTGAAGAGGAAACATAAATCATAATCCTTAAATTCGCACCTTGTCTATAAGTACATTAGCCCAGAGCTGGTCTCCAAACTCTAATCCTAAAGTCTAATGTATTCTTTAATCAGACAGACGCTCTTTTAATGCTTTCAGTGTAGATGAACTTTTTTTGCATTAATGCTTTCAATTGAGCAATGATGCGGTGCAGCACATTTTAAATCCTAAGAAGTTAATCCGCAATAAACTCTTGTGAATATTTTGCAGGATGTTTCAAAACGAATTTCTCTCTAACCTCCACTGTATCTGGATGAAAAGTCAAATGATTGAAATTTACAGCAACAATCCAGTTTAAAAAATCCGTGAACTTGAAAAATCTCTCTTAAATCAAGTGAAAGGACCCTGCAAGCAAAACCATGGAGTTTGGCATGAGCTTAGTTTTATTGTTATTCGATATGATGTTCTTTACGACAGCCGAAGCTCATTAAGCTCTAAAAATCAAACTTTCTATGTGCCATTTTTGAGAAAAGCAGTGCTGAAATTGTCACCTTCCAGGCAAAGGATCACAAGCGTCATGCGAGTTTAAAAATTTCCGCCGCCATTTTATTTCTTTACTGAGAAATTGTTGGTTGAATCTGTTTGGAAATTTCACTAAATTTTATCGGCAGCACAAAGAAAATTCAGTGAAATTTTCGGACAGCTTTGTTGAACAATTTCTCTGTAAAAGAGTAAAATGGCGGCGAAAATTTTTAAACTTCGCATGGCGCTTGTGATACTTTGCCTGGAAGGTGACGAAATGTGCCATTTTTGAGAAAAGCAGTGCTGAAATGTGATTTTTTTCAGCATTTTTATACATACAGTGAAAAGATCGCAACATCAAAATAGTGATCGTGGAGAGCCTTTGTCTTTCGGTAGCCGAGAATAGAAGACAAATGGAAAGAAATTAAGTTCCTCCAAATGAGTGCGCAGCACAGCGTCCACATGTATATATGTAATGACAGTTTCACATCTTTCCAAGAAATTGCACTTAAGAATGATGACAAATTCAACTTTCAGCTTTGCTTTTCTCTACATGAGCAAACAGAAAGCTCAATTTTGAAATCTCGGTGTGCTCACAAGGTAGCAAAGAACATCATATTGAAAAGTAACAAAATTTGACGGGAAGCAGATTTTTCGGTTTTCTGTGCAGTGTCTTTTAGACTGGCTACTGAGACAATGCTTATTTCAACACATAAAAATTTGAATGAATCAAAGGGAATCATTTTTAATTCTTGGTTGGAGAATTTGTCATTATTAGAAAACAAAATAGTATGTTGGAGTTTTTTGTCAACATGCGTTAAAAATTCAGCATGAAGCTGAAAATCTCCATACAGACGGAAAAGGCTTATATGAGCACAATGTTCCTCAAAGAGATATGCTCTTTGGTACCCTGGTTTCGTCCATTCGTCGTTTGTAAAAAAAAGTAATTGACCAACAGGGCTATTTTCTGATACCTTTTCTTACTCATCACAGGTCAATTGTATCAGCACCGAGTTCACACCGAAGAAACATGGCGGGGAAAAAGGTGTTCCTTTTCGCATCCAAGTTGAAACTTATTTACAGGGGAAGGTCCCTCATTGTCTCCATGCTGCTTCTTGTCAAATTAAAGTATTTAAGGTAAGAACCTTTTTTCTAATGACATTTTGTGTGATTTTGTTCTAATATTATGGACATTTAAGTTAAATATTAGTCAAACATTATGGAACTAATCAGTATTCGAGGAAACACCCCTAAAGTCCATTTTACTAACCTCCAGCATCAATAAATTTTTAGGAATTAAGTTTGGAATTAAAAGCAAATACAGGAAAAGTGTTGTGAGTATGGTTGGCATCCCTCGCAAAATGAATGACAACTTGGAATGTGCAATGTAATGATTTATTGAACTGAAAACTTCATGATGAATGATGCTGAAGAGTGCAGTCAGTGACAAGAGAGAGGGAACATATCGGAAGCCGAAGTGCAAACCCCTGTATCTCTCTTTGCAACGTCGCAGACTTCCTTTTGTATTTTATTTTTAATTGGAAAACTAGTGAACTTAATTTCTTGAAAACTGACGTAATTTTTCTTCTCTATTAGCAGAATATTTCATAGAAATTTCCAGCTATATGGTTGACTTGCTTTGTTTAAAAAAAAAAAAAAAAAAAAATTAAATAGGAGTACTTAGATATTTTGAATCAACGCAATGGACATATGTGGTGTTGCACTTTAGCCATCAATAATTAAAGCAGTGCAATATCAAACGTGAAAATCATAATCAATAATGAGCATCTGGTGACAAAATGCACCAGTACAAAAGATTTATCATCAGATAGATTCACTAGTTACATAGCTACACACTTTAATGAACCTTTAGATGGTTTTTTGAAACCAAGCACCCGAACATATGGACTGAGTTTAACAGAACGCTCTTTGGACAAAAAATGAGTAAGGTTAGTAATTCAATGAGTAATTCAATTAGTCTTACATTCTCCTCCTGTTAAAAATTCTAAGTGAAGGAATATATCTTGAGCATGCAAAGAATCATTAAACTTTGTCCACAATATTGAGTCTTATGGAGGACATAATTTACATTTTTGTTTCTATTGCATTTAGGAAAAAATCCAATTCCTAAAGATAAAGTATCAAGATACTTAGGTCTACACCTGGATTCCAAGCTCAGGTGGAAAGACCATATTAAGAAAAAAGTAGCACAAATAAAATTAAAGTTTTTGAATATGTTTTGGCTACTTGGCAGAAAATCTAAACTAAATTTAAGGTTAAAACTCTTACTCTACAAGTCAATGCTGAGGCCGATCTGGAGTTATGGCTGTCAATTGTGGGGTTGCGCAGCCAAAACCAACCTCAACCAAATTGAGATCATTCAAATGAAAATTTTAAGGAATATTGCTAAAGCCCATTGGTACGAGAGGAACGCCGATATTAGAGCCGACCTCAGCATTGACTCTGTAGAGGATTACATTACGAAAATGTATACCTCATACGAAGAACGCCTGCACCGTCATCCAAATACTGAAGCTCTTGACCTTCTATTAAAGGATGATAGTGTTAGAAGGCTAAAACGAAGAAAACCATCTGAGCTTGGAATTCAAGGTTTTTCAAATCTTTTTCCTTAATTAACATTTTGTAATAACTAAATCTTAGACTGCCTCCTATTGCTCCAAGGACTTGTCAGGAGACACTTGATCTTTGGACGGGTCAGCCCGTCACATAATCGGTTAAAAAGAAAAGACATTTTTATTTTTGTAATAATTTTGTTTTATTTTTCTACTCCAGCTAATTTTTAGGTAGTATACATAAGTTAAAAATAAGTTATAGCTAGTTTAACTTTAGCTAAGTTAAAAACAAGCATTTTAAAGACATCTTTATGTCTAAATGCTTTATGTACAAATTGTTAACTTATTTTTGTGCAAATAAAAAAAAAAAAAAAAAAAAAAAAAAAAAAAAAAAAAAAAAAAAAAAAATTTGTTTCTAAGTTCAAACTTGATATGACTAGGTGCGTTTGACTTAAACTCTGTCCTTATGCTCCTCCACTGAAATTTCATTTAGATAATGGTGGAAAATTGAATATTTCTGAATTCAATTCGTACATTAGAAAACAGCATTTTCCATGTAGGTGCGTCTCTGCAAAGTTCGCACTCCAAAGAAACTTAAGTGTACTCAAGTTAGATTAAGAACTGTAGTATATTCTATAATACAAAAGATAAAACATTTTCAGCAAAACTGTAAATTTTCCAACATAAGATTGTTTTCAATGGCCAATTTGACCTGCAGCGATTTTGGTGTTTCTGGGAGCAGGAGGTTTCCACTCATTGATCTAAATCCAAACTAAACACAGACCCAAATTTTTCACCTGTGAATTACATTTTGAAGTTTTTGATACACAGAAAAGTTTGCGCTACCCTATAAATGAAGTATCAGTCTCAAAAGAATCGCTTAAAATACATTCTCTGTTTGGGTCTGAGCAGAATGGTTTAGGAACTGCTAGAGTAATCTTAGGAAAAATTGAGTACATTGAGTGAGATTGTTTTAACTGAAAATCTAGAATGATTGAAATAATACTAAATAGAAGTTTTGATGAATATAAAAAAAAATTGTTAGCCTAATATTTGACAGTGTATTGCAATCTGAAGTGTAGTACTGATTTTTTGTTTTTTTGTTTGTTTTCTGAACAGCTGAAAGGAGCTGATCGAAAGCATAAACAAGACCGGGAGAAAATCCTCAAAAGACCCGTTGGTGAGCAGGAAAAGTACCAGCCATCATTCGAGTGCACTATCCTCTCTGAAGTAAGTTCTAACTTTTATCAGCTTTTCTTAGTGGGGCTTTTGATTTATACGTACAGTAATAGTTACATTGAATAGTTTGTTTTTCTGTCCGATTAAAATAGCATCTTGGTATCATGGAAGCTTTCAATATTTTTGTGCAGTTTTTCAAGAGAACCAAAAATGTGCGTTTGAGGAATACCTTTGCGTATGCATTGATTCTATTTATTGAATTCAAATTACTTTTGGAAAGAGGTTGAAAAAGTGTGCTTGCATTCATTTTTTTTTCTAAAACTTTATAATTTTTAAGCTACAAAACAGACTATCATATACAAGTGTTATCTTCAGAACTCTCTAAGAATTTTCAATGGAATGTATTTGATTGGTTCAGAGCAATAGGACATAACTTTAAACAAAAATATTAGGATTTAAGTTGAAAAGGATTGAGTTTAAAGAGGAAATTCCTTACAATTTTACTTGTCATTGCCATGTGATATTCATAAGAAGCAAAAATCCATCACAAAAGCCTGTTCCTACAGATTCTTCAATTGATATCTGAGGCAATATTTACATGTTGAACCAGTCGATATGGATTCAATCTCAGCAACAGAATGCCTGTTTGATGCATTGAATACAATCCATTTCCAAATAAAATTAAGAATCGTAAATCTTGTTAGTGCTGTATCTCAACTCATATTTTGTGGTTTTTTTTTTTGTTATTCCAGGTACCGTTGAATAGCGACTCTCCTTCTCCCTTAATCTCTCTCTCAACACCATTGACCAATGGCAACAACTCTGCTATTATTAGAACCACTGACTTTGTGTAAGTACCTTTTGATCATTAAATTGACTCTTCTAAGTGATGAAGAATGCTCCCGGTTTTTTGCCTCTGAGGAGGTGTGTTTCGTTTGAACAACTTTTTTTTTCACTAGACCTTGATGGGGAAACAAAAAAAAATATATTCCTTGGTTTGCACCATCGCAAACATCCTTCACAATTTTATTTTTGAAGAGGATTACCAACTGACTTAAATTAGAAAAGTTATACATAGCTTTTTATCAAGTATTTAAACATTTCGTAAGAAAGTATTTTTTTGTCCTCTTTTGATAAATTAAAGTTAGATCTCAGAACTTTCAAAACATGGCAATTAAAGTGTGTAGTTTCTACTTTCACTATCAATGCATCATTGTTTGAAATAGATCAGAAATCTCAAGTCAAGGAGAAGATCTAACGAGTATAAGTATTTTGAAGTTAATTTTAATTAATTCATTTTTTATTATGGTGGAAGTGATATCATATGTTCCAGTCATTGAAAGTTTAAAGTTTTCATTTTTTGAAGCCGATGTTGATAGGTAGTAATTTTGAACTTGTTGTATCATGTGTCCCTCTACTGGAGTTTTTATCGGTGGTACTGAAACTTCGTGATGACGCGATCATAATTTCGTGGCTGCTCGTGTGTAAGCTGGAAAAGCTGTAAAAATTGAGAAGGCCAGCTTGCTACAGGCTTGAAATCGTGTGAATCTTCAGAAAATGCTGTGAAATTTACATGTTTTTTGTGAAACGGCTGTAAAATTCCAGTCTTTATCTAGATACTTTACGATAATTTCCTGCAATGAGCATATTTTATAGTGTGAACTTTCAAGTCTATATCAAGGCTATTGTGAGATGCGATAGGTTCATTTATCAATCTGAATTGAAGGTAAAAATTTCATAATTATGGCAACACAGTTACAAAACAATGTTTCCGACCTGATAAGAGGCATTGCTATTGTTTTCCAAGTGCATTATTGTTTCCAGTTGGCCTGGTAGAGAAGAAATAATTTTAGATTTACTGGTTCTTCGTTACTTGCTTTCATCTGCTATGCCTTTTTGTATTCTTTTTGGGTTCCCAAGGAGGGTGGATGGATATGCCTTCAAGTCACTGACTCAGGCCCTCAGTTGATTTAGCAAATAACGTCTGTGTAAATTGAATAATTAAACAAGCTTAATACGTAGGTTGTAGAGCAGTGCTTAGTGATTAGCATTTTTCAAAGTGTAAAATGCAAATTTTCACACAAAAAATGAGCACCTGCCACATGAAATGCATCTTTATCTCATATAGTATGGCAGTGCTTTTGAGAAGATCTGCACTTGTGCATCTTTGAGGCTCATACTAACTCTTTGAATACGAACAATTGTGCACAGGCCAATTTTTAATTTGCTGTTAAGCAGTTCCATAATAAACCAAGTCATCATGAGACATGGTGTAATTTTTTTTTCAAGTTTTGAGAAAACTACGCCATCTTCAAAAAAGCAAATTCAAGAAAACTCATTATTGTCCTCTTTACTTTGCCAATACAAGCACTCACAGAGGTATTTAAGGCATTATTTGAGCTTTTTTTAGGAATATGGCAATCAATTTTTTTCTTGTCACTAGTAATTCAACGAGCTATCAAACTAGTATTCCAGTATACTATCAGAAAGTTGTAAGTAGGAAGTCTTAACCATCAGTTGAGTGCTTAGAAGTTTGGAGGTACCACCTTCAGGAAATCAGTATGTCGGGAATTAAAATGACAGAATGATTTCTTTAAGATTCCTCCAAAAATAGACGGTATCTTCAACTCAGTTTGTACTGTCGGAAAAAGAGTGTGACTCAACTAGCTTGTAAGCTCATGAAAGGGTTAAGAGTTGCCAATTGTAAATATTTGAACGAAACAAATCCATCTGCATCGGGAGTTTTGAAAAAAGACATGTGGAATAGATCAGGCTGACCGTTCACACATGCTAGATAGGAATGCATATAAAATTAGAGCTATGACTTATGCAAGCGCAACAGGACCTTGCAAAAACCACCCAAGGCTTCATTGAAAGCCAGAGGTTTAGTCAGGGGTTTTTAAGTCTCCTGTAGCGTGACTTCTCCCGTGTATCGTAACTCCTACTTGAAGCAGCATCTTACGAAACAAGTCTATACATATGAGAGCTTTGGGAAAACTCTCTACCTGCTCCAGGTTGAGACTTGTTATTTCACCTCTTAGTCTACTGTTTATGGTAACCCTTAAGTAGAAAATTAGCCCTGAACCAGTGCCCAAATTCCAATCCTTAATCCCGAACTATTCTGAAACAGGAAGGTGCTTTCACAGCTCTTTTTATGTAGGTGAATTTTTTGGGCATAAAAGCGTCCAATTCTCCCGCATACTTCCTTTTTAATGACTTAACCCCAATAAAATGTCATCAAGTATAAATCTATACGTAATTCCTACTAGTTACTTGTTCCTATTGCAACTGAAATTCTTCATCACCCTCCTTACTCTATAATTATACCTGAGAGGAGATAGGTAAAAATATGTTCAAATTTTAAAGTGCAGCATGCACATGATCACTAAAATGACTTCATTTTAATGACACTTATTTTTTCTCGTGCATTTTAATCCTGAATGTGTAGCATGTCTCTTTACTTTCCGTATATCATCCGCCGATAATCTCTGAGGTCAAACCCCAGTTTCTCGAACTTAGCCGTACATATTGCCAACCTCAAGATTTGAAGGTGCCTTGTTTCGATCAATAAAACGCGAGAGCACGGTAGCTCCACAACTATGAGAGTGATACTGCAATGTAACAAGTATTTGCAAACCGGCAAAATCAGGGAAATTCAGAAAAATTTTTGAAGCCCAGGAAAAGTCAGTTAATAACTGATAAATACAGGGTTGCCACAGTCAGGGGAAACCGGGAAATGTCAGGGAATTTTAAAAAGTCAGGGAAAACCGAGAAATGTCAGGGAGAATGACGAAAATGTCAGGGAAAATTTTTTAAATCTCCTTCATTTGCTTTCTAGAATGGGTTTGAGGTTTTGAACAACAAATTTTGCCTGAAAACTATTTTCAATTGCAAAATTCTTTACCATCCGTCACATCTTGTCAGGGAATTTCATTTTCTAAATTCTGTTGCACTCCTGTAAATATAGTAATCACTAAAACATCATTGATGTTTATCTGTTGACGTCAACTGTTTATCCCACTGGTCATTTTAAGGCTCGACATCTGTTAACCTGCTGCCGAATGCCTTTATCCATCATTTGATCTTGAAACAAGGGAATATTCAAAGCTTAGCAAAAAAAATCGTATTTCGAGAGGAAAAAATCAAGGAAAGTCAGGAAATTGGAAGATAAAGAAATTATGGCAACCTGTAAGCTCCAATAAATTTTGGTTTGACATTTTTGCAAGTGCAGGAGGATCGGAGAGACAGTGTGTGGTGGAACGTCGAAAGTTTAAAGTTTCTATCGATATCCGTTGGGGGTTGCGTGAATTCCAGTGCACACTGGTTTTCCTTAATTGTCATGTGCTAGTATGCGCACCGCCTTTTTTTGTCGCGGGAAATCATCCGAGGCTAGGGTCGAACTTTATCAGCTAGTTTGGGGTTTTTAAAAATTTTCAACTCGCTATGCGTGTAACAGGGTGTCTAGCATCAGGATTTTCCCGATTCTATCAGGATTTGAGATCAATCAGGATTTAAGCCCGATTCCATCAGGATTTGAGGAAAAATCGGTCGTAAAATCAGGATTTGAGAAAAGCCGGCCGTCCGATCGGATTTTTTATCGAGCTATTTTTTTTAAAGTTATATTCGCGTAATTTTTTCCGCAAAAAATCAGGATTTTGAAAAATTTTGGAATCCGGATTCAGCAGTCAAAAATCTAGATTTCACCAGGATCTCCCAAAATGAAAAAAACTAGACACCCTGTAATTTTTATGAGGAAACGTAGCTCGTAGAGCTTAGTTCTTATCTTGTCAGGTAGTCCTCTCTTTGCACTTATCAATCGGCGAACGTACCATCAAGCATGTGAAATTTTTAGCGCTCCTTTCTAGCTAGTCATGATATCGTCATGGTATCTCTCAAAATCCTAATTGATCGTCACTCTTAATATTTGCGTAACCCAATTTTCCTCGCGACATATCGAAATGTCTTGCTGTAGGACTTCCAAACCGCTATAGCTGATTACGACCGTAAATCACGGTTCCCAAGATAGTGAGCAGTGGCGTGCTGCGATAGATCGATTTATCTGCCATTTAAACCTGTGAAAACGAATCGATAAACAGGACACCCTAAAAATCGATTTTTTACCATAGCTTCAAATGGGGAGATATCGATAATCGATCTTTACGCCTCGCCACTAAGCGTAAGATAGGGTCATCGTGATTGTAACGCACTCAAGGCAAATATGCAATTCGCCGTTTCCCAGGCGAATTAACGTAAGTGCATTTCAACGTTGCCTTATGTCCCCTTGTAAATTGCATGTTTATAAGGAGAATCTCGGATATTTCTAACTAAAAATTTCGCTAATTGTACTGATCATCTCATGCCAAAATCAGAAAAATTTTGGACGAAAATTGCACGGATTTATACGTGTAAAAAAGCGGATTGTTCCTGTCAGTTTTGCAACCTTGGAATGGAGTTACGTTCCTTCGTACGGGAAACGACCAGTGGCGTGGCGTGCTTGCGATATATCGATTGATCGGCCATTTAAACCTATGGAAAAGTATCGATAAACAGGGTGTTCACAGCGAACACCTTAATAATCGATTATTAACCACAGCTTCAAATGGGGGAATATCGATAGATCGCAAAGTATGCCACGCCACACTGGAAACGACAATATAGAGTAAAACAGCACGTGAAATTCGTTTTCAAGCTGAGCTGAAAAAAATTTAGGACGATTGTCTGATGCTTTCAAGTACGAGATGTCATCACTCATTGTAGATCGTCAGCGGACCATATGCATTCGTAGTTCGTACGGATCCTTGAAAATACTTCATTTTTTCCGCCTTATACTTATTTAATTCTTGTAAATACTTGAATTAGATTCAACGGAGAATGCGGTAGCATCCTTAGAACTTTTTCAAAACAACCTTTTTCAATGCAGATCTTATCGTGTTCGAAGATAAATCCTTTTTTAAGTAGGTTTGAGCGGAAAATGAGCAATGCACAGACTCGTATTCGCAGTTTGCCGAGTTTTCGGTACTCGTCTTGGAAGCGGAGCATGAATGTGAGGATTCCTGAAATGAAATAAATTTTTTTTCAAGTAATAATGAATGTAAATTCCAATATTTTTTTTTTTTTGGGGGGGGGGGACCCTAAATCAAATATATTCAGCCAAACAAAATTCCGTGCAACTTTTTAAATGGCCTCTGAGGCCACGGAACGCCTTCGAATTGTCAATTTTGAAACGTAGAATAATATGATGATGACTCGAAGTTTTAGTAAAGTTCCTCGTCGATTATTGGAATATTTATTGCGAGTTGCACACTGAGCCTTTGAACGTGTAATGAAACTGTCTCAGCGAATTCGGTATTATCGAGCGGAGCTTGGCGAGATCGCGCCATCGCGCCTTCAATTTTGCAGATGCAACGCGGACATCCATCAAGCACGAATAGTTATATCTCTGCGCCGTCATCAACGCGCGTCCCTCTCCTTGCTGTAGTTCCATACTAAGGTTGTTTTCGTTTATCTCATAACTTAATTACAATGGAAACAGTGAAACTGCATTGACGTGTATTTCGATTGCGGTGTTTCAAAATTTCCGCTCTCATTTTATTTAATTAAAGGAGAACGAGCCAAAACTACAACTCGGGCGCGAGTCGCCGAAATTGAACATAGATCGCTTTGGTGATAATCTATTGCCCTAGCCACTCAGAAGTCATCATTTTCTGAGTGACATCGAGAGAAACATGAGTACATTAAGTCAGAAGGACTCTTTCTTCATTCCTAGATCTTCTAACCTACGCTTCCGAAGACTCTGAAATTGTCATAGCGAATTCGGTATCACAGAGCGGAGCTTGGCGAGGTCGCGCCATCGCGCCTTCAATTTTGCAGATGCAACGCAGACATCCATCATGCACGAATAGTTGTATTTCTACGCCGTCATCAACGTTCGGCCTTTCCTTAACTCTTCTCTATCCATATTGTTTTCGTGGAGGTTAGGAGTCGTAGAGCGCGAGGGAGTGCTGTAAAGCGACCTATATGTATGTACTAAGAAAGAACACCGTATGAGCCATCTTGCGCTGCCAAATTACCTGCGACAAATCACGAATTTTCAGGAAAATTTGTGAAGATTTCTCTTCCGATTTTTCAAAGGATTTCCCTCGTAATTTGATCCAAAAAGTCCGAAAATTTCAAGGACACATATTCATAACTTTCTTCGAACCTAAATAGTTTCTGAGAGGAAAGAGGTGTGTGAAAAAACGGCCAAAAATGCCTCAAGGCATTTTCGAATTTTGATCTCTTGGGGTGATACAGTAGCTTCCGAGACGCCCAAAACCGGTCGCCGTTTTGCTTAGAAGCGCCGGGTTGCGACGTTGCCATTTTTTAAAGTGGAAACCTTTATAAATTCATATCTCCGCCGCATCTCAACCGATTTCAATGAACTTTTTTTTAAAATGTTCCTCTTAAATAGAGCTTTCTAGTGATGTATAGTTTTTTGGGGTTTACTTGGCTTTAAGTGGCACTTACGCGGTTTTAGCAGTTTTTGATAGACACAAAAATTTTGTTTTTATTTTACCACGATCGTGGAATCGACGGAATCTAAACAAAAACCAGTTTAAATGAAAGTTCAGATTCTCACCTTTCTAACGAGCACAAGATCATCCCATGGAAACGTTTAGTTCCCGAGATATGACCGCTCAAAGTTGGTCACATGCGCCTTTGCGCAATGTGAATGCGTCTTATCACTGAGTCATTCGCGAACTAGGGGTCCCTTATGTTCAATTTACGTTGAAATAATTACACAGAGCAGTAAGGTGTACAACACGAGCCGTATTTTCACCTTCAGCTGCCGATGTGCGACGTTGCCATTTGTTGAAGTGAAAACTCTTAAAAATTCATAACTCCGCTGCATTTCAACCGATTTCAATGAACTTGTTTTTAAAATTTTCCTCTTAAACAGAGCTATCTAATGGCATTTAGGTTTCTGGATTTTATTTACCTTGAGAAGGCACTTAGGTTGTTTATATGGTTCTTTTCAGAGATTTTTCATACAAAAAATAGTGTTGCTATTTTTTTTTCTTTTTTTTCAGAAGGGGGTCTGTATTTCCCCCGATTTTTTTTAACAGTCAAACTAGATCGGAAGATCACCATCGCTTAAAGGATAATGCAAAAATCTTGGTAAATCAGCAACACCAACTTCTCTTGTACAATGAGAGCGTCGCTTTCAATATTTGTACACGTAAGAATAGTGATTAAAAGAATCCCTTTTTTAAAAGTTCTTGCTTTTAAATTTTGCCATTTCAAACCCTCCCACAACCCGCGGGTGAAAAAAGGAAAAAATGAAAAAAAAAATAGCAACACTATTTTTTGTATGAAAAATCTCTGCAAATAACCATATAAACAACCTAAGTGCCTCCCCAAGGTAAATAAAATCCAGAAACCGAAATGCCATTAGATAGCTCTGTTTAAGAGGAAAATTTTAAAAAAAAGTTCATTGAAATCGGTTGAAATGCAGCGGAGTTATGAATTTTTAAGAGTTTTATTCACTTCAAAAAATGGCAACGTCGCAACCCGGCGCTACGAAGCAAAACGGCGACCGGTTTTGGGCGTCTCGGAAGCTACTGCATCACCCCAAGTGATCAAAATTCGAAAATGCCTCGAGGCATTTTTGGCCGTTTTTTCACACACCTCTTTGGCAACATTCGAATGCTCGCACGGTGTTTTTACGTGGCATGGCAGTTTAATAAGCTCACTTTTCGTTTAAACATTTTAAGTTGTGTGGTTTGGCGAGATAGAGTGGATAGCTCTGGAACTTCCGACAATGTCTCTAACCCCCCCCCCCCCCCACCCCATTTCTATTCCGGAACGGTTGAGTCAGCCGTAAACTGTTTCGGAACATACTGTGTTGTGTCACGGCCATGAGCACATCGCGATATTCCGATATGGGTTATTAAATACTGGTTCATACTGGTCGGCGGTGCTCACCTGAATATTCGAATCAAGCATAAGAAACACTACGTTCATGAATTCGTCGTTTATTCAAATTCAATTGAGATTATTGTCAGATAGCGGCTAACTCACGATCTCCTTCGTGTTGAAAATCCGATTCTCTTCAAGAGGATTCCTCCCAGAAAGTAAACAAACATCGATTTATCGAACAAATGTTGCTGAAATACGAGTTTCGCTCTTCACTCTTTGTAAAAACAAAGATGCAACAGTGTAGAAGCATACTTCAGCAGTCTATTGATGAAAAATGTCTTTCAAAAGCCCTAAATTAAAGCGTATGAGACTAAACGCGAAATATCGCATTTGATTAGTCGACGGTGAAACTACCTGACCTCTTTTGCGGTGTTCAAAAATCTCCGCTCCCATTTTATTTTTTCGAAGGAGAGCAAATCAATATTATTTCTTGAAATTTTGTTGGAGTTTTCTTTGCACAGAAAAGAAAAACACGGAAGTTTTCAAGAACTGACGTGGAGTAGTTTTCCATTTAAAAAGTGAAGAATGGTAGGAAGTATACAACGTCGCAAACTATGATATCGTCACCTTCCGGGCCAAGTATCTCAAGCGCCATGCGACGTTCCAAAAATTTCCGCCGCCATTTTATTTTTTTACAGAGAAATTATTGGTTGAATCTGCCCGAAAATGTCTCTGAATTTTATCGGCAACACGAAGAAAATTCAGTGAAATTTTCGGAGAGCTTCGGTGATCAATTTCTCTACAAAAAAATAAAGTGGCGGCAGAAATTTTGAAACGTCGCATGGCGCTTGCGATACTCTGGCCAGAAGGTAACGATATGTAGTTTGGTAGTTCACCGTCGTGTAGTGTATTTCAAATTGTTTCTTTGAAACACCATTGAAATCCTGTCAATGAATTCGCCGTCACTTAAGGAGGTAGGCAAAGCTATCTATTACGAGCAGCTCGGCCGTGCTAAGGAAAAACGTCGTATGGGTGGTTTCACAGTAATTGGAATAGCTTTTTCGCCGTTACAGACAACACATTTTTCCGTCTTTTTTTTTCTTTTTTTTTTTTTTTAGTAGAAATAATAATCACTCGAATTTTTTCGCATTAATCTTCAAAGGCTCACGTATTATAACACTTTTAATGATTTATTGCTCTACTTCTCAATTAATATTATGTAAATTCCGAAAATGTGCTGCGTCTGTTACGCGGTGAAAGTCAGCGTAACAGACGGCACATTTTCGGTCATTTATTTATTAAAATGGAAAAGTAGAGCGAAAAATCTTTGAAAAACGTTATAACACGTAACCCTGTGTAGATTAATGAAAAAAACTCGAGTGATTATCATTACTACTAAAAATATGACCGAAAAATGTGTTGTCTGTAACGGCGACAAAACTATTCCAGCTATCGTGAAACCACCCGTATGAAGCTTTAGGCGTCGCCAAATTTCTTTTTATTAAATATAAATTTATTGAGGAAGGTATAAATATTTTCCTTCAAATTTTTCATACTGTTTTGTTCGCAACTCAATCTAATATATCCGAAAATTTCAAAGAAAAATATGAATGAATTTCATCAAAAACACATGTTTTATCCGGGGAAGTTTGGCAACTCTCGAATGTTCATACGGCGTTTTTCCTTAGCATGGCAGAGCTATCGCGGTTTCCTTAATACACCAGCAGTGCAAACCTGGGCATGGATTCGCCTTAACTCAAGGAGGTAGGCAAAGCGAGCAGCAATATTGGTATCCTGAAAGCACCAGTGCAATCCTGCGCATTGATTCGCCTTCACTACAAGAGGTAGGCAAAACGAGCCCTTGCTGCTAGCATCAATAGTGGTATCTCGCTCTGCGTCCCGAACAAAACACCCACATTTCTCCTCGAGTGGAGCGCCTGACGGTGGCGCACAGTGGATCGAGTCAATCAGGGAGGTCGAACATGAAATTTTTTACTATAACTGCAAATTTGTATGTTTAATTCGTCAAATTTTAAATTTTAAGAAGTGTTTTTAGTGGAAAGTTTCATGAGGAAATCAATGGAACCACAGTAGACTCTGGATTATCCGGATTAATTGGTGCCGGGCCCGATCCGGATGAAAAATAAATCCGGATAATAATAGTAAACATAAACACCACCAACCAACACCACCGTATTCTTATTATGTATACATCATGTATATACCAACACGAATTTAAAAGGTTAACGCCAAACTGAACGACTCAATGGTGATTGTGAATGGTAGCCGACAACGATAAATTACAATACAACGATTAAAGCGCGCAATGCGTGAAGTATTCATGCAGTCTTGTAGCCGCTAATGTGCGTTTGGCGTAATGCGAGAAGTATTTATGCAATCTAGTAGGCACTAATGCGTTCCACGCCGACCTCACTGTTTGGCGCAATGCGTGAAGTATTCCTTCAGCCTTGCAGGCGCCAATATGCCTTGCGACCGCTTCTCCGCGGATCCGCTCACTTATCGGAATGCGTACGTAGTTACATGGTTGCAAAATCGATCCGGATAATCCAGAGTCCGGATAATACGAAGCCGGATAATCCAGAGTCTACTGCACTTCGAAAACCTCAAAGTTTTATAGGAGCGGAGTTATAAACTTTCAAAGTTTCCAAATTTTGTCCGACCCCTCCCATTGACTCGAACCACCGTGTGGCGCCCGGTGGCTCTTGCAACTTGGCGCCACAGCTTAAAACAACCTGCGACCGCGAGCTTTCGGAGGGAGCTTTGAGCTTTGACGAAGTGCGGCGGAGATAGCCGAGTCGTGAGACGGAACGGGGGTCGGCGCAGCGATTTATCCATCCGCGAGAGAACGGCGGGCCAGCGAACGCCCTAGAATCAACCGGATTTCGCCAGTTTGCTTTCGTTGTGTCAACTGCTCCGTCATTCAAGCTCACGTCAGGCACCCAGTCCATTTCTCCGTCTCGCGTTCCGTCTGCTCAGCCCGAGTTATCCGTGTTTGTTCGGTGTCCTCAGATGTTCAATCGTGTTTGATGTCTCTTTACATCGCGGAAAAGTTCACGAACCGGATCTCGCGGAGCTCTTTGAATGTTCCAATTTTGACTTTGAACGCTGTGTAATCGCGCCCCGTCGAATGTGCGGTTCACCAGGGATACTCCGTACTCGGCTGGCGAAGCCCAAAGATTCGAGGGCCGTCTCCAGACCCCCTCGGGAATGGTGTTTGGAACTCAAACAACACTACTGCTCCGTTCTGAGGAAGATCTTCTCGATCTACACGCAGAGGATCATCTCCCTAGCTGATGATAAGTTGTTGTACAATCGTTATCACACACTGACTGTGTCAAAAAGAAATGGGCCCTCGGGCCGCCCCAGTCTAGTGAATAAAACCGTAAAAAATAGTGATACTAGTTTCGAATCCTTTTACTATTCCCTTCGACCAGTTCCTCTCGTGTGAATAGACATTTCACCGTGTTATTCTACGCGTATTTATGTCGATCAGGGAAAAAACCTTTTTTAGGTTATGTTCTTTTGTTTTTAAGTAGCAACTGTTATCAGTCAGTTTAAAATGCTCATCATATTGCTAGTTTCCTTCTCTTGCATATTTTTCGAGCATGACGATGCCCTTCCGCTGGGGCTTGATTGAAGTCGCCTCTTAAGCCAACATGCGCGCAGTGTTACCTCCATCGAAGAATCAACCCTGCGGAACCTTCATGATACTGCAATTAGTAGCCCTCACAATCAATGGATTGGAAGTCAAAGCGCGTTATTTTCATTTGCTGAAAATTTGTAGACGTCAGTTAGCATTTGTTCCCACCCGGCACAACAACAACCCTTACCACAAGTTTATCATCACCAAGTTTACTAAACCCAAATCTCATCTTGCCCGTCAAAGAGCTGCGTGGCACAATCTGCGCACCATTAAATCGTAAGTCTTAACTTCTTATTACCTCTTAGGTGTTACTAAACTCAATGTAACCTAGCGTTTGTGTTGGATTGAAAATTGTTCCAATGGATCAGTCCATTTTTAAGAGAACAGAGCTGCCGTTATAGTGAAGAGAACAGTACGTGCATGCTGGGATGAGCCCCGAGGCCCATAAAAGCATGTGCTACCCGTGGCTCATACAGAAATGCACTTCAGCGGTGTAAGTCGGCAATCACTCAACTCGTTTGCGACGTCGCAGACTTCCTGTCATACTTTATTTTTTAAACGGAAAACTACTCAACGGCAATTTTTTAAAACTGTCATTATTTTTCTTCTCTATGCAAAGAAAATTCTGCAAAAACTTCAAGAAATAATATCAATTTGTTCTCCTTTAAAAAAATGACACAGAGGCGGAAATTTTCAGACACCGCGAACGAGTTATGTGATTGCCGACTTACACCGTCGACTTACTGCTCTCTTCGCCATCACAGCAGAGAGGGAGACCAAATATAGGGCAAGACCTTTAAGAGTTGGTTTAAAACTTGGTAGAGAGTTACGTAAAGGACACAGACCGTTTCAGACCTGTTGTCATTATTCAGGGCACTAAAATGTGTGTTGTTAAACCAAACTTATTCCATATCGCTTATTTCTGCTGTTCACCAAATGCAACTCAACAGTCCGATTGACCTCCTGAGATTGTTGGATGAAAACGTTAGACATTCAAAAGTAAACATGTAAGTCATCAGGTAATTCAAATGGATTTTAGCAACGCTGATCGTTTAGCATTGGGTAATTCTGTTTCAAGACGGTCTCATAAAGTTTGGTTCAACAACGCACCTAAAGTACACAATACAGACTGTTCGAGAACCCAACCTAACTTTGATGAAATGTTCAGCAATCTAGAGGTGTCGTCAGCTAAGTTGACGGTTGTTTACTTTCGTTTGCAGTCGTTTTCGCGTCACTACTATCCACATGAAAACATCTGGCTCTCTCAGTAGCAAGAACACAAGCTTAGATAAGTTTTTTAATACTTTCAAACCTTGTAACACTTTAATTTATAGCCACACAGTAATCACAACCACAAAAAAGTTGCATATTATAACTGATAAGTAGTTTTTTTACGACACGATCATGAGACTGATGTTTTCAATGTGGATAGTAGCGAAGGCTGCTTTGTTCAGAGGCTCAAATTCGTCGTTGGCGCTTGCAAACCGAAAGTAAACAACCGTCAACTTAGCTGACGACACCTCTACTCAAACAATTTGTCAGTAGATGGATTGCTTTGTTACTTTGGTCAGATTTTACCTAGGATTAACCACTGGCAGCCGGCTAAATTTCGAACTTTAGTAAAATGCTCATGAAGCCGTTCTAAAATGCACTAAACAGGATCTGACCAATAACATTACTGTAATCTCTTTCATTTCTACCTAAGCCTTTCTCATTTTGTCCATGAGAATTTTTTAAGGACTGTGGATCATATATAATCGGGAATCCCTGCTACAATTCACCAAGCCAGTTGCAATGAGGCAGCACTTTGAAGGCATGGTCTGCAAGGGTGTATAGGTTTTGTTCTGAGTCCGTCATCCATGCATCTATGTGCTCCAGAGCATGGTGACGAATGTCATCCCCATATTTCTACATACTTGTGAGACAGTTGAAGGGTATGATTACTGGTACCAAGAATTAGGTTCGGCTCCTCCTCTGAGAACAATTGTGGACGGTCGGAAATGACATAACGTCTGCTGTAGACAGAATAGAAGTCATCTAAATAGACTGATTTGGTGATTACGTCATTTATTGTTGTTGTTGTCGTTGGTATGGAGTAGGAAGGAAGCCCGGAACCATATACGAGTACAGAAAAGAGTTTCCTTGTAAACTTTCTCAGGATTCTTGGGATAGTTTCTGTAACTTATTTCACTGGGAAAGTTTGGTTTAAATGGAATGTTGTGACTTACTAACCAATTCAGCATTATGGGGGCCTCCCCTCCAAAAATTCAACTTTAAAACCTGGGAGATTAATGAAAATCCTCATTCCCTCATCCTCATTCTTCACTGCATCTCTGTAGCTTGTAATGACCTCTGTTTGATTTCATTGGAAGCCTTAATTTGATTTGCGAGCTGAAGTTTCACCCATCCTCACTTTACAGTGATAATTAATTCCAAAAAAGTTCTAGCTTTGAGTAATTTTGTTTGTTTTTTTAAACTTATTTTGTCGTCTACTGACCTTAATAGGTATTGAGAAAATTCAGTCTGCGGAGGCACCCTCATAATGTCTCTGATGTTATCAGTTCATTTGAGCACTGATTTGAACATTGTCAATGATAAATTGCAACAGTCCAGTTCAGTTATGGATTTTTTCCCTTCATGCTTGAATTTCATTTTGAAAACAATGCAGTTTAAAAGTCCATTCGGAAACCCATCAATCACTAGCTGTTGACAGCTTTCGTGTTTTGGATATTTTTTCTTCATTTTTCCTCCTTAGTCTATTAATCACCGTTATACAGTGCTATCAGCTCACTTACATGGAATTTGGGCATATGGTATAGCTTGAGTCTACACTCCTGAGACCTGAATCCTAACACCTAATCTGTAGACATGACTTCCTAAATGTGCACAGAAACTTGAAACATTTTTTGAAAATTCTCTTGTCGTCAATAATGATTTGAAATCTTTATTTCACATTACTTAATGGACAATATTCGAATACTAGGGGGCTACGCCCCCTGGCCGCTACGCGGCCCAACCCCCGGAAGGCGCTCCGCGCCATCAATGGGCCGCTTCGCGGCCCTATTTTTACCCTCCTATCAGTGTTAGTTTTATTTTTCCCCTACAAGATTACGATATGAGGTATACTTTAATTTTAAACTTTACTTAAAATTACTTTAAAATTAAAAGGACTCGTTTTGGAATGACTGATTGATGAAATATTGCAGTAAAACAATGAACGATGATAGTCATGTGATAATTCAGATTTCAAGAGTCGGGGATCGATCCCACATAGAAATCGTTGTGGACACACTCGACGTCTTTAGACGACTCGGCCACCGCTCTACGTGAGGTCTACGGCGCGAATCTTGTGGAGATAAGTGTAGAGCTGATGCGCAGGCTACGCAGCTACTGCGCAACCTCCTTGACCACTGCGCATCCTCCCGCGCATAGCGGTAGCAGCACCGGAGCATTCTGTAAACTCACTCACTTTTATAACGTGATTTTAAAAAAACCTGGGTCCTTTTTCCAAAATCTGATTAGAGCGGGCTCATCTAGGGCCTATTACCTGTCGATTTACGCAAAAATCATGGAAATCGGCCCGGTAGAACGCTCAAACGAACTATGACAAAAAGTATAAAGAGCTTGATGCAAAAACGGCTTTTTTCGCCCCCCCTCTGGAAGTTCTTCAGACTTTGTCTATTGATTACTCATACTTGAGCGCTTCTTTTCCCAAATTTTCAGACTCCCAAAAAATTTTGGGGGGGAGCTAGGGGGGGTGGAAGTCAAAACCTGTGAACCTCGATATCTCTTGAACAAAGAAAGATATCGAGGTCCGGTTTGGACAAAAAATCGTCTAAAATTGCATACTTTAAGATTCTAAAGGTCGAAATCCCGATATCACATTTTTAAGTCAACATATGTGCTTTTTTCCAGTTTTTAGGTCTAGAAAATTTCTTTTAAACGAAAAATTTACAAAGATCTCAATTTTTTATTTGAACCAAAACCAGTTTTTTAAATTGTTCGTCTTTTTCCGCATCCAACGAGTGGTCCATTAAGCTGGGGAACCAAACGGTTCCGGAGTTATGATCGATTGAAGTTTCCGCTCAACGCGCGCCGACCGATTTTCGCGCGCAAAAAAGTCGGATTTGACTGTTATTAGATCAGATTGAATGTTCAAACTGAGCAAAATGCTTTATTAGGGACTCTTGAGGGTCGATGAGTTCAGAAATTACCGATACTTCCAAAAAATTCACGTTTTTAAAATTGCAGCTTCGGACAGGACCACTGAGCGACCGGTCGGCGCTCAGTGGGCCTCTAAAATAGCGCTGCGGAGCTGTAATTTTAAAAACGTAATTTATTTGGAAGTATCTGTAATTTCTGAACTCAGCGACCCTCAAGAGTCCCTAATAAAGCATTTTGCTCAGTTTGAACATTCAATCTGATCTAATAACAGTCAAATCCGACTTTTTTGCGCGCGAAAATCGGTCGGCGCGCGTTGAGCGGAAACTTCAATCGATCATAACTCCGGAACCGTTTGGTTCCCCAGCTTAATGGACCACTCGTTGGATGCGGAAAAAGACGAACAATTTAAAAAACTGGTTTTGGTTCAAATAAAAAATTGAGATCTTTGTAAATTTTTTGTTTAAAGGAAATTTTCTAGACCTAAAAACTGGAAAAAAGCACATATGTTGACTTAAAAATGTGATATCGGGATTTCGACCTTTAGAATCTTAAAGTATGCAATTTTAGACGATTTTTTGTCCAAACCGGACCTCGATATCTTTCTTTGTTCAAGAGATATCGAGGTTCACAGGTTTTGACTTCCACCCCCCCTAGCTCCCCCCCAAAATTTTTTGGGAGTCTGAAAATTTGGGAAAAGAAGCGCTCAAGTATGAGTAATCAATAGACAAAGTCTGAAGAACTTCCAGAGGGGGGGCGAAAAAAGCCGTTTTTGCATCAAGCTCTTTACATTGTTTAAATGGGAGAATTCGCAACTTTACCACGTAATATAAAAAAACCTGGGCCATATTTTGAAAATCTGAAAAAAGTTGGCTTATCTAGACACAATTGCTCGTCGATAGCCGCAAAAATCATGAAAATCGGCCGGGTAGAACGCTGGAACTAAGCGTTACCAGTTTCGCAAAATTAGGAGGTCTTGGAGCTTATAGTATAGATGCTTGGTTGACTTGCGCGAGAAATCAAGAAATGCGTAGTTTGGGGGGGGGGGGGGGGGGGGAGAAAATGTCTCCAATAAATCGTCATTTTCGATTTTTTATTTGAACCTCTCCCCTCCCGTGAGAAATGTTTGACCATACAGCCCCCCCCCCCTCCCCCCGGGCTGCCCAAGAATTTCTCGCCCTGGCCAAGTCAATTAGCCTAATATCATGATGTGAATTGGCCTTTTCTCCCTTGTGCTATCAGCATTGTCTCAGTATGGTATCATGCTGGTCTTCCTTACCGGCATGATTTCATGCTGATCTTCTTCTCAGAGTAACAACGTGGTTTTAAACATAGTTTCCAGAACGGGAAAATCCGGCATTGATCAGGGAATGAAAATTTACAGGGACAAACCCTGGTAAAAATTGGCAGTAGAATCTGTGTTCCAAGATACCATGGACCTAAAGTCGGCTGTAAGATTTTCAATAGCTTCTATAGCCGGCTGCACAATTTCTTATAGCCTTTTATAGCCGATGGCGATTGAGCAACAGCCAGGCGATCAAGTGGTGGCTAAATGTTACTAATTACGGATGCTAGGACTTAGAGAGTTTTTGAACTACCGCTCTATTTTTGGGCCGTAGTATCTTGATTTATTTTGCGCGGAAAGCTCCGTACTTTTGAAGGATGCCTGCCGTTCCTAATATGTTGGAGCGCCTTCAGTTTCGTATGATACTGTGCAATACATCTGGTGTGAAATAGTTGCCTCAAGCGCCGTGGCGGGCAGGCAGCCAGCGCGAATAGCGCCTTAGCGCCTACAAACCTAACAGGGATACTTCACGCATTGCGCCATGCGTGAAGTATCCCTGTTAGGTTTGTAGGCGCTGGTGCGCGCTTATCGCTGGCAGCACGCCGATCCGCTCTGTGTTAGGCTCCAATATAATCTTGCAGAGTGAGCGTTTTTCAACTCATGATTTTGAAATGTTTGCACATCCTGTATGGATTATTTTCATTTTAATTGATGAAAAAAAATATGTATTAAAGGAAAGTATAATGTGTGTTTTGTGAATATTATGGTGGTTCCGTGTCAAACTTAGTGATTTCCAAAGAACACGAATTTCTACACAATTTCTTACAGCCTTCTATAGCCTATGACGATAAAGTGTAAAGCCCGACCAATTTAACCATAGCCCGGCTGCATACTTTTTTATCGCTTCGTATAGCCCGGCTTTATGATTTGCTCCGCTCTCTTCAGCCAGCTATATGATTTTTAATAGCCTTCTTTAGTCGGCTTTAAGAACTCCTATGGTATTTTGAAACGCAGCTCCTATCGCCAATTTTTACCAGGGAATCAGGGATTCTGTTCCAAAAATCGGGAATCCCTTTTTCTATCGCTTAGGGATCATTTCGTTTCAAAAGGCGGTCTATTCTGATCGAGCGCTATTATCTACTTCTTGAATGACACATTTGAAGCTTCAAATCATCAGAAGAGTGGGGAAGCTTTCATTGATTAGATAATGTGAACATCAGGAACGCTATCGGAATTAAAATTTTGAATGTGCGCCAGAGAAATGGCTGAAAGATTAATTAAAACCGCTATTCATATATGGAACTCGGGAGAATTATATTCTTTTCCCCTAGAAAATCCCGGGAAAGTGGGAGAAAACTTCGGACTCTCATCAGGGAATGAGCTCCTGAAAATCAACAGGGTTGCCACATGGCAGGAAAACCGGGAAATGTCAGGGAATTTTAAAAAGTCAGGGAAAACCGGGAAATATCGAGGAAAATGACGAAAATGTCAGGGAAAATTTGTTAAATCACCTTCATTTGCTTTCTAGGATGGGTTTCAGATTTTGAACAAGAAATTTTGCCTGAAAACTATTTTCAATCATGCCTTCTTAACCATCCGTCAGATCTTCAATCGTCAGGGAATTTCACCAGAACGTGTCAGGGAAATGTCAGAGAATTTCATTTTCTAAATTCTACGGCACCCCTGAATCCAGGAAAATCAGGGAATGAGCCTGGTCAAAAATCTAGACACCATGCTCAAAAAACGTTTTTTATTGGAAGAAACTTCGTAACATCCGAATTGTTTTACGGCAGGTCTCCTCGGTATTGTAACATCCGGAGATTGGCACGATCGAGTGACAAAATACTCAAAATACCGTTTCTGTGTCGGTGATAGGATGGTATCGGGATAAGATCACGACCAATATGGAACGTTATGTAGGTCAGGAGAGGGTCGTTGACCCTGAAAGTGAATAGTAAACAAATCGATCAAGAAAGTGAATGAATGAAATTCCTCGGCTCTCGTGTCATCTTATCTCGTCGCAGCCTTCGACCTTCGTGGGCAGCCGCTGTGTAGATATGACGTCATCCTTCCAAGATAATCCATTAACAGCATTTAGTAATACGCTAAATGCACTGTTCTACCGTGATAGCGAAGAGAGCAGTTAGTGTCAAATTTTCGAAATCGAGTTTTCTTCAAAATTAGTCTCAACTCTTTCAGATTAAACCACTGAAATTGCTAAAATAACAAACTTTCATATTTATTTTATCAAAACGAGACATATGAGAAAGCCGTAAGTGCGCAATATATGACGTAGTTTTAGGCAAGACAGCAGTAAGAGACAATATTCCTCCAGAGACCCAATGAAAATAGTGCTCTCAAGCAAAGTGCCGCCCTCTTCTGTCAATTTCTAACCTGAAAAGTTCGTAGTAATTGTCTAAACTTTACAAGCGGACGGCCTAATTTTCTGAAAATGCAACGCTTTCGCAGTTTTCTCAAAAATTCAACACTTAAACAGTAATTTTCCAAAATAATTCAACCCCTCCGCAATTCTTTTCTCAAGAATTGAAGGCTGTCCAGCTTCGCAAGAATTAATGATTTCGCACTCCTTTTCATAAAATATCAAATTCCTTGTCTTAAGTCTTCATGAAAATCAGTGCGATAAGTATTCACTCTTAAAATAAAACCGATTTTTTTTATTCGTGTAACCTCAACTTATTTCATTAGTTCTTCAAGCCTTACAAGTTCAGCCGTGCAAATCGAACGTTCGGTAATGTTGTGTTTGACGAACCGAATAGTTGGAATGATATAGAATACCATATTCTCCTTCATTTTGAAGGTATGCAATTTGGAAGTCGAAATAGTTGTATCAAGTGTCTCGCCCCATCCAACTTCTCTACTCATGCATTGAAGTCTCTGAGTCAGCCAAGAGTTCACGTTCTCCTTCATTTGTGGATATGCAATTTCACGTAATTGGAAGTCGAATAGATGTGTCACGTATTTCATCACTCCATCCAACTTTTCTTGTTATGCGCTGAAGTCATTGAGTTAGCTGGAAAGGGTTCACGTTCTCCTTCATTTCCAAGGTATGCAATTTCTCCTACTTGGAAGTCGAAATAGTTGTATCACATTTTTCGCCCCATCCAACTTTTCTACCCATGCGTTTAAGTCTCTGCGTTAGCTGGAAAGAGTTCACGCTCTCCTTCATTTCGTGGATATGCAATTTTACCTACTTCGAAGTCGAAATCTCCGAGTCAGCGGAAAAGGGGCCAACTATTTTTTGCTGTTCGAACATGCGAGAAAGAGTTGTTGTTTCATAAATTGTGACCGGGTACGCGTAAAAGGAAGAAAATTTCCGGACTTCGTGTGCGAGTGCGAATTTCTCAGCAGCTTTAGGAGGAAATGTCTGAAAATCCTAACCGCAAATCTTCGATTTTAAAAATCGAAAACTGTCGACATCATTTTTTGTGTGCCAAACTTGGGTCTCCGTGGGCCCCAGTGTCCATACTCTTTCTGCAAGCACTCCATTTCGTCAAGTATAGAGTCGTGAATTCGTGATGTGAGTGGGAGAGCTGGGACCACTTCAAGGCATTTTCCAGGTCCCGAATTCCGAGACTCCTGCGTCACGGCGTCACGCCGGGTCACTTTTTCGATACATAATCGATTGTTTGCGATGCACGGGGATCCGGCCATCCAATGTAAACAAAGAGGATAGGAATCACCACGTATTCTAACTCGCCATTTTGGATCGAAAATGTATCGCAAAAGTGACCGAAGCTCGGCGCACACCGGGCTCGGAACTCGTCGTCCAGGACATGCCAGCTCTCCCATTCACATTAAGACTCTATGTACTCTATGCAAGCACTACGTGACTCCAGTAAGATCGGCGTCTCAGCTTGGTGGGCCCTACCGCAAGGAGAGCCATTCGAGAGCGGATGTTTCCTCGTTTTTTTCTCCTCCTTGCGAGCTCGGATGAAGAAAGAGGTCGTGGAGGGCGTTGGCATCCTCCGTATAGATTTTTCCGGTGCTAACCGGAGCTAGAGGTAGACTGCGCTTCAGAGTGTGCTGCATCGGCGTCTTCGTCAGAACAACTGATGTGAATCGGAACGTTTAGTCGAGACCAGGGGCTGGCCCCCCTGGCCGTTTCGCGGATCAGCCCTCCGAGGTCCCCCAAGGCACACGGGGAAAAAAAAAAAAACACATTGGATCGAGAGTCCAGACTCTTGAAAACATTGACAAGAAAAAATACTCTCGATTCAATCAGATTTTTGCCTAAATCAAAAGGAAATCCGTTCAAATTAAGAGGCTTGGTTCTTGATTTAAGCAAAAATCCGATTGAATCAAGAGTATTTTTTCTTGTCGATGTTTTTAAGAGTCTGGACTCTAGATCCAATGTGTTTTTTTTTCCAGTGCACGCTGCGCGGGCTCTTACTAGTTAATCTGAATAGAGCGGGCTCATCTAAATACTCCTGTTTAATGTCTAAATAAACTTACTTTTTTGTCCTCGGTCCTGGTGTGTGCAGAGTGTTCTGAAGGGTTACATCAGGACCGAAGACCAAAAAGTAAGTTTACTTAAACATTGACTATCACCTGATAAAGAAACCGTAAATTCATTCAACCTAAATACTCTCTCCTATCGATAGCCGCTGAAATCCTAAAAGGCGGTCCGGTAGGAAAAAAATGAACATTTATATTGTTTCAATGGGATACATTCGCAACTTTATCACGTACTTTATAAAAAAAAACCCGGGTCATATTCCCAAAATCTGATTAGAGCGGGCTCATCTACGGACTGTCGCCTGTCATTAGCCGTTTTTTTAATGTTGGTTTTTAGACCTTATATCCGGGGGATACTGCGGCCTTGGAAGGGAGCTGAACAATGGAAAGTCATTTTAGTTTTACAATAGCCGCTTAAATCATGGAAATCGGCCCCGTAGATCAAACTGCGACAGAAGAAATGAAAATTTAGGGAGTCAGAGAGCTTTAAGTAATGGACGTAGTAAGTAAGTAAAGAACGTATTTGCCGAAAATCGAGCTCTCAGGAAACTCGACCTATCAAGATTTACAAAAAAAGAAGAAAAAATCAATACCAGCCTGCTAATATTTTTCTAACTTTTTTAAACTGTGAAACAAAATGTATTCACAAAAAATACTTAGTTTCAAGTACCTACGATCCCTAACGAAACAAAAATAATCCAGTATGGAATTTTTTACCTAAACCAGTCCGCAGAACCGGCTAAAACTAGACCGGAACTTTTTACGGAACTCCTTCAGCTTGTTTTTGCTTACTTTTCGAGTGTGTCACTTCACTCCAAACAGCTCGATACATAAATCAAGCTTAAGCGTGTGTGATTTTTATCAGTTTTTGTAGCCATTGCGAAGATAGAGACCTTCTTGCTACCTTAAAAATGTTGGACAGAAACGTTGTGAGTAAAGATGTTCAAAAATTAAAAACCCAACAGTAGATTTGACGCCCCAAATCTGCCGTTTAATACGCACGGAAATGACGGGGAAAATGTGCGCCGAAGACGTACTTACCCGCCCTCCTGAATTATATCGAACATTGATCAGTCTCCCGTGCTCATTTTTGCAACATTTTTAAGACTTCATTTTTCTTGTGAAGTCTCAGCTGATTGTGAGTGTCCAGTTCACACTGAAGTTCAAATTTTCAGAAAATTGCCCGAATTAATCCTGATGTGTCCCCTTAATCTATTGATACAGCCAACAAAGGATTAAATTCATCCAGGCAATTGCAAGTTTACCTTTCTTTTTTTTCTCCTTCTTTTTTTCATCATTTTTGAATTGTAACATCGTTTGCACTAATGCAAGCCGCCTTCTTATTCCTTCCTACCTTCAAATATTTTTACGAGCTTGGTATACCTCTGGTGTCTAGCATCAGGACTTTCCCGATTTCATCAGGATTTGAGGGAAAATCGGTCTTAAAATCAGGATTCGAGAAACTACGGCCGTCCGATCGGATTTTTTTATGCTTTCGTAGACGCGTATGCACTGGAAAAAAAAAACACATTGGATCTAGAGTCCAGACTCTTAAAAACATCGACAAGAAAAAGTGCTCTTGACTCAATCAGAATCTAGCTTAAATCAAGAACCAAGCCTCTTAATTTAAGCGGATTTCGTTTTGATTCAAGCAAAAATCCGATTGAATCGAGAGTATTTTTTCTTGTCAATGTTTTCAAGAGTCTGGGCTCTAGATCCAATGTGTTTTTTTTTTTTTTCCAGTGTGCAGAAATTTTAATTTTTTTCCGCAACAGATCAGGATTTAGGAAAATAATGAAAGCAGGATTTAGCAGTCAAAAATCCGGAAAAATCAGGATTTCCCGACATGACAAAAAACTAGATACCCTGCCTGGTTCCACCTCGAAGCACAATTCTCGGCGAAGGACGGGCGGGAAGCAGCGAAAATTCGCGGCGTCAGCCGATGGATCCAGTTGAATCCAGTAATCCTCTGTTTTATCAGATCCAAACTGATATTTATGCGTTTTAACTATTTCGCGTCTGGTGCGTCCCGGGATTAGTTCGGCGAGAAAACAGGGACCCCGCGCGCTGCTATTGCTAACGCTGAGAGTGTCATCGTCGCGCGTGTCGTCCTACCTGCCCACGTCACGAATGCCGAGCCCCCCTCCCCCCTTCCCCCCGAAAGTGGCTCCAGCCCCCACATGGTTCCCCTTAGTTGCCCCCCAAACGAAGCTTCCAGAGTAGGGTGTCTACAAGTCCGGAAACAGTACTGATTTTTCAAGGGCGGTCCGGAAGTACTGATGAAGTGTGGAAATTTTGCAAGAAAGTCCGGAATTTTTTCATTCTTGTCGCAATTTAAGCGGGAAATTCAAATTCTTGAACTTTTTCGAATTTTGTCGGTCGGAGGTGTTGAAAACGTACTGAATTTTTTTTTGTTGAGGAGGTACTGAATTTCTTGGGAATGCACTGAAAAAGTACTGTAAAACTACTGATTTTTGGGCAGTCTGTTCTAGTAGACACCCTGGAGAGGGGCCAAGTGCAGAGTTCCCCCGACGAATGAAGGCCCGAAAAAATGAAGGTTTATTATGCCCCCTTATTATCAGCGAAAAAGGGGGAGTGTCGAGATAGGGATGAGGATCAAATTTTAGTGCCCTTAACCAAATTTAATTGCACTTCCAAGTGTGAGTTATTGATATTTTATAGTCGTGTAAGAGTGTGTGTTTTTGTGCGGGGGAAACTCCCGGGAATTGTGAAGTTTCTCCGGAACCGGAGAAACCCCGACAAAATTATCATTGAACAGACTTTTTTCCGTATTTTTAACGTGACACCATACCAGAACTCAACAAACATGTTGAGATTTTTAACTAATTTTCTTTGAAATGATCAAAATTGGAATTGTGGCACCGTTCATTTTATTACAGTCACTTACTTAAAATGTATCGTACCACGATTCCTATTTCGATCATTTTAATTTACGGTACTACTCAATTAAGAATGTTCGAAAAACTCTCTTTGAATACTACTTTCTTCTCCGACTTTTTATTCAAATATGGGGCGATTACGCCAAGATTCACAATTTATTGCATATCAACGAATGTTCCTGGGAAATCTCTCCTGAAAACCCTGAAATAGAGCAAGAGATAATCAAAAGCGAAATTGGCGAAAAATCGAGATAGCTTCGTATATTTCGCCCTTCATTACTTTTAGCCTGAAGTATACGTTTTTCGAATCTATTTCCAGGGAATATTTGGCTGATATGTGCCTCTCAGTGTAATCGCTCCCTCTACCCGTAAAATTGCGAAGTCGAAGCAGGGTTTCAGTGATATCTACTCAATATCGTGATGTTTGTTCATCTTCATTGTGTATCGATTCACCTTAAATCCTTGAAAGTTGTATGTATTGTGCATGTAGACTTTCTGAAAGTATGCCAGAAATACTGCCGTACTAAGGAATAACGCCGTATAAACATTCAGGCGATGCCAAATTTCTTTTGATAAAACATGAATTCCCTGGTAAACCAATGAATATTTTCTTCCAATTTTTCAGATAATTTTGTTCGTAATTTCCCTTTATGTTCCTGAAAATTTCAAGGAAAAATATTCATAACTTGACTCGAAAATGAACATTTTATCTGGGGAAATTTGGCAACTCTCGAATGTTCATATGGCGTTTTTCCTTAGCACGGCAGAATAGGTATTTGTATTCTATAAACGATTGGTAAGTCCATCAAAAGTTTCTGAGAATATGCCCATGGAAATTTCAATCTGTGAAAAACATTCCACCTGAGAATGTGCAAAGCACATCTACTGCGCTTGGGGAAAATGCCTTGTTTTCCCTAGGATTCTTCTGTTTTTCCCCATTTTCGCGAGGCTTCCTTCATTTCATGCGACCGGTCGCGGAGCCAGGAAGTTCCTGCACCGCTGCAGGATCCTGACCAGCGGGTCGAAATATAAATAAAATGTCTAATGAGACCTGTACAAATACAATTTAAGGCTTCAGGTTTATTTTTTAATGCTGCAGTTGCATAGGCATTAGGATTCCTCCGTAACTACCGGAGCACCGAAGAAAAAACTCCTGAGCTCTTTCATGTTAGGATATTATGTCCTGCTTTTTATGGTTTTTTGGAAGAGGAGATCGCTTGCATCCAACTTGATTAACCGTTGTTGTGATTGTAAACTAATTGAGCCTGTTTGAAAAGTTAGGTATGTGCTTTTCTCCTTTCCCTTTTTCTTTTTTTTTTTTAAATGAAACCTACTAAAATTAAAAAAGCATTGAAGTATCTAACAAAGCACTCAAAATGCAGTTCAGAGAAAATTAGACACCCTCTCACTCTTTCTCACTGGACATCAGTGTTTGGATTTCAGTTGTTTCAATGAAAGTAATTTATGTATTGTCTTTCTGTTTCAGTGGGCCGCGCAGTGTGAGTCAGGTGCCTATCTCTGCGTTTCCTCTCTGCAAGACTTCTAAAAATGAGTCTTCGTTCAACCCGTCTATGACTGTCAAATCGTTTGATGACTCGGATAACAGTAACCCACAGGTGAGGAAATTTCATTCAATAAAAAATATGTCGTAAAGCTCAGCTAACTGACCGATCTAAACAATTCTATTAATTGATATAAGTAAATTCAATCAAATAAAATATATTGGCTCTGAACTTCGGCCTTCATCTCACCATCTCTAGGGACTGAGATGTCACTATGTAGCCTCCACACATTTCAGAAGGTGAGGTTGATGATAGCAAATGCAGACTTGACAATTTTCCCAAAAATGCAGCTGTAACATCACGATCGATTCTCCTGCCTTCTGAAGTTGAATGATTGAAAATCGTATCCTGTAACATATAGTAGACCTTGCTTTCAGAAAAATTCTTGCTGGTAGATGAATATAAATGGAGGGAAGAATTCTATGGATGAGATAAATAAGGCAACTGTGTTATATTTGAGTCATTTTGTGGAATATTGTAACTTGAGTAGCCAATATTTAAATGTGGCTCGTTCAAACCCCTTTTCAAGTGACACGGATCACTTCAAATTTTTAGGTAACATCCTTACTTAAAACATTATTTTCATCATTTCTGAATGAAAGAAAGGTAACTTACTTTTTTTTGTGTTTGAATACTTTTAGTTTGACGATACTCTAAGCGCTGATGCCTCAGCTGTTCAGACGCAACAATGGCTTCAAAATCATCGATTTGATTCTTACCTGCAAACTTTCTCCAATTTCTCTGGATCCGATGTCCTGCGTCTATCAAGGGATGATCTTATCCAGATTTGTGGACTTGCCGATGGAATCCGGCTTTACAATTCTCTGCACACTAAGTAAGAATTTTTTTTCATCCTCAGTTTTGTTTGACCGATGTCGATTGGACATGACAAGACTAAAAAGATTTTATGAAGATATGTGATTGGCCAGTCGCAGGAACGCAGATCCTGCCCCCTCAGGCCAGATAATCGCCTGGTATTCGGTCAACAAAGGGTCCTTTGTAGATTAATTACGTGAGTCAGCGGAATCCATGACCTGCAATGGACCAATCACATATGACGAATGAACAACAGATAAATTCAATAGACAAATACTAGTCTCAGGAACTAAAGTTCTGGGGCTGTAGCTTTCTTGATCGGGTTTTTAACTGTCTGCAAAATGTCTTATTACCTCTATGATGAAAAAACGAAAAACTTGTCCTTTCTTACATTGTAACTGTACGCTGTAAGAAAGAGTAAGTTTTTCTGTTTTTTTTTTTTATTATCAAGGTACCAAGAAAGTTGTCAAGACAAATACAGAAATTCAAGAATCAGGCTACTGTACCATTATTATTTTTGAGTTCATGGTCTTTGACTCCCAAAGTAATGTGAACATTATTATTTGAATTTGGTCTAAACTTATAATTTGACTTTTTTCAGAGCAATTGCTCCAAAATTAACCATTTACGTGGCAATGAAGCAAACACCAGGCGTTTACCAAGCAATGTACCTCCACAATTTGTCAGGCCATGACATGGTATCAAAACTTGCCGGCTTGCTGGGTGTTGCCGCCAATCAAATTAATGACATTTATCTCCAAGGACCTAATAACATTCATGTTGTCATCAGCGATGAAGTTATCAAAAACATGAAGGACGAATCTGCTTTCACCGTCGAAGTGTTTCCAGGTACCTATTCTTACTTGCTCTAGTACTGTTACGCCATCTCCAATGATGAAGCGGTGTTTTAAAGCCATGGCTTGTCCAGATAGGGAGAATCAGGGATTCAATATTAACATTAGGAATGCTACTGGAATGAAAAATCTGAATGTATGCTCAAGAATCGGCTGAAAGATGAAATAAATTCGATATTCAGATCTGAAACTCCAGAGGGACACATTGTTTTTCCCAAGAAAGTCCTTACTAAGTGGGCAAAAACATTGATTCCTCATCATAGAATGAGCTTCTGAAAATCGTGGAAAAATCAAGGAATGAGGATGGCCAAGAATTCTAAAAACTATGTAAAGAAATAATTGCTTTATTCTTTTGGAAAAATAGCTGAAAATCCTGGCCCGGAATTAACTGAGAATGTTTGTTTAAACAACAATTGTTGAATGTCTATTTTTGAACACCCTGTGAAACCAAAAAATGCCCCTTATTTTCTATCTGATAGTATGCACTGTACCAACTAAGCCTCAAGTATTATTTTAACGATGGTTAATTGAACTTCGAGCTTGTGTTTGACTTTGAATGGGTCGCTGGACTAAGTCTAAACGTCTGAACCAGAAGATACGTCAATCAACACCAACGTTAAAATTCTCTCACTTCAAAACCTTTCATAGAAAGTGATTCACACAACAGGAAGTTGGAAAATCCATTCCTAAACGAGATTGCAACGATTTTTATTTCTTACAGACCAAGTAGAAGTGTGATTATTCAAATGATGTCGCTTGTATTTTTGCCATTTAACCAACATTAATTTTAAATTTAAATATCTTATTTTGGAGCTGATTTCTAGACCCTTTGCGGTGCAATTCGTTTTCTTTGTGCTTGGAAAAAAAGAAAAAATGATATGTTAGGCTTTAACTCATATACCTTGTACAGAGACCCATTGAATGTCAAATTTTTCCCAAATTAAAATATTTATCAATCATTCATTTAAATTAATTCATACAAATTTTTGCCCTCTATTTTTACTTTGTTCCTACAGGCAGTATGTTTCACTGTTTTGCTCATCACTTTATTTCTATTTTGTATTTTTTTCAGATCAAGGAGGGGATAAATTCAGGTTACTCCTGAAGCCCTCTCCGACTCTCCCATTGGTCAACTGACAATCGGACAAGATTGAACATGTAGATATCATCTACGTCATTTCTATGTAAGAGCAACAATGAACTAACTCTGCTCCCTCTATTTAGTCATAATTTTATTTATCTTATTTAACTCTAGTTTTATAACCACTGAGTTTATTTCAACTTTATCCCTGTAAGTTTCCAAAAATGCAGTATGAATTCTTGTCGCTGAGCAAGTTATTCACTGGCGATATTTACACTCATCGGAACGGTTTATTATATTTTTCTTTTTATTACACATTTCAATTAATCTCTCTTTTATATCCTTCTATTACGTTTGTATGTTATGTTTGCTTTAATTTTACCCTTTTGTTTATTCGTTATGATTATGATTTTGTATTTTTTGTGATCTGTGTTCGGCCTTCACAGAAATATTCCTCGGTTCAGGGTTAGAGAAATCGCGTTCCTCGACGATGGCATCAGAATTTTTTCCATCAGATCATTCAAACGAAGCTGACAAAGAGGAAAACTCCTGCATTCCCACCGTTTCAAACACTGCACGAGTTTTAGTAGCATTGAGCATTTTTTAGAGGTACCTTCTCTAAGTTTCAGACAACTGGTATAAGGGGCTAAATTTGACAGTTGTTTTTCTATCTCTTTATGTTCTCAATTCCATTAGTCCACTACTTGTAAGTTTTTTCAGATTCACCCTCCTGTCGTCATTTTTCAGGGTTGAGAACCTCTAAATTTTGCTCTGCTGTTAACGCTCTAACCCAAATGCTCTTGTTCATCCCTCACTGAGGCGAAAGCATCAATGATGAAACTGCAAAAAATTGTATCTCAGTCAGCGGCATTGGCTGACTTCCTGTCATACTTCATTTCTACATGAAAAACAACTGAAAATCATTTCTTGTAATTTCAGTAATTTTTCTTCTCTGTGTGATGAATATTTCTTAAAAATTCCAAGTCGTGTCAATTGTTCCTTTTTGGAAAATGAAAAAGATTTTGAGAAGATTGAGCTTTAAGAGATTTTGAAACACTACAACTGAAGTACCTATTTTTGCCGTTTCACCGTCATTATCTAGTGCCGTCAAAAGCTAGTGTGTAAATAATATTGCAAGTAGTGATTATATGTCTTTTACTTGTTAGATCTTGTAAGTAGAAAACTATTAATAGCTGCTCTGAAATTCTTCCCAAATTATTTGTTCGTTTTATCTGGAAAGTTCACAAATTATTTGTCATATTTAGTGGAATAACGAAGCATTTGTATCTTTCAGTCCTGCCTTGTGCACGTAAGAACTATCTTTAGTTATTATCATGCTTTTTCCATTTTACTTGTATGAATACGTTCTAATGTTGATCATACTAATTTTGAGAAGGCTCCATTGTTGTCTTGGTCAGTTGTCAGTGTCCTCTGAGATCTATGTCATTTATTTTTTAGGTTTTATCATTCCAGCTAACGGTAGTTTTGTTAAGAATTTCTGTTTACCTCAAGGTTTCCTTTTTTTAGTGTGTGCATGGTGACTTAGTTGTAATAATTGTAACTATAACATTAATTTGATAAGCCTACTTTTATTGCCTTGGTATCCTATCTGGCGCTTCGTGCACACAGATACACTTGGCGGAACCACCTCAGCAAATCAGCAGTTAGTTTGATGAATAATAAGCGCTTAAGCTCTGCTAAATTTGATTTTTCATCATTCTTGTAATGTTTAAGATTCTTTTTTTTTATCTCTGCCTTCAACATGTTTCATAGCCAAGTAACTGAAATAATTTGTCTCAAATTTAAATTCACCCTGTAAGCACATTTTAAGTGGTGAAAATTATTACTCTCCTCATCATTGTCGATTGTCTTTAATTTTGCGATTGTTAAGTTTTATCTCTTTAATTTGGCAATTTTCACTTGCGCTTCAACCAGCACTTTATTTTCTGCTCTCTGTAACTTTTACTTACTAATGTTGGTTCTCGTCAACAAGTCCCAAACGACTGATAAAATGTTCATAATTTCATTATGTTAAGGTTTAAATAAGTTCATACACTAGAGACAAATACCTTCTTGCAAATTTCATTCATTAAGTTTCCAAATCGATATCAAGTTCTCCATCTGAAAAGAGTACTCTCAAATTTCAATGGATCAATTTTGGTCTTAATTAGATGTTGACACTGACGCAATTGACCTGCATTTATGTAATCAAGTTAGTTTATGGCTTTGTAGTGTAGAAGTACTTTTTAAACAGTATTTTGTTTATTTAGCTGTATCATCTTCAGTGCTCTGGTTTACATGTATAACTGTCTGAACTCCTCTCTAGGGAGATGTGTACATTATTTGGAAAATAGGGAAAGTGTTTGGGAATTTCATGATTGAGACAAGAATTTTTTTCTCTGCTTTGAGTTCTCATAGTCGCGAGAGATTAATCTTAGAGGATAATAACATCGAAACAGAAAATAGGAAAGTTCGAAGTCAATCATAAAATTAATGATAAAAATTCCTTCATTTGTAGATGTGCTGTCATGCAATGTTGAATGGAAGAGACAGGAATCATTTTGATGCGGGGAAATCGACTAAGCCAGAGACTGCATTTCTAAAGTAAAAGACATTTTCCCTATGCACCCTGATCCATCATTTTGCTGCTCTTGATTTGAGCTTGGTGAAAAAAGTCTTGAGCCAGTTTTTGTTCGTATTGAAATCAGTGGTCTGGCAGAAGCAGTAGTGCAGAGACTGAGAATTTTATAGGGTTGCGATGTGTAACCTCTTTAGAAAAACATGATAAAATTCACAGAGATTGCTCAAGGCCCAAAGATTCAATCTTTCTTTAAAGACTATGAAAAGAGTCTGCACAGGATTCAGACTAATTCTTGACAAAATGCCATTTTTTCACTTGTATGATCTCTAGTCTCGTAAGTTTTCTTTTTCACCCTGCTTGAATGGAAGCATATTTCCGCCTCTTAAGTACGAAATCGTTTGTATTTTACAGCGCTTAAATTTCCTCAAAACGTTTATTTATCTCACCCCTTACTCTCTTGTTGTCTTCAATTTAAGTGTTGGAGCGAATTTCAGCATATGCAAATAATGACATTGTGGAACAGACGTACCTATTTTCTAGTTTTTGACTTGTTATTTCAAGTATTCTATGTATTCTTGTATTTAAATGATATTTGCTTTCTACATAGTACAATTTTAGTAGCTGTTGTAGGAAACCAGAATTAATAGTCAAGACATTGGATCAACTTATTTCGCACTCTTTTTATTTTTATCTCTGCTTTGTCAATATTTTGTTGTAGTATTAATCAGAGTCGCAGTAGAAGAACATTTGGTTCTGGTTTTTTTTGTTTTGTTTTTTTGTTTTTCTTCATCTGTTTTGTTGATTGCTCATAAAATTTAATGGCATTGATTTCTCGCCAGCCTGTGTGTTTTTTTCTTCCTTTTGTGTTTCATCTGGGCAGAATTTCTGTACAGTAGGTGATAATTATCTCCGCACATCAACAGAGTCCTCGATGAGTCTTTAAAACTCTGCTCGAGGTTGTCTCATCGCAAGTTTTTTAATTGATTAATTTTTCCAACAAAATTGTGTATCTTTGTTCTTGGTTTCTCTTTACTTGTTTTGATAGCGAAAATCTGTGTATTTTTCATATAAATGAGCAATAATTATTGATTTTTCAAAGAACATGCGTTTTTTTAAAAAAAAAAAAAAATTACAAAACAGGAGAAAGTTTGAATGAATTGAGTCAATCCGCTCCGAAATTTGATCACTTGACATTTCCTGATGCCACAAACACTTTTCATCTGATGAAATCAGTTTTACGCAACTTGTGGTACACTAATCTGGTGCCATCACTGATAATAACTAATTTTCATCATTCCTGAGTATTCAAGATTACTTTGAATGTTACAAGTTACTTTTCCTTGGGCAGCAGTTCATATTTTATGTAATTTTTATGTTCAAGGTCCAATAATCCACAGAACCAGGTTAAAAGCTTTTGATAATTTAAGTCTATTGGTTCAGGGTGTCTATAGGTACTAAAGCAAGGTGACAATTGTTTGAAAAGTCAGGGAACATTTGTAAAAGTCAGTGAATTTCACTGTGGAACCTTGAACTTTTTCCTCTGGTCGAAACATTGCATTTTTTCAGTTTAAGAGACTTGGCTCACAACTTTTTGCGAGAAGAAGTTTTGAATGAGAAATCATTTTGAAAGAAGAGGGGGAAAAAATCTGTAAAAAGTTAAGGAATTTTATGTTCAAAATTCCAGTAAAGTCAGGGAATTTTAAGTTCCAAGGAAGTTTGTGAAAAATTCAGACAGAAGTCCGAAATTCTGACTTATAGATCCAGAAAATATGTTTCAAACTTGCTCTCTCGTGTCCTGGTAAAACAAGTACTTTTCAGCCAGAATTTTTTTTTAAAAAGAAAAAAAATCTATTCAAAACAAGCGTTTACTCCTTCCTCATAAAAATTCAGTAATCAACAGTTCATCTTCCAACTTGTTTATTTTCAAACGAAAAAATAAGGTTCAAGTTCAGGTCTTAGAATTGTTTTTCCAATATCCTGTAGACACCCTGCAATATCAACTCTTTTGAAATCGATCAATTAAATTCTAAGAAAAAATTGTATACTTTAAGTCATGTTATCATTGAAACATATTTTTATTGCGTAACTGCTGAGTAGCTTCCTTTTCCTTTTCTTGTGAAAGGCGCACCTTTTCTTTCATTATTATGGCTCAAAATAAAGTTTATCATCCAGTTTATCTGAAGTGTTATTTTATTCCTAAAGCCTCTTTTTTTTCATCTTAAACTGTGAAACTATGACAGGTCATAGCTTAAGATGAGTGAATTACTTTTTTTCTTTTCTTTTTTTGACAACCTATGTAAGTACTCTTCATTTACTAATTTTTTGTAAACTATATCTTCTTCACTTACAAAAATAAAGTGTGCTGTATTTTTCTTGGCATTGATTATATGTTAGGAAATATAATATTCAAAGGGAGAAAAAACTTTATGCTCATTACCAAATGACTGCAAATGCATCATGAAATTAATAACTATGTTTGGGGAAAAACACAGGGAGACCCAACTTCTGGCCATCCACTTTTTGACTATGCATAAATTATGGGAGAGTATTTAATAGTAGGTTGAGAAAACTGTTAAATGATGATTTGAAAATTTTAATTAATACGATTTAATTGATTTATAAAAATACGAGCAGGTACAAAGCAAAGGTCTAAGTGAACAAAATATCAACCAGGAGTGGAAGATAAATCACAAACAGGAAACGATTGTCGACTTCCAAATGGAAAGGGACTGATGTGCACATTTTAGAGCTATTTGAAGCACTCACAACTTGTGAGAATGAATCACATTTTTTGGAGTAGCTTCCTGTACTTACTGAAAACGGTTGGCAGAATTTTCCCAAAATATATGGGAGAAAATTTTCATGGCAAGTCAATTTTCAATATCTAGTGAAGTTATTTAATTTTTCAAAAAATCCACTTCTGATTTTTTTCCCTTTCTCACATGATACGTCTTCAATAACTTCTTACAAAATGTCTTCTTTCAGGGAAAAAAAGAAGGCAGGAATTCATTCCAGCAGTTATACAAATTTAAAAGTTACAGAAAAATCCAGCAAAAGGACAAATAACAATCTTTTTCAAGAAGTTTCCTAACATTTTCTTAACAGATTTTCCATCAATGCAGACATCCTGATTACAATTTTGGCTATTCTGGCAATGAGCATGTTAGGCATCTCTGCCTAAGAGGTCACTTATTTCAGCAAAAACTTAATAGATAATGTAAGGCACACAATGACTTGTCAATCTTCCAACATAAAATGCTACTCCCCCCCCCCCCCCAAAAAAAAAAAAAAAAAAAAAAAAAAAAAAAACACCAGCATTCTATCCAAACCAGGTCAAAAATGAACTTACTCCAGTACACTTTCACAAAATCTCTATGAAAAGTTTGAACACATTCAAGTATCAAAAGAAAAAAAAAATTACTTGGTGTTGTCATAAATTAGGCTGCATAGCAACTGGTGAAAGATACATCATGGAAGCTCTCTGACAGCATTAGAACTTGTTCCTAACAACATTCTAATGTTTTTTTGTTCTTTTTCTGTACAATCTTGCAAAAGCTTGTGACTAGGTGACAAAGAATGAATAAAAATCTAACCTTACTTATCGACAGTTACAGTTACAATTACATAACTGCCAGCTTTTGATTCTGAAATATTAAAAAACCATCCTGTATCAACAAACACATCCTTCGTACAATGCAAGACAAAAGAGCTCAGATTGAGAACTACCAGGCACTGTAAGAAATCAGTTTGGAATTAAAAAATCATTGTGATTTTCAATTAAAATTAATATGTTTTGCATAATCATTACTTGCTGTCTATTAACCGACTCACTACCAATTACTGCGATTGATATATTTCTTCGCATTATCACTATCTAGGAAGTTGATGATTAAAGGTGTGTACAGGTATGAAACAAATTAAATAGAATAATTATTAAATTTTTAAAAAAGTGAAGAGATCCCTTTTAAACCGATTTAAAAAATGTAGATCTGAGACAGCGGATCAATAGAATGGTAAAACCCATAGAATCTAACTGCAGCAGGCTAAATCATTTGGAGAAAAAAAGGAAAATTCACTGTTCTATAAAATCTGAAGTCGATCTCTCGACAGCATCTCTCAAATTCATCAATGATTTTTTCACTCGAAGAGCCGTTGGTCTCACGCTTGGATTTGGATGCCAACACTCTTGCATTATCTTTGAAATTGTATCCAGCACCTGGAATCAAAGAGACATTAAAAATTAGAACCGAAAATTGATTTCTACATCAGTTGGAAGAAAACCTTTTTCTGAAAAAAGTTGAACATCAATACACAATTTCGCTTGCATACTTTAATCCTTAAATTGCCCACTCGTTCGATTCTAGCAGGTCTGGTACAGAGAAGTCACATTCCTGCTTTGACGCACTTTTTAGTTAACGAAGAAAAATTGAATGACTTCATTTGGATCCATCTTTCCATTTAAAATTGGACGTATTTCTATCAAACAGAACTATGTGCAGGTGAGAAATATGGGGTGCACTCTAGAAAGCCGCATAGGAAATAATGTAAAAGTGGGCGTGATTCCTTTTGAAGAATTGGAAGAGCGGGATTTTAAATTCAGCAAACGGAACTATGTGCCAGTTGAATGCGGGATATATGAGCCGCGGGGATGGCACGAGAGCGTTGTGGACAGGGCTCATGAGTTAATGACCACTACGAGGAGCCGCGACGACGGCATCAATCTCCATTGACGTCACGGGCGCTTTATTATTCTCATTCACCCTTACGGCCAGAGAACTGATGAGCACACCCCATATTTCTCACCTGCACATAGTTCTGTTTGATAGAAATACGTCCAATTCTCTCTTGCCTTCCTCAGGTTCTTGATAATAAGTCATTAAACTTCCATTTATTTCCTAATCTGAAGGTCAGATTCAATAAAAAGCATTTTAAATTAGTGCATGAAGCTAAACCTTGAGCAAGCTCCTAAAAGCAGAGTATGTCCAATATGTTTGAAATTTTTCTTCGTTTTTTCATTCGCTATGTTGGAAATTTTTCTTCGTTTTTTCATTTGCTATGAATTATTGAAAACTTTAGAGGCAAGCTCTTAATTTTTTAAGGAACTTAAAATCCAGCTGAGGTAACAGGAACAACCTACGTTAAGGGAGGGGGGGGCTACATTTTGTTCAATTTAATTTCAGATAAGCTGGTTAGACTCAATATATTCTGAGGAAGATTTTAAGAGCACGATCAGTGAAATTGATCATTTTTGTGGATTTGGAAGAAAGGAATAATTTTTGTATTGAATGAACTTTGCAGACACTGACATGCAGAGAAAAATTTGCGAAAAACCTCAAGAGAAGAGGACACCCTTGAGATACGCAAGAGCATCATCAAAATTAAAAACTTTCGGAAGAGAGAAAAACCAACTTGCACACCTTTATGATGAAAAATTTGGTTTTACAAAAAATACCGTGCATATGAAAGCCTTGCTTCCATCATCGATGAAGTTTCATGAGCTATGGTTGGATTTAGCGTCAAGTGATGTCATTGATTAAGCACCAAAGATCAAAAAGCATTAGGAAAAAAAAAGCTGAAAATGACTTTTACCGTGCTTTCGTGCCATTTTTCAGGCACTTTCGGTCGGATGTTATCCTTTACAACAACATTGTACATATCGTCAAAGCTAGGATCACTAGGGACGACATCATGATAAGGCACTTTGTATTCTTCAACTTTAACGCAATCTTTCCCTCCATTACACCTCCTATAAAAAACACAGAAAATATTGGAAAATCAAAAATACTTTTTGAAATACACTATTTTTGTATTTCTACGTACGGTCAATGAGCCATCGATATGAGATCCATTGGGGCAACTATCAGTGTGGATATCATTTATTCTGTCAATTTCCACGGGTTGCTGTGTTGTTGTAAAAGTACTTGGTGGTATTAACTAGTAACTGGTAGAATTCAGTAGTAGTATACTATACGTGTAAAAAAATTGGTTAAGATGCGTAACACCAGGCGCAAGATACAAGGTTTTTGAGATCCCAAAATACGCTGGGGACATTAAAACTGTCCTATGGTTTTCCCCCAATTTTTAGACTAGGTGAAAATGTAGCGACAGTTCTTCCGCCCTTTATCACAGATATTTTGATGCCTTTAAATATGAAATTCACAATTACTGCTTATTCAAGCATCTGATTTGGTGAAAAGAAAAAAATAATGAAGAAAGGAAACTTCAAAATCAAAAGAATCGTCTGCAATAATGCAGGTATCAGTGGAGCAAACGTCAAAAAATCAAGTTTCAAGCCTGGTGCAAATATAAGTAGCTAAAGCTCGGAGAACATACCTGCATAGTTCCCAAATTACTAAGCTGAGGGAGTAGATATCTGCCATTTTCAGAGCTTCAAACACTCGCGCATCTGCACTCTCATCGAGAAGAGCATCTATGGTTCCATCTAAAACTTCCGGTGGCATGTATCTTTTAGTTCCCACTCTAACATTGTCACGGACAATGTCAAGACCATTTATTTCACTGAAAAGGAAAGATGATTGTAGAATTAATCAATTGAGCATTCGATACAAAACTTCACTGGGGAAAGAGCGTAAGAGTGAAGTTGAGGATAAGCAATCATTTTTAAAATTTCCTAATTCTAAAATTATAGGTATTACTTCTTTAAAAGAGTCTTCACCAGAGATGTACAAACATGGAACACGTTGATGGAAAATAACGCTAATATTGCACATCTAAGAATCATTCTGTTACCAACTTTTGGCCAATTGAAAGGACAGTTGGACAGAGAAGTTGTGTCTCGCAACAGCATGACATGATTAGACAGCTCATTTACCTTTCAAATCAAGAAATAATAAAGTGAGCTTTCGAGGAGGAAAAACCAAAAAAAAAGCAGGAACATACCTATTGTATCTAACAGCAAGGCCAAAATCTGCAATCACACATTCATTATTTCTTTTGACCAGAATGTTTTTGGACTTGATATCTCTATGAGCGATAGCAGGTTTCCCTTGAGTGCCGAAAATCTCTGTATGAAGGTGAGCTATACCGGCAGCGATTGAGCAAATTAAAGAGAGAAGTGACTCCACATCCAATTCATTTGACTGGAGATAGTCGTATAGAGAACCATTTTCATGATACTCAGTGATTAGTAACATTTGCGTCCAAGAGCCGGTCCCTTTGATGTCTGCAGCAACAAAACCTGCAAAGGCAAACATAAAAAAAATATGATTAACACTAAATTTTGCCCATTTGATATGTCAGCGAAAGCATTGCCCAAAATATATAGTACGTCAGGTTCTATTTGACAGGATAAGAATTTAGTTACTACAAGACATGTTTCCTCGTCAAAAATTCACACAGAAAACATTAAACACATCGAAAATGTTCCGAGTGACCATATGAGAGAAAAATAGCATTACCATTATACATTGTAGCTGGTCAATTCAAACTTCTTCCTTAAAAAAAAAAACAAAATAAAGGCCAATGGAGCTAAAACGGACCGTTAAAAATAATCTTATTGATTGGCGGGTATTCAGGCTTGAGTTTCACAAAGCTTTCTATTATGATACAAGGTAAGTACAATAAAAAAACAATTCAAAATAAATTCAAAACTTAGAGAAAATGATTTCATCGCAACATTGACTAAAATTACATATTAATATTGCCAGGACTTTCCTTTAATAGACTTTGGTTCCATGTAAAGCGTCAAGTTTAAACTGGCAAGTACAGATAACAATAATGACTCGCTTACAAGTTAAAATTGGAAACTTTTACAAGAGTTCATTGTTGTGCTTCTAAATTCAATTTTTGGAAATTTTTGGCTTTGATTTCTCGCACAGCAATGTCAGCCCAGCACAACTTTGCCATCCTGTCACATTTTTAATGTATTTATTTCTCTGTCACATTTTTAATGTATTTATTTCTCTAAGTGTAAAGTGAGATGTAAAGCAAACTGTACTTAAATCGTAATTCTGACCGTGAAAAAAGAAAGAAAAGTATCGGATTACGGGTTTTACCAAGAATATTGTTGTGGCGCATCAAAACAGTTTGATAGATTTCTGTTTCTCTGAACCAGCTCTTTTCTTCTGTTGTGGAGAATATTTTGACGGCAACTTTGTCATCCCGCCAGTTAGCTAACCAGACTTCACCGTGACGACCTTTGCCAATTACTTTCAATGGCTCGATTTGTTTAGCGATCGTTCTTTGAACCTGTAGAAAAAAAAAAACAAAAAAACATTGATTTCTTTAAAATAAAATGGGCACTTTATATCAACAAGTTGATTACGGGATGGATAAGACTCTGATAAAGCAGCACAATTTGAGTAATGTGGAGAACCATGTATGGAATACCAAAAAATTCGGCACCGGCTAAATTTGAATATTATGTACTTGATAAGATGTTCCCTGTTCCCCACGGCCTCCTGAGCGAAATGACCTTTGAAAATTAAATTTTCTATATGTCAATCTCAAGAAAAGCAGAGCTGTGAAGTTGATTTGACAGCATATATACACTCAAGATTGAATAGAAATGTTGCAACGACTGATCGATGATCCAGGTGAGCTATTTCTTCCTTGCAGATCAGGACGATAGGACAGATGAAAATAATCAAATTTCTGTGAATGATAACAGCATGCGGCGCAGTGTCTGCATAGACAGGCTGAAAAATTCACTAAAAAATTCGGCTGACAAATTCACTTTTCAATCCTGCTTTCCTCAATATTGGCACATAGAAACTTGGATTTTAAATTATCATCGAGGACAGGAGGCCTTAAAAGACATCTTATTAGATGATACCGAAATTTGGCAGCCTTCAAATTTCTTAGTATTGTATCCAGAGTCCTCTTACAGCACTGAAATTAAGAGAGTATTTCCGGACTTCCGCCATCACCATATTTTTGTGTACACTGTTTAGGTTTATGAATCTAAAATACAAAGGACTAATATTAAAGAAACTCACAAACAACGGAAGGCCTGATCCTGAACCAGAGCTTTGTTCCAAAAGATCGCTCAGAGTAGCAGGTGGTAAGAGCATTGGGTGGCTAAGATACTGCAATTGTTTCACATTTTCTCTTCTTTTCAACCTACAAATGAGAGAATGTGTGTTAGACAAAAATTTCAAAAGGGAAATATGTATTTACTCAAAAGTAACTCAAGATAATGTGTCATGTAACATGCAGTCCTTGAAAAATAGATCCTGTCGAAACACTGAACGCAATTAGGTACCTCTGAATATTTTTAACAGCCTAGGATTTAAAAAAAATTATTTCAGAGAACAGATTTGCTTCAAATAAACACCGATAGGTATAATTGATTAATTTAATGATGAGTGATGAAAAATTGATCTTCTCAAAAATCAATTCCTTCCACTTTTGAGACTGAAAAGATGAAAACCTTCTTCGTTACGTCATTGCCATCAACCCTTAAAAATTTGATAAAAAAAGTTTGCTGGAAAAATCATTTCCTTTTTCAAGCCAATCCCAAAAAATGTGTACCATCTTTTTTATACTAATCTATGACGTAAAGCCTTTGTTACGAATTAATTGATTCCACATCCTCATCCCTGATGCAGAAAACCTAACTGTTTCTGATTAAGTGATGTCTTGCACAATTTTTCCATGACTATCTAAATATTCTCTGAGAAATTTCATTGAACTATTTTTTTTTTCCTTCATTTTTTTGCAAAGCAAAAAGTAAGAGGGGACGTTACAAACACTGCAATCAAGATAAGCGTTTTTCTGGTTTCACCATCGGCACAGTGAACAATGAGGAGAGAGAAATTGCATGTGTGCACAAAGGTGCAGAGGAAAGACTATGACTAGATGCTTATTACCTTTTATGGCAGTAGACGGAGAGAGAGATGAAAATTAATAGACCACAGGTGACAGATGCAGCTAAAGCCAAGAGCAGAAGACTATCTTCCCATGAGGTTATCGATGGTGATTCTGGTTTCAGCCTTAAAGCTGGATGTAGGTTTTTATTGCATAGGTCAGTGAAGTTGCAACAGTCGATTGACTTTCTCACAACATGCGGAGAAAGATTTCCTTTACACTGAAACAGTAGAGAGGGATCCAATTAGTATTCAATAACAACCAGAGTTGTGTTTAGCCTAGTTTAGAGGATACTACTCATATTTCTACATTGCTCAAAGAAAATTGACCCTCGGATAAACTATGGGATATTGACAAGCAAATCATTCTTAATGAAGTTAGGAATCAATCCAGTTCTAAAGCATTACTTAAAACGAGGATATTTTGAAGATCCGATAAAGAGAAAAGAAATATGCTGATTTGTTTACTACCAAATTAGTCGTGGTGACCATTTTTGAGTGACCATCACAGACCAAAGTAGATACAGTCACTTGTCTGTTTATTAAGTCACAAGGCGATAAGAACGCTACCTGCACTAGAACGATACGACTAATTTTGGGAAGGAGGGCTTATATTAATTTTTTTCAGGTTTTTTAACATAGCAGATGCTTACCATCATTTTTTCCCTCACCGATGATTTCTCGTTGTTTGTTCACACTTAGAGGTGATGCGTTTTGGAGGGTAACCCTTCTTTAGACCTAAGCAGTTCGCAATGACACCAAGCCGTCTTTTTGGTTCAAAAAAACTTCAAAGCTTTACAACTAACTTTTGAACAGACCAAACGGCATGGTTTCATTGCAAACTTGTTAGGTTTGAAGTAGGACTAAATGCTGAAATACATTGCCACCAACTCTCAGCAAATAACTAGAAATCATGGTGAAAGAAGAAACAAAGGTAAGCTCTACTGGCTAATTTATACGAGTTTGTTTTGGATAGAGTCATCGGGTAATAGTAGCTTTCCGGCAATTATAAGTAATTGAATTTGCGCTAGATTTGCCAGCGGAATTTACGGTGTGACAGATGATCTGCAGATTCAATTTCCACCTTGAAAAAATGCGAAGCAATATGTTAGAACTTCAGTCTCAGTTTGGAAGTTAGCTAAACTACTCGAAAGGAACTTTAGAAGTGTAACAGCCCTCAGACTTCTATTTAAAAGTGAATATTGTAAAAAGTGTGAGTTCTGAGGGAATTAAGGTGATTCGATGGACGCCATATTTTGTGTCAGAACGGCATGCGATATATCGCATCAATTGGTTCCATTTTTACAGCTACTCGTCATTTTTCTCTAATTTTGAGATCGCAATTCTATTGTCAGGAGACTAGAGCACTTACGTACGAATTTTAACAAAGAAATTCAACATAATAAAGAGAAAATATTGCATTCGATACTGATATCGAAACTGCACTCGAATGCGATATTTTCTCTCTTAAAAAACCACACCTTTATTACGTTGAATTTCTTTGTTAAAATTCGTACGTGAGTGCTTAAGTCTCCTGATAACAGAACTGAGATCTCAAAATTGGAGAAAAATGACGAGTAGCTGAACAGATGGAACCAATTGATGCGATATATCGCATGCGGTTCTGACACAAAATATGGCGTCCATCGAATCACCTTAAGAGAAAATTAAGTTACCTGCATATCTGAGGATTCTTCGGGGGGCAGGCAGCCATAGGTACGGAAAGGTTCCTCTCCATCAGCATCCTCTTCAATCGAACTGAAGCACTGAGACCCAGGGGAGAGGACACATGTACCTGTTCCATCAGGGCAGTAATCCGGTGGCTCACAGTAGCATAAAATCGATTCTTCTGGAAAAATGACATATTTATGAAAACTTCAGGCAAATTTGAAAGAATTCATGAAGGTTTCCTTACAGACACCACGAAGTTGATGGGGTGTAAAGCTGAGTGCTCAATGTTAAAAGAAACGGAAGGTTAGTTCTCTAAAATAATTATAGATACTGTCAAAAAGACAGGGTTCGCTTTTGCCTTAGTTCCGTGTCATAGTAAACAACAGTATTTAAAGCTGCTTGGAATTTACTCAGTTCATCAGGAATTTATTGTGAGCCCAGTGGTTTTTAAACGATTTTGTAAAATCATCAAATTCATTAAAAATTTGTTCCTCCTTGGACGTAGATTTCTTCAGCTTAACTGCTTTGACAACTAAATTTTACAGAATCCAGCTGGATTTATGTATAGGTGGCAGACTTGATGGTTAAATACATTGCAGAGTATACTTACCGCAGCTTACGAGACTAAGAAATACTGAATAGAGGGTTATCACAAAATGCAGGAGATTTTTTGGTAGAAAACTCATCACTGGCCAGTAAACATGAAATGCTGCGCATGTTGAGAATAACAGCCAGAGTTGAAAGATGTCTATGCAAAGCAACTGGGGAGGATTATGTTAACATCTTGAAACTGTGAGTGTTATAAAATAATTTGCTAATCAGTAATTAAAGGGCAAGATTCATGGAACTTCATTCACACATTTCATGGTGATATTTCTCGTCTTTACACGAGCAAACATAACCTAACAACGTCAGATTCAAAACAACACAAAACAATAAGGCGGAAACGGAAAGCGGTAGATTAGCGCCACGCCGGAAGTTCCACTCACTCCAAGAGGAGCTGGCGGGAAGATATGACGGCAGGAAACCCGAAGCGGCCCGGAGATCCAGAATCTATGTGTTTCCCCCGAAAATTTTAATGAACGAGTAGGTACTTATGCATAGCTCATAACACGAAATTATCACTACTGATTGATGCTTAAAATAAAAAATAAAAAAACCCTAACTTACCATGTTGCATAGGGTAGGGGGGCATATCGGCTGCGGCTCTCAGTGAAAATTGAGGATATTTTACTTCTGTTTATTTTAGATAAAAAACCAACTGCTTGTGTACATTAAACCAAAAATCTTTGAGGAATAGAAAAAATCTTAAAAAGTATGACAGGGTAGCAAAAGTTCTTCCCCCGAAAAATTGCGAAAACTAAGTACTTACCTACGTAACTTGAGAAAAATGATAACTGGGGAATCCCTAGTGGCAATGACCTTTAAAAACATTTTTCAAAAACTCTTAGAAACATGTTAAAATTTTCAAATACAGAAAATCTTTTGGGCTATATTTTGAAATTTGAATATAATTGAAGGAAAAAAGATTTAAAAAACTTTCAAAACCTCACTGTGCGTTTTTAAACATTTTTCAAACATTTTTAATGTTGAAAAACTACAGTTGATATTTTAAGGGTTTTTTTTTTTAAAACAATTTTTACTTACATTTTACCGCTTGTAAATTTTACCTGAAAATAGCCAATAGGGGTTTCCTAAAACGAACATTTTGACAGTATTTTTTTTAAAAAGTTGCCTTCTTGAAATTTAAGAGTTTTTTAAAAGTTATTTAAACAGTCGTTGCTACTAGGGATGGCATGAGGTAGATAAATCCGCTGCTGCTTACAGACATCTAGACTCAAAAATCTCATCTATGTTAAAATTGATTTTTGTAAATGAGACAGTTAATTTACACAGGGCTTTTAAAAAAGGTACTTATGTATTCAAAACATGGAGAAGAAAAGTTGCACAGTGCAACTTGCACCATTCCTTCCTGTATTATTGAAACTGTTGGCAAAATTGTTGGAAGTGGAGTTGCTTCAATGAAAAAATCCATCACATCCGTTTCACTATCAAATTGTGAGCTCTTCTTGTTTATCCTATTATTTGGGTGATGTTAATGGAAAAATTGGGGTTAAAAGTGTGCCATGAACAGTAGAAATAAACCCTCAAGGTTAATTTAATGGCTAATAGACAGATTCTTCTCTCCATTCTTGGTTACTGAACCACGTTGGGTATAAATAATTTAATTGGTATGATCATCTGAGAAAAGATGTCACATTCTCTTAAAGAAAAATGCTTATACAACTTGGAGGTTTCTGAATGTAGAAATAAAAATGATGGTAGAAAAATCCTGAGGTTACGATTGAGTAGAAGACGAAAACTTATTTTCATTAAACTGATCTCATGGAAACACTTTGACAGTGATATTACAGGAACGGTCCTACTGTTTCACAGTTCATATGTCTTAAATGCTCATTATCTTGGCACAGATATGATGTTGCAAGATAAATTCGTTATTCAAAGTTTCGTTCTTCATGAAGCATTCCAAAACTCATACGATAAAATCACAGTTCTTGATTGATCAAAGGCCACAAAAAAATGGCAAACTCAAAAGCCTAACAGCAAAAAAGATCTTATTCTCAGATAAGTCAGATCGTATGCTCCTTGCCGAAAATTCTGGGGGCTCTAGGCTCATACAATAATCAATTAATGGGGTATGGCGTTATCCTTAAGTGTAAAAAAAAAAAAAAAAAAAAAAAAAAAAAAAAAATTGCTAGATAAGTAATGCTAGTTTTGATTGGCAATTGGAGGGTTTGTCAGAAGAGGGGCATAATATCAAATTATTCTACACTATGAAAATCAATTATACAGCAACAGCACATCTTTGAAAACACAACATATTTTTAGATTGATCCAATGCTTCTATGCGGAATGAAAGGCCAAAATGTGCAAAGCCATTCCTTTAATGCTTCAAATGAGTTTTTTTTTAAAAAGATATTTTTCTAAGACTCCCTTCAACAGGCGAACTCTCCAATTCATTATCAAGTCTTTTGCCAAGGAACAATTTTGAAATACAAAAAAGAAAGTTCTCTCTAGTTGATCACTGGGAGAACAAAAGTACTAGGCAAATAGCTGATTCGTTAAAAAATGGCGTGATAATTTTCACAGTATGTTAAAATTGGTGTTTCATTCATTCAGATTATGTTGCTGGAGGAAGAAAAAGGGGAACGAAATGATCAGTCAGTCAAAAAGACGGATCTGTGCATCAATTATTATATTTACATTAGGAGTACTTACGGATACCACAATAAAGAAGAGGGTAAGAACTAGATTACAACAAACATTAGACACAACAAAATAAATACTTTAATGTACACATTTCCACATACGAGAGAGAAGGTCAAAATTTGGTAACATCGGTGTTGTAACAAAGACTTACACTTAAACCAAATCAAACGATGGGGAAAGAATGAAGATGGTGATCAACAGTAATGCACATTGAAAAGAAGCTACGTATTTATCTTGATTACCAGAGACGGCTAAAAATTTAGTATTTCACTATTGTACAAGAAAAGGGGTCCTATTCCTACCCGATAGGGGAATCATCAGTAGAAAAGTATTTACAAAAATCACTCAATGAGTTGAAGCGATACCAACTTTGCATTGGTTCGTGGAATAAATAAATGAGATAAAATGTGCACGAGTAAAAACACTTCCTTACTGAATGAGAGAGTGACTGGAACGGTCTGTAAACCAATCTGCGTCTCAGAGAATGAGACCTGTGTCAAGTTGAAACCTTCCTTCCATTTGGAGTTCCTTGATTTTCTTTCCAAGTCTCTCAAGTCTCACATCGTCAATGACGGTAAGAAAAGGATCAACCTCCATAATAACCTCATATAAATTAGTCGAGATTCAACTGGTCATCAAAAGAATACATCTAATGAACTTTACATGTAATTACTGTGCACAACAATTTAAAGAATAACTAAAATTATAATGATTACTGGGTGAAGTACCAAAAATAATTTAATATTAAAACCAAAAATGCTGATAAAGAGATAAAATTTTAACTGAGAGATAAAAATGCAACATAAATATCAGTATGTACAGTATTGACATTTTCAATATTATTACAACAGATATATCTTGTATATATATATATACTTACAAATTTAATTACGACACCAAAATCAATCCACTTTCCAATAAAATTTATACATTCTTTTTTCTTCTCATTGAGACACACAATTTTTAGTTTTACTAGCATCTCACATCATAACACATGAGAATTTTCAAAAATCATTACAAGAATGGACATAACAAATTTAGTCAGTAAACTTTCTTCTATAAAATTAAGAAAGTTGGAGCAGTGAGCCACTAGATACGATTAGAAGGACCAAAATGAGCTATTCCATGAAAATTTTACAAAAAATACTGTGGACATACTGAATTTATAAAATGTTAGATAACGAGTAAGAAGTACTCTGATGTCTTAATCAAATCAAGTGACCTACCAGGAATTTGCTTTTCTCGACCTGCTCATTAAAATTCTTAAAAGTATAGGGCTCAAAAAATTGACGCTCCTATCTTCCAGATAGGTCGGTATTACAAACCAAAGTCTCTTTAAAATATTAATATTTTTTAATAAAAATAAAGGAATAAAAAATAATATAGACAAGCTTACTTCTGTGTCTACCCTTAAAATTATTTAACATATTTGTCATTTTTTAATTGGAGCATCACAATGAAAAATAAAAATTAGGCGAGACTTTAGATTTACTCGCGATAAAAAAAGTCGTTTTGAAGAGTAGTGTACAGAAGTGACATCCCTGAAGAGTTCCTGCGACTTGCTTAAGATTTCAGTATCTAGAAAATATGACTTCCAATTACCAAGGACAAATATAATTTACAACAACATCAAAAACATTTAAATTTATGCAGCATTCTGTACACAGATAAATTTATTTATTTCTGATTAAATGAAAAATTTAGAAGAATTTGAATCAAAATTCAAAATAAAAATGAATGTCGAATTGGAAAGCCATTAAATATACAAAATTGTTTATACACTTTTTGGAACACAGGAGAAGGAATCCAAAAAGAGAGATCCATTTGGTTGAATACATTCTCTTGTTGAAAGTTGTACCTTTCCATGTGAGTCGACTCACACAAATAAACACTCATGAAGATATTTTTTTACAAGACAGATTATCAAAAATACCTCTAAAAATACAAACTTATTTTGACACTAACGTTTGACAAGAAATGATACAGGGTTTGAAATACTTGAACTCACTGATAATGTGACAGATAAGGCGGCATCAACTGACGGAACCAAATACTCATGGAAAATTTACCTTCAAGAGGAACTTCTAAAGGGGAAATTTTGAGAACAGAGCTCTTGCATGTTACAGGGATTTGCGATTTCAGGACTACTTTTTGTGCAAAATTTCACGAAGAATGGGAGGAAGCCACTAGTTTTCTCTAAAGCAAACTTCTCAGCTCAAAAGAAGCTCTCCAAGTTGAGGTTGTAATGGAGATCACCTACGTCACGGTGAGAGTTCAACTCTATATCCAGTCAAATTCTCCACGCAGAGATAGGGAACAAGTATATTGACAGGGTTGTCACTTTGTGCAGGGTTACTCTGGCTGCAGCCTTCATATAGTCCGTGTACAAAGTAGCAACCCTGTCAATATATTTGCTTATGCATGGAGAATGTGACTGAATATAGGTGTTCTTCTGAAAAAAAACATGGACAATCCCTTCATTACAGCCTCAACTTTGAGAGCGTTTTTTGAGATTGGAAATTTGTTTCCGAGATAACCAGCGGCAACAGTGTTTTTCGCAAAATTTCACTTACTGAAAGTACTCAAATTGCAAATCCTGATGGCATGAAAGAGGTCAAAAATATAAAATTGGCTTAGCATAGATTTTATAAGAATTTATTTTACATGTTGCAAGAGATTTTATTCTTCTCATTTGCGAAAGATGTCAAAAGAGTGGGGGGGGGGGGGGGGGGGAGGGGCAATGCACTACAAACTAAACACTGCAATATTTTGCAAGCATTGGTAAAGAGATGCCACAAAGGATTTGACAATTTTTTGGGTTGAAAAGTTAAAAATCACTAAGAATGTTAACGTATTCACATGCTTTTTTCACAGACGACGAGCAGTCAAAAACTTGACATTCATGCATTTTCATTCACTCGCTCTTCATGAACTTAATTGATCTCGCAAAGATGATTGACGGAATGGTAAGTTCTCAGGCTAAATGAATTTCAGCTCTTTCTGCTTTCAGTAGATTCAAAATCATTAATAATTTGGGGTCAATAATTTTAAATTTTCATGGGCATTTCCGAACAGCAGAACCTAAACAAAGGAAAAACCAGACTTCTAGAAAAACATTCTGAGAAAGTACACGATTGGAGATCTTGGTTGCTTTCTACCTTATTAGGCGATAAGTTTAAGACATTCTTTTGCCGCACTAAAGCATCTCTCGAGTTGAAAACTCTAGCAAAGCCTCAAGCAAGCGTTAAAAATACTATTTTTAATTTTAAGTATTTCTCATACTTAGGTAAAATTGTCTCCGGTAAATAATTGGTCATGGAAAACAATCACTAAGATGGCGAGAAATGAGGAAAAAAATTCTATCTCAAACCGGATGAGATGGGAGATTGGAAAAGTCGAAGGATTGTAACACTCAGGATATGTTGCTTCTGTCAGTGCTATTGCACTTAGAATTATAGCAAAATATAATTGTAAAATGATCCAACTTGAATAAGTAGCAAATTGATAAACTCTCCAAAATGTAGCGATTGATGTAGTGGATGAATGGAAATGAAACAAAGTTAAAATGGTGCAAATTGACACCTACGATATATGAATTTGAATATGCTGCAGAAGCGACTCTCTGTCCGTAAAAACCTCATTGCAAATGGAGCAAGTGACAAATTCGCTGACTGTTTCACAAACAGTTTCACAGACATTGCTCGGGTAGACTTCCGTTTTAATGTTATGAAACTCTACCGGATCAGGCACCTTCTCCTCCTCATTAATATTATTGTCAATGAACGGTATTTCATTCATGTTATCCGTGTGAACCACCGCTTCAGTTTCAATGACACACTCTTCTGTTGCTATCTCATCAGCAACAACTTCTTCGGCAATGGTTTCTGAATCAAGGATCCCAGGGGAAGGATCCTCTTTCTCAAAATATTCATTTTTAAGACCATGGATTAGTGGGTTGGACATGTCATGACTATTATTTGTGGTTTCCAATCTGCTGCCGTTGACCAAGCTCATATTATGACTGCCTCGCCCTCTACCCCTTGTGCTATTCCTTTTCCCTCCTCGAGGTTTGCGGACTACTTCTACCTTGGTTGCACTGGTGGAGGCACCAGGATCCAGTGGAAAAGTCGCCAGTTCAAATTTTGACCCAGTTTTCATGTTGTGATAATTCACGTTTTTGGTCCTTGGTCTATTCCTTGCAAAATCTAAAGACCCATCTGTTAAACTTAACATAGCATTTAAACTAGGCTCTTCGTTTTCATCGTCAAAATTTTTCGGCGCTGGTGATCTAGTTACGACATATTTAGATGCATAACTTGTATTGTTCAGCAGTTTAGCTGCTTTTGCGCGCTTTTCAGTTTTGGCTAACTTCCCTTTCATAAGTTTTGCTGATTTTACAGGGTTCTTTTCCAATTTTGGTTTTTTTGGTTCGACTGGAGTAACAATGGCATTCAAACTGCCGAGAGCATTCTCACAAGCTTTTACGACTGAGTCAAGATTATTTTTCGATGTTTCCCCATATCGCTTCTTGCGTTCGGAGATTATAGAGTCAGATTCGGATTCAGAGGTATCGGGGAAGCCGTCACCTTCTCCTGGGAGTAGTTTTCGCCGCCGCTTGTACTTACGAGGTCCCACTGCAGGCAAACGATGTTTTGCTGTGTTTTCATCGCTATGCTGGACAAGATGGTGGCACAGTTCAACAGATGAGCCGAACAAATAACCGCAAACTTTGCACTCGTAACACGAGTTCACTTTTGCCTCAGCACCTGAATGATGAGCTCGAATATGTTCACGCAACACAACCTATGAAAAAAAAATAAATATAAGAATCAATATATTCAATCTGCATTCACTTACTTTGGCTCATAGAATTGAGTTGCTCTGGTCACATAATGTTCAATACTCAGTGGAGAGACTCACTTATTGAGCTTTACTGGAGATAAATATGTAAAGAAGACGTGCATAAGGTGGATTTCTTACGAAGATGGGATTTTTTTGTGTCAATGAATTTGATTGAGGGAGAACAACACTTATCAAGCTGAAAATGTCAACACAGGAATTTCAAAGGGATTATCCGTCTCATGAAAAAAGTGATTGACACCACCATTATTAATAACATAAAACCAATTTTTTACAGCAGTGAGGCGTTTTCAGTCGAAATCTCAAAAATCAAGTTTTCAACTGCACTTGACAAAAATTGATCTGATAAGAATGAGTCAGTTAAGCTCGGGAGGGATTTGCCTGCAAATAGTCGGATCTTACAGTTTTCGGTACGAGAGGAACGATGCACATGTTAAAATTTCACGAAAAATTGTCTTGGAGATATATTGATTCCTTTTTAGGGGTCTTCGAAAACGTGTTTGAACCGACCGCCGTGAATCTCCGCATCTCCGCGTCATAAACGGGAAGATGGCGGCGACGAAACCAACCTGCTTAGGTACTACCGCCATGGCGCCGTTGTTGATTTCACGATTTCTCGTTTGAGGTTAAGTAAGTTCTGTGTGAATGTTTCATATCCTATATACACCTGTATCGCATTCTGATTGAAAAGCTTAGAGAATTAAGAACAATAGATATGAATCTCAAACAAAGTAACCGACATAACCTCCAATTGACCAACAAAAACATACCGCCAACGCGTCGCCGCCGTGTATCCTTCCACAATGCATTCCGCCGCCATATTGATCATGATGTGTACATGCGGAACCTACGAGCGCGCAGTTCAAACGCCGTTTTGGGCCACCCTAATTTTTGGCACTTGCGAATAAACTTTTCTCTCATTTGCAGTCATCAAAAAAATTTAGGAAAAAAACTGTAAGCTTCGGTCACTTACTACTTTCGAATGACACAATAAAAAAAATGACTTAACTGACTCATTATGCCTCTGTTGACTACTGTCCCTTCATTCAGAGGACAGTCACAAACACACACACATTAATAGATCAATTTAGTGTCATTAGTTGTTTTTCTAATGCTGCAGGCCGTTCAAGTATTATAAAAGGCATTTTGGCCGACTTTTTAACTCCATTTCTCTAGTAAGAAGACAACCTCTAACCTGTTTCGACTTTCGAAGACTCACCTAACCCTTGCAAATTGTTCAGAAAATAACAGATAAAGCCAGAAGAGTAGTTGAAAAATCATTTTTTTTGGAAAATATCATTTTCTTTTCAAAAAGAGAGGCTCATCTGCCATAAGACGAGCTGGACAGCCCCTCGGTTTCTTCTGGGGTGGGGATACTTGGACAGCCCCTTGGTTTCTTCTGGGGGTGGGGATTAATACAGATTTTACACAATTTTTTTTATTAAAATCACTGCAGAGGATAGATCAATAGTTTGAACTGTATTTGGGACGACATTAACCTCTTCATCCAACATCCATCCAGGATAATAAAATTTTATTAAAACTTAGAACTTACTCTTTGGTTGAAGGCTTTTGGGCAAACAGGGCAGACATACGGTTTTTCACCAGTATGGATGCGTTCATGCTTCCTCAGAGTACCACCATCAGCGAAGGCTTTCCAACAATAGCGACAACCATATGGCCGCTCTCCGGTGTGGATTCTGACATGAATTTGTTGTGATGATCGGGACCCGAATGTTTTCCCACAATCAAGACATGGAAACACCCGACCTGTGTGCTCCCTACCTCCGCTGAAAATGCTATGAATGGACCTGTGTGAGATCAAAGCACGACCATCCGGAAAATCTTCTCCGCATTCTTCGCAAGCTACGACACGATCACGATGAGAGGACATGTGCCTGAAAAGAAAAGAAAAAAAATAAGAGTTTATGCCATCTAGTCTTTAACAGGATAATCAGATTCCTTAGACTTCAACATTTTGCTTTTTGAGGGTGTTAAGCACAAAAATGTCTTACTTAAGAAATTCTTAGCCATACGTCTTGCAGAGTTTGAACTAACAAAGCGTGAATTTACATGCCAGCAAATGTAAATTGCAATGATTTTGCACAATTCTAATTCAAACTTTGAAACAGCGCGGTGAGCCAAAACGCTATGTCTTCCTGACTTTCCCTGTTTTCTCTGTTGCTGAACACACCTCTATAGCGGTCGATTAACCCTTTCCTTACTAGGCTTAGAATCCTACCCGGGCTCACACCTCAGTCACAAAATCAAGGAACATCAGGTTACAACAGAAAGAACATGCAATTTCCTTCATCTTCACTTTCAAACTGCATTGATACTCCCCAAATTACTTATAAATTAATTAAAACATATATTTCATAATTCAAAAACATGGTTACAAAAATAAGGTTATAAGTGATAACAGATGTGTTAGACTTTATGTTTAAGTATAAGTGAAATCTGTCAAAAATTCAGTTATAGGTCATATTCTTTTGGACAGATATCAAGTGCTACATGCTCAATTTAATGGAGGCATGTGGAATCTAGAGCGGGAAAAATAAACATGTAGCGCAAAATAAAAATTCTAGAGCATGGTTAACAGCACTCAAGAATTCTCAAGCTAAGGTTGCAAAGGAGTTAAAATAAAAGCGTGCAAAATTGATCCTCTTATTTCGTAGTATGAAAAAAATTCAAGGTATAGGAGTGGATTCCAGTATTTTTGCACTTTAGTAAACTTTTCAAGCACTTCTAAAGTGTTCCTTGCATTTCAAAGGCTTGTTATCCAATTAATGAAAGTTGAATTACAGAATAAGTTCTTATTTTAGAGGGAACAGAGCAACACTTCTCTCTTCTTTTTTCTTCCCTTTTCTTGAAATTAAAATTTACAGCTGAAGGTCCATAAAAATCAATGAGTGAAAAGTTCAAGTACCTCCTAAGGCGAGCTCTTGAGTGAAACTTCTTTTCACACAGAGTACACGGAAAGCCTTCGTCACCTTCAGAATGGACCCATGAGTGCTTTTGTAAGCTTTTCTTATCTTTACATTGTTTCCCACATTGAGGGCATGTATTTTCATTGATTGTATCAGAGTGACGTTCAAGCACATGTTCTGCCACGGCCTCGCTGCTTGCAAATCTTTCACCGCAGGTCATGCATTGATGCTGGGAACAGAGGAAATACAATTGATCATATTTTCGTATTGGCGATTCTCATACAAACCTAAGTTCTATTTCTTTTTTTTTTGCTGCAAAAATTTACAAAGCAGGTATCTACTATTAACATTCTTTTTTTTCTAGGGAGAGATGCACTAATTCAAAGTTACAAGTTCTCTTTACTTGTTACATCCTTTGACAGATTTGTCAAACACCACCTTATCATTAACATTTCCAAATAGAAGAATTCACCTCTGATCATTTTGTTCTGTTTAGGATTGCACCCATCAATGTCAGGCGGTTATCTTACAGAAAAAAAGAAATTACAGAATCCCTGCTAAGGTGGAACCAGTTTTTCTTCTTTCAACAAATTGATACGATTACTACTACACGAGAAATCTCGATGATAAATAATCGAAGTTTGAACTTTTGAAAGTACAAAACTAAAAAAAAAAAAAAAAAAAAACATTCAATTGAAAAAATTCCTGAGAAATTAACGATATTTTTTTCAACAAGATCAACAAGTTTAATTGATTATCAAAGAAAAGAATGACCTGTGACTCATTTAACAAATCATCTTCTCGAGCTAGATTGGAACAAACCTGTTGAAAACGAGTGTGAGACTCCATGTGAATTTTCAACTCGTCAAGATTTTCAAAGTATAACCCGCATGAGGAACAAGTGTGGCCCACATCATCCTGAGAGATATCAACTTCAACTTTTGTAGCGTGTACCCTACAGGAAAATAAACAAGATTGTGAGATAATGTTCGAATAATGATGGAAATAATAGGCACTAAAATGAATATGATTTGCAGATCATCTTAATCTTAGGTGATAATGAAGTTCCATTATTGTAGTTTTTAGAACTGATCAAAAAAATCGCAGTTTTTACATAAGTAAAGGTAGCAGAATTTAGTAGCTACAGAAAGCTACGACTGACTTCTAGGTTACGTCTATCTTGCCGCGTAAACCACTTGAGGACTGAATACACTGCCTCCTACCTAACCTTTTTGATTTCAAATATGACATATTGAAGGTGAAATTCCCAAACCACATACCCTGAGTGAATGCGAAACAGTTGTACACATGCAAACATGACCCTCGAAGCACAAAGAATTCCCAGGGGGAAAAAACCGTTTTTCTTAAAATTTCATAAATACTTGGACAAGTTTTGAAAATATTTGAGGCGGAGAGATTAGAATGTAAGGTGAAAACCAATCTCAATTCATTCAGCTTCATGAGTTAAGATTCTGGTATTTGTGTTCTAAACTAGAAATGGTTACACAAATCCATGGATATAAGTCAGAATAAAACAATCGAAATTGCCAAAAATTCGCCAATAACATTTCTCTCAATAAAATAACTAAGTGTTCCTCAATGTACCTTCAGATACTGCTCTGAGAGTGTCATTTAACAGCACAACTAACAAGGCTGCTACGAGTTTAGAGGTGGTTTGCAGCGATGAGTACTTGAACAGTTCAGGAGAGATGTAACTAAGATAAATATTTAAATGCAACTAAAAACTGTATTTGCTGGCAAGCACCTAATTAATTTGCAAATTATCTTGAAGTTCCATTTTTCCTGAGCAAAAAACTGGATTCTCCTCAAGTCCTTACATAAACAGCCCAAAATTTTGCCCGCTTCTTGGCTTAGGATTGTTTTAAAGGATTTATATTGAGCTTAAAATATGATACAAATGAATCCTTACTTTCGATGCCTGCGCAGCATATCATAACGATGGAATGAAACTCCGCAAACTTCACAATTAAAGTCACCAGTAGCATCTACCTCCGGGTTGGCTTCATCCTCAGCTGCTTTGGGCGCTGGTTCCTGATTGTAAGGATGCTTTGTGCGGGAATGCTCCCTCAGCAGATTCAAGTCCCAGAACATTTCACCGCACATATCGCACTCCAGTGGGGAGTCACCAGCGTGTATCCGTGAATGAGAGGCAAGAGCTTTTTCTCTGGCGAATCCAATACCACAGTGCTGGCAAACATAGGGTCTCTCTTGATCAATGACCGGCCATTTACGAGGTTGGTTCGTGTTCGCTCTGTTCTTAGCGCTCATTAATTTCGAGACGTCCGCTTTAGACGTTGCCTTTTTACCTCTCTTGGGGACCTTTGGGGGACTCATGATGCTGATTTCGGGAAACTCTGGTTCAACTGATTTCACTTCTAGATTTTCAGTCGGTGCCAAAGGATCAGCAGCATCTTCCACCTCCGGCAGCGATATTTCCCCGTTATTCTCATCTTCTGTAGGAGCCCGTGATGGAGCATACGCATGTATTTTCATATGATTTACAAGGTCACACTTCCGTCTGTAACGGGCACCACATAGATTACACCCATGTGGACGCTCTGTTTGATGAGTGACCATATGATTTATGAGATGAGATTTTTTATTGAAACGACGACTGCAAAAATCGCACGGATACGGATTCACTTGCACGTATTGTTCCTGGTCTTGAGGTAGAGGAATTTCAACATCATTTGATTCTTCAGTCCCCACTTTTTCCTCGATTATACTAGAAAAAAAATAAAAATAGAAGTCAGTATAACATTGATAAACGTTTAAAAATATACAATCTACCGAACTTTGTTGCTTTTCAATGACTATCACTATTTCATCTGCACGACAAGTTTAACTCCAACATTCTTAACAGTTCCAACTTTCCGATATTTACTTTGGACTCCATTTTGCCATAAGGACCTGCTGTTACTGGCTCATTTAATCTACAACACATGTACCATTATTTTTCCAGTGCAAATGGGTTAAAAAAAAAATTTGAAGAAATTCCTACTGACTCAGCTCTTTCTATGCCTACTTTTGGAAAATTAATGGTTGCCACTGACCCATTAAAAAGTATCGATGCTGACAGAAAAACTAAACCAGATTTGGAACAAACATTTTTTGAGTTTTCAAGGAAACTAAAAACTTCAAATTTGTCTTAAAGGCTGCAAGAAATGGTCAATTCTCTTTACCAGCCTTGTTTCTGAATGTACCACTACACATTATACGCATCAATATCAATTAGGATCATTTACTGTAAGAAAGTAGACATGTTTCATCACACTAACAGAGATGATAATTTAAATTTCTCCATTTTCAGAACTGTCAAAAATTTTGTTAAACAAATTTCTATTTTCTCAAAATCTTTTTTTCCTCTTCCCTTTTCTTTTTTGCACTTTGTTACGGATGATAGTTCTAGTTTCTTTTTATGAAAAAAGTAATATAAGAGTTGAAGATTACCTTTGTTGTTCTTGAGTGTTTGTTGACTCAGCCCATGCATCTGTGATAACTTCTTCTTCAACAACTTCTTGCACTTCGACATAATCTTGGATATTTTCCATTGTAACTTTATCAGTTAATGTTATGGAGGGTAAGGGGGCTTTGGTCTTTTTAACACTGGTTGGAGATTTGTTTTCAGAGGTGGCAACATCAATACCATTACTAAGAGAGGAAATAGTTGCTAGACACTGTAGACTATCGGTGAACGGTACAGACTCCATTACAGCTCTTGCTAGATCTCCTGGTGCTGCTTGATGATCTCCTGAATCCGCAGAATCTGTTTCTTCCCCGTCAGAGTTAACTAAAACAATGCAATCTTCATTAACACCGCAAATAACTTCTGCACTCTGGTTCACAGCATCAGAAGAACTTGTCGGCACAGATATTGATGGTGGCTCAGATTGGCATTCAGCCATGGTAGTTTACGGACAAGCCTGGAAACAGGGAAGAAAACAACAAAGTTAAGAATTTTGGAGTGAAAAAAGTTTTGAAGGTGGAAAATTAGAGAAAATATGCAAATATATACGCATATACTGGTGTTTATTTAGAGCTACCTAAAAACATGATATTAAAATAAGATATGAAAGTGAAGTTCAGGGTACCTGTACATTTCTTCAATGACCATGGGTAAAATTACTAAGAACAAATATGGTAGGACTATTCGTAGCTTCTTCCTTCAACCATTAATATATCCTCAATGAGTAAAACCTTTCTTAAATTTTACAAAATGAACTGTGAACAGCTGATGCTCATCTAGTGGGCAGTTGCTAAGCAATGACAAGGAGAACTCAAAATTGGTGTATATAGTGAGGGTGACAAATTTCACAATGACTGAATCAGTGAGAAATTCAAATAAGTTAGTTGCCAATTTGGCTTCTTGGTAACATTAGAGACGTAAGTGGACTTAGGTAAAAATAAATCTATGTGTAATTGCTGAAGAACCGTTTCAAAAAATTGTGAGAGGTAGACGAGTCCCAGCACATGAAATTAAGTACAGTGAATGGCTGAGCAGAGGAAGAATAAGGGAAGTCTACCATGTAGATTCTTGAGAGGAATTTCCATGCGAACTAATAATGGGAAGAATGAACATTCTAAGTGGTACGCAAAACGAGAAGGCTTCCAGGTTGGTAATGATTCTTAATACAAGTTTTAAACTCTCCTATCTCACTCTTAAAATTGGCTTGTGGAGTTACAGGTAAAGTCGATGACAGGACAGTCCTCATTAGTGGGGTTCAGTTTACACACATACATTCCCTGCTTACAACACTTACACCATCCACAAGCTTTCTAATAGAGGTTATGAATTAACCTCAAATGCAAATAAAATGAGAGCATATTCGGCAAAAACTAAGAATTAAAAATTAATTTGAAATTGTAAAGAGGGAAGCCAGAGGAGAAATGAGCTGATATGTACAAACATAACGAAATGTTAGGCCACTGGCTGAATAATTCGAGACTCCATAACCACCATTAAACACTTGGACACAGAGGTTAACCACAATCTAATCAGAGGGTTTATCACCGCGAATTAATTGCGGAAGCTTGGTGATCACTGTAAATTCTTTTAAGAGGAGAGGAAACGTCGGAAATAACGTCTTTAAAATCTTAAGTTGATTCAATAAACGAAACAAAAGTCCGGATTTGGCGGCCCAGCCTTAACCTCATTACACACATCGTTCACCGTCGATAAGAACGCAATTGTCGAGCAAAATACGGCGAATTTATCCTCAACTTGACGACTTACCGACAAAATTTGAGGGAATTTCTAAAATCACATCGTTAATTACTTTTGACAGCACTTCTAGTCGAACATTAACCTGACATAACCAAATTTCAGAACACAACGCAAATGGATCCACTTATTTCACTTCCACAAACAAGCCTTGAGAGGGACTATATCGCGGCGGAAGCGTAAAATAATCCAATCAAATTTTGGCGTTTGAATACACGGGCCGAAAAAAAGCGCCTAGGCTCGCTCGTCAAATTCATCAAAGCGCACTTGAAAGCGAAAGTTTAGCCATTAAAATTAATGCAAGTCATCAATAATTGACTGCATCGTAAAGGTAGAATATGGAAAAGTTTAATTCATTGAATTAAACAAAATCTGAAGGATTAATCAGTTGAGAGTTAGGGGTGCAAACTGATAAAATGAAAGTTGCGGTTTGTAGGGTGCTCATAAAAAGTGCGCTAAAATAACACGTATTAAGCGTTGCGTGTTTGTCTGCAAGATAATTCGCGGAAAGTCTGAAACTTCGTGATTATGAGTAATAGTTAATAGTAGATCGAGGCACATTCGGGAATACTCAAATAGTGCTTAAATCAGTGGTGGTCAAGGGAAGGAGAACACAAAGAGGGATGGCGGGAGGGGATGCCCACGCATGCAGCATCCTATGGCGGGAGGGGCGAGGGGGTAGCGAAGAAAGGATGATTTTGACTATATTTTGCAACATGGAAATACTATTTCTGACTCTGATTAGAAACAACGTTTGTACCGTTGATTACCCCCACGCACGTAGGTGTTTTCTTTATGGATGAGCCAGATGGTACCTATGTTGTTTCTTCTTGAATTTTGTATTCCATATGTACAAGGCCTTAATGTAAAGAGGAGAATAAAATCTCCGACTGAAAAAAAATACTGCTGAAATGGATATACTACTGGGTGTTACTTCGTACTGACGGATAAATCGATAACAAAATTTTACACTTTCACCAGGGTAGAGATTGAATTTTCACCATTTTAAAATTCGTTCATTATTATTAACTATCACCATTCTTTTAAAAGGTGAGACTTTTTAAGAGAATTGATTTAATGTGGATATCAACGGCTGAAGATGAAAAATTTGCATCCCTTGATTACGGCATTGTGGACCTGTGCTCATGTTATTTTAATTTGTAGGAAAACCAACGGACAGTTTCTAATGAAATTTTCTGTGCATTTTTTTCACTTTTCCTCTTTTATACTATGAAACTATAAGCAAAGTAATTGATTTGGTTAATGAGCTCCTAGGCAGAATTTAGGAGACTATTCTACTGCATCGTAAGGGATACTTGGTACTATTAATAATAATGTCCCCTCACGCATCACTTTTCATCAAATATTTGGAAGTTGATGATAACATTTGATAGAAAGGAACTTTCAACAGTTGAGGGGCCTGAAGGCAAAGGCGCATAAGTGCAATTTTTGCTAAATCGAGAAATACGAGTTTGAAGTCTTGAAATTACATGGATCCTTATGGAGGAAAGAAAGTTCCAACTGACTTTTTGATGCTTAAAAATTAGAATTTAGGAGCGAATTTTTCACAGAATATGTCTTAAGTCTATTTTTACTTGAAATCATTGATATCTTAAGATTTTCAAAAACTACTTTTATGCGCCTTGTCTTCCAAGCCCCTCAATTGTCCAATTTTGATGGGAATTCGGTCTGGCAGTGATGGCCATAAAATGCAATTCCTTCATCGGTTAGAATATCAATAGGATTCAAACAAGAGTAATTGTTGTAGTAAAAGATAAATTTATTAAATACATATGAATAAGGGCAAGAAAACCCTAAGACTAAGCACATTTACACAAATAAATAAATTGACAAATTATAAAAAAAGAATTCTGTAAAAAATAATGACTTAGTCTTCTTGTATAAAATTTAAAAAAAAAATTTACAGCTAGAAGAGGTGATGATTCTGAATGCAAAGACAATTTGATTCTTGAGGTTTGTGTACAAAAGAATATAAAATCCTTAACAATTTTGAATTAATTAATTCCTCAACATTCTGCTGATTCTACAAAATGCAAGGGATGTGTTGATTTATCAACAAAATATGTGAACTAGTAGGTTTACACAGGTAAGGGTACTTAATTTAAGGAGTCTACAAATAAGTACTAGAGAGTATCTTATGAATATTTACAACATAAAGAGACAGGTCAATTCTTAAGAAATTTCTTTTTAAAAAAAGAGAAAAAAAAGATTAGTTCTAAATTTTCATTCATTCATTACAGTTAATTAAGACAAAAATTTGCAGAAAGTAACCACAATATTCTTGTTAATTTTTAAGGGTGATGATTGCCAAAGAGAGCCACCAGTAATTTCTACTTACGTTAAAGTTCAATAGTGCGTTCCAAATATTCATATTTGAGTCCTTGTATTGCTGACAGTTTCCAAAATTTGAGAGCATTTTTATTATTAATTTATGTAAATGGGTGCGCAGCTTTTGGAATCATGTATTCAAAAATTCCAAATAAATATCTCTAGGATTTCTAGAAAAGCTGTAACCTGCAGAGCTCTGATTTTTTTTGTTACTTACTTCAAGTTCCATGAGCAGGAACTCAGCTAAAATATTTTGGAAAATACTTTCTGATAATAGAAAGAGGACGAAAGAGGAGCCAACAAGTCCTTGGAGACCTGCAACTTTAAATTTTCCCCTAAGGATAAATATGCATGACCCTTTCCACTGATAAAGAAAATTCGGTCTCAAAATCATTGTCCAGTTTCTTTCTGCAAAATACTATCCTCTTAACAACTAACGATGTAAACACTAAACAGAGTGAGAAGGAACACTAGAGCCTACGATTAAGACCCATTGCTAAAAATAAAAAGAATAGATAATTTACAAAACTATGAAACTCACAGAGATTCTTAAGAGAAAATTTAGAGGTTTAAGTGTATGCCTTGTGATATTCGATGATTTATTCAATTAAAAATTATGCTGGACTGAGAATATTGCGAGGTAAAAAAACCCCCAAAAAATGAGTTACTAAGTACCAGCACATGTAAAAATATTTTAACTTGCTGAGTGACAACTCTGGACCCAGACACAGGGGAACGGTTAATTAAACTTTAGAGAGAACAGACTAGTGACAGATTAAATGAAAAACTGTAAATCCTAACTAATTGTTCCGTAAAATTTTGAACACTTGCTTAAAGTATTATAAAAATTTAACCTCTTAAAAAATTAAAGTAAGAAATTACCGAACACGATCAACCATTCAGTCGCAAACACACACTTTCCACAAATCTCATTTCCCACACATTCTTTAGAGAGAGAAAATCAGGATTGAGGTACCGCTTAAAGGCATGATATGAAGAGCACTAGCTTACTTCGCCTTGGCTTTGGGCTTTTTCCCCTGCACGGTAACTAAGATATCATAAACCTTGAGAAGGATGAAGTTGGAGTATTCTTCAATGTAGCCATGGTGCTTGAGTCCTGGGTACATTAAAACCAGAACAGCTGAAAAAAACAAAAATAAATTAAGATAAAGGAAAAATAGGAATTAATGACAGTCCAGCTGGCTCCTTGCATTTTTTCATTTTTTAAAAATGTTAGAAATGGCAGTAAGGAGATGGAATCTATTCTTAGGTGACTTTTGGAAAGGCATAATTTTACTGTCACTTTGACAACTTAATAAAAAAAGGGACCTTTAATGCATTGTTCTGTAGATGCATTTCATAACAATGTAAATGAAAATAAATACTGGAGCATAATTTCACTGAATGCTAGGTAGATTCTCAAAGATAGTGCAGTGATACTCGGCATAGGGCGATTGCTTATTTACATTGAATTTATGATCTTTCTGCAGTTATTCGTTGAACTTTAAAGAAACATTAATTTGCCATCGGAACATATTCTTACCCTTCGAGATTAAATTACTCCAACAAAAGCAAAAAATAGACAGATAAAAGTTAATGCTTTTCAATTGACAGAATCAATCAACAGGATGACTCTTCTTCTACTTTTAACATTATTCTTGGGTACATCAATTTTTAAATTTAAGGATCTTTCTATGAATCTTCTTTTTTTCGAACATCTACTGATGATCAGAAAGCATAATAGATTGGCTAGCGCTCTATACATGCCAAAATAAGGGGGCTTTATTAATGCTTGGATTAATTATAGTAGGGTTTTAAAAATGAATTTAAAAAAAATTGGTACTTACTCAAAAAATATGTGAGAAAAGTGTTATTGATGTAGTTTCCAGTCCATGCCAAAAAGCTCAAAGTGAGCAAGACTCCAACAATGTACTACGAACACAGTAAAATATAAAGTAAATTAAAGAGGGTCATTGTTAAGAAAAAACCTAATAGAGAGGTGTTGACAAGAAATGCATAGTAAATAAGTTTATGGAATCTAACCGAGCCTAAGCTTCTAAAATGATTGTGCATCCTTCATAGTGACTGCCGTTACGGTGAATATGTTTTGAATTAACTTGTATTTTCCTCCTTTTGTCAGTGCTAAAATTGCTGTATGTCTAGTGATGACGAAAGGTTCTTCATCGCTGTATTTCATTTCATCCTTTTGAGCTGCTTTGGTGAGCATCGTAGAAGGTAAAATTAAATACAAATTAGACGCTATAATCTTACCGATTTCGGTCTGCTATGTTTCAGATGGCTTAGTTGACACCAAATTTTGGAGGCTTGGAGTTTGGTTTCAACTAAAGCAGTGCAAATGTCCTCCAGCTTTCTTTCTTGTGCGCCAGTCCAGCTGTCTTCTGAGCTTAGTCGAGAGACTACTGTAGGAACCAGGTAATCCAACAAAGTCACCACAAAACCGATCATTGAGACAGTTGTGATGAAGGACGGTTCAATTAGCCAAAATAAGCTGGGAAAAATGAAAAGAACATGTGACTTAGGACAAACATTGAACATCATCACAGTTACAAAGGTACAAGTAGTAAAAATTTACTTTGATAAAAATTCAATCTTTTGTTTGTTTATAGGTTCGTAAATAGTCCTTCAAAAGATACTTAATATGAACTTGAAGCCGACTATACACACAGCAAATGGGGACCTACAACTGACTGCAAGTGGCTCATCGGTCACACCCGTGATCGTACAAACTGCGCGGCCCGCGCAGTTTGCAGTGATCAACACTCAACACAGTGGCACCGATGTGCCACTTGCAGGTCCCCATTAGCTGTGTGTGCAGTCGGCTTGAGGGATTTTTTAAAACTAACCGTCGTGGAAAGCAACGACCTATCATGAACCGAATTATTTTTTCATCCTGGTCTTTGAGCCCAGTACAGAACGTTCCATGCATTTCTTTTTTTTTTTTTTTTTTTTTTTTTTTTTTTTTTTTTTTTTGGACTTCAAATAGCCCTCAAGGGCTAATCCCATTCAGTTCCAACAACCGTCCCTAATTTCCCTAACCTACTTTACAATCCAAATTCCTTCCATCTATAACACTTGGGCAACAATTCTCCATCACCCCAATTTGTTTCTTGAAACTTTAACATTTCCCTAACTACCGTTTTCTTAAAACCATTTAGATCCAATTGTTCCCAATTATGGCACCCGAACAACACATAGTCCCTCATACCTTTGAAGAAAATCATTTTATCAACTACATTATCCTCACCATACTTGACCTCCACCTTTCTACCTACCTTCCTGACCATTATTTCTATAACATCCCTGTCTAACAATTTTATCATCCCTTTCCTCATCTTATACAGAATTACAAATATCCTAACTTTAATTAGTAATTCTATACATAACCACCCTAAACTTTTCAACATTTTCAAGATATTACAGTCCCTATCACATCCTAATATGTACCTCATGGCTGCGTTTTGCCCTTTTTGCAAAGTCCTAATCTCTTTACCATTTGCTTCTCCTAGTAAGGACATGCAATAATTTAGTTTGGAACCTGCCAACGAGTTATATATTAATTTCCTACTAAATTTCCCTATGAAATCCTTTATTCGCCATAATAAACTAATTTTACTCCTATAGTCCCTAGTTATCCTATCAATATGTTTTTTTAGCTTCAGATCCTCCGTTAACCAAACCCCTAGATACTTAAATTCCCTAACCCTTTCTATCACCCTACCATCCAATACTAGTTTACCCTGCCAATTTTTCTTATGTGCTTCAAAAACCATGTATTTAGTTTTTGAAGCATTCAATACTAACTTCGCCGAATCGCTTAAGCTGCTAAACCAAGGTGGGTGGTCAGTTTGGTTGAATTCTTAACCTTGAGTCAGGGAAATCATTATGGTGGACAAGAATGTTGAAATTCTTGATGTTCTTTCACTTTGAATCACTGCTGATCAAATCTAAACTGAGGACAGTTCGTTCTACATAGTGAGTTCTAAACGTCACAAGGATTTATAAAAAACAGCCATTATGATGGAATTTTTTCTTTCAGCTCTCAACATGCCTCTTGATCTTTAGGCTAAAAGGTGTAGTACTGATTTCCTTTGTGAAAACATTCATGAAAACTAGCTAAGGAATGTAAGGGTTATACTATTAGACGTTAAGAATTTTTTGATAGGAACTTAAGCTGTCTGCTGTCAGGAACCTCTTTACAAAAGAGAACTTCCTCTATGATTGTAAAATACTTACAAGAAAAGGAAAGATGTAAAACCAATGACAGCTCCAGGATACCATGGTTTTTCCCACAGTAAGACTGAGTTGGCCTCGACAACGATTACTCGCCAGGACTCTAATTCGCGCTTCAGTTTTTTGATCTGCTTGTCCTGAAAATTAAGAAAAGTATTGATGAATAAATGTAGGCTAAATAATGAGGCAAACTTAATAGTTTGCAACTGTAAATAATTAATGTTCAAAGCCCTCCAGTTGGGATTCAGTAGAGTGAAAGAGCTGCACAAAGAAAGGAAGTAAGCCCCGTAAACCAGCAGGCCGCTACCTGAAAGTTGCTGAGAGTGGGAGACTTCGAATGTGACAAACCGCGGTTTAAGGCTCAAAAGAGATTTCAAACCCAAGTTGACTTCATGAGATGTGAGAGAGGCTGATAGTAACTAATGTTAATGCTATAACTGATGCCATGAGTGTTTGACAGAGTTGACAAACTGTAATATTCCAATGCAGTCACATTGCGTCAATTCAATGTGTCCCCTGCACGTGTGATGAATTTTTCAGGGGAGCCTTGACCACCCATTCTAAAGAAGAGATGGGGGTAATTTAATACAGCTAAGTAGTGACGGAATAAAATACTTTTGAAGAGTAAAGATTTACCTTTTCTAGACTTGAGTACTCTGAAGCCATTGTTGATGAACGAAGTGTAAACTGAGTGTGAAGGGGGTTCTCAACAATTTAGGATTATTGAGAGATGATTATGAGTTGCTAGCTCGACTTCTTGAACAAAGAATAGAAGTGTACAACGTGATGACTCTTTGAAAAAAAAGCAGTTCAACTGGTTCAAACCTTGTGGTGCAAGTTGAATTGAATTGGATTGGCGAAAACTGAAAACTGAAAAACAAAACGCAAATTTTCTTTTAATTCCAACTTGTAACCAACACTTTCAAAAATATTCCGCTGCGTGACCTTGGAGTCGTCGGCAAGAAAAAATAAAGTAAATAATTCCAATGGATTCAATTTAATTTTCAAATTTAGGTAACTAATTTTTAAACGCGATTTAGTTAAGCTAAAGTTTAGATTTGGGTTTGTAGGAATTTACATAAAATGTTGAACACATGCACCACTTAGTGTAACGAATTTTTGCCGTGACGAAAGTTGGTACAAATGCAAAGAATCATCAACTTCATTCTTTGTTTGTTTTTGTTTACAACTTATCACTAATGAAGTTATACGACATTATGTGAGGAAAATCCCAAATAATTATTTAATACGAGATGAAATTTATATTGAGCATTCTATTCTTTGTTTTTCTCCTCTTCACTGAACATTGCTGTGGTATGTACCTCTTTTCTCTTTTATTCCATTCCTGAACAATCCTATGAAGTGACCCCTGATGGCTCGAGCCCCATTACTTACTCCAACCAATTTTTTCCATTTCTATGTAGCAAGCGGTATCCTTCGGTCTCCGTACGCATACGAAAGTCTTCATTTTCCAAAGCCAAAAATTTCATGCCCACCCATCCAGAAGATTTGTGCTCGTATCATTCTCTTGCGTATTCATTAGATGGTAGATGCGAAGCCACGAATGCGCACCTGTTGGCTCTAGATCAATTACCTGTGTAAACCTTATCATGAATAGAATACAAGCTATCAATAAAGAAAGCCTGACTAATTGATTTCAGTATTTTATCATCAATATCATTCATTTGTTGTTATTCCAGATGAACCAATACCAGTTACGTGTTACTGCGAGGACCATGACTGTCCTCACTATGTGCCAGGTACTGAAATGAATGGAACTTGTATTTTACCACTAGGAGCACAATGTTTTAGCTCAATTGAAGAGACCTCTGATGAAGAACCAATACGTAGGTTTGGATGTCTACCACCAGACGAATCGTCGGATATGCAGGTACTTAAATTATCCTATAAAAATAATACTTTGGGTCCTTGGTTTGTATGTTTTCTTGGGAGTTTAGGAAAGGCGAGGAGAAGTACTTTGGTGTTTTAGATCCATGCTAAATAAGTTCATGCACTTCTTGACTGCGACAGAAGCTCATCTGATGTCTGTTTACGTGTATAGTAAATGCAAAAAGTAAGATAGCGGAACTTTTGTCGCAGTCTAAAAGTCCGTGAACTTATTTGTCATGAACTCTATAAGATCTATCTAGTTTTCAAATCACCCTGAAGTGTTGCTAAGTCAGTCACCAGGTCCTGACTGGGATGCAGGAATTTCCAGATCCTGGTTGGTCCTGTCTAATGGAGGAACTGAACCCTGTGAGAATGAGAACAAGTGGGGGAACCTTAGAAGGTTTTTTTTTTTTTTTTTTTTTTGCCAAGTTAAAGTATTACATATGCCTGTTTTCCCAGGCATATGTGGCGTTAGGGTGTCGTAGAACGCCAGAGTGCGTTGTAAAGCGACTTTATGTATATAAAGTATTACAAATTTTCTTTCAAGGTAAGAAAACTGTTCAGCGAATTGTCTTAAGGAAACCAAACTGCAAAGCGCGGTGTTTTAGAGTTTTAGGGGAACGTAACTGTCAAGCAAGCTGTTTTGAAAGAACAAAACTGTTGACCGCGTTACTTCATGTGCCGGGCAAAATTCTGTGAAAACTTGAAATGGGGGAACCCTTTGAAATTTCTGTACCCCTGGGTTCTTATCTTACAACTTAGTATGTTGGTATCACTAACATCAGTCGCCAAATGTTAGAATTAGTCCAAATAAAAGCCACTTAAAGGTATCATCGAAAATTGAAAGTGAAAAAGTTATGTTGAAAATTGTATTGACAGACTTTCTAAAGAATTATGATACTACGATAGTAGCTGCCTTGCTTTGCTCTCGGTTGCTTGAAGGCTACTAGCCATGAGAGCCACTCTCAATGCCCACATTGATACAAATAAGGCAGGACAGGCTGGCTGACGATTCAAATTGAAAATTCCAATTTTCTGATCTTCCAAATCAAAATAATATTCAAGGATTCTATTGTTTCAGGAACTGTGTATATTCTGTGTTCCTTTCATTTGCATTCTTAGACCTAAAATCAGCCGACAATTTGCCACCTCATACTAGTGAAATCAAGGAGCACTCTCAATTTGAGGCTAAGTTTTTGTCCTCTGCTTGTATTTAAAATCAGCTCAAATTTTTCCTTAAAATGTTTTTCGAAGACTTGCCTTTAGATCTTGTAAAATGTAGAACCTTAAAGCATCTGATTCTTATGATCTGTAGCATCTAGTTCCTTTTGAGCATGTAATATTGTCCTTTTTTTCCCCTTTTCCAGTGTAAAGGGAATTTATCCCCTCATGCTGTAAGGAAGTCAATCGAGTGCTGTAACTTCACAGACCTGTGTAATCAGAATTTGCATCCTAAATTGGCTGATAAACCACCACCAGTTTCTGAGATGTCATGGGAGGACAAGATTTTCTACACCATATTGTGCGTCTCAATCACTTTTTGCGTAATATTCTTCATAATGGTCGCCCTAATATTCAACTCAAGGTTTGTGCTATCCCATTTTATTTTTTGCGTTCTCTCTTTTCATTTTATTTCATGCTGCTGTTTGTATTTTATCTTAAAAAATTTCAGAAGAACTAAAGCATGAATTTACAGGATACAGGTATCCTCTCCTTTTTTTCGATCACTACAAAGTTCTGCTGTGCTGAGTGCAGGATTTCTGAAAAAAAATTTCACCTCTGAAAGAATGTATGATTTTCATTATTAGCCGTATCATATCGACGGTGAAACTACCAGACCCACGTATCTTGGTTTCCGACGTTGCAGACTTCATGGCATGCTTTATTTTTTAAATGGAAAACCACTCAACATTAATTCTCATCTCTGTGCAAATAAAACTCTGTAAAAACTTCAGAGAACAATGTTGATTTTTTCTCCTTTAAAAAAATAAAATGTGAGCGGAAATTTTTACATACCGCAAACAAGATACGCGGTCTGGTAGTTTCACCGTTGATATATAGCCTGTCATATTCCATAAAATGAAGAATCAAGGAAAGTAAAATTTCCGGGTCTACCTGAGTTAATATTTGAGTAGGCAGTGACATATGTTTGGGTTTGATATTGACAAAGAAACTGCAGGAATGCATCTGCGCTTATGTTTGCGTTGTTTCAAAATATCAGTTCTCATTTTCTTTTTATCAAAAGAGAAAAAACCAACGCTATCACTTGAAATTTTCACAGAATATTTTTCTTACAGAAAAGATAAATTAGGGCAATTTTCAAGTAATGATGTTGAGCATTTTCCTATTTCAAAAATGAAGTATGACATGAAGTCTGCAATGTTGCAAACTGATATACGTGTTCCTGTAGTTTCACCGTCGACATGCAGAACAACTTATTCCACAAACTTTCCTTTTTTTTAAACAATGCTAGACTAAAATAAACGCAGTAGAAATCTTTGGCAATCAACCAATCATTGAAGTCAGTATAGTTTTTATTAAAATTTTTTTTTCATATAAAGCCTAATTTTTTGCTCGTTTTATTCTTCAGGTTTAAAAAGCAGGAAGAGGCTAGGCAACTAAATTACCTTTGTCATCCAATTTTAACACCTACAACCACCCTTACCGATCTCATCGATAAAAGTTCTGGTTCAGGCTCAGGTCTCCCAATATTCGTAAGTATATTTTTCAAATATAAGTTTTGTCTTCTCAACTGGATTCATTTCCTCATTCAGTCATATTGTTGCAAAACTTGTCTTTTAATGCTGTAAGAAGAACAAAAAAAACTTAATAGTTAATTGCACTGAAGACCTTTCATTATGTTTCATCTACACCTTCGTACAGACACTGACAATTATTTCTTTGTTAAGAATGCGGAAATTGCATAGTGACCAATTCAGTGTATGTGGGTAGATTTTGGTTTTTTGGCAAGCAGGAAAAAACCCTGCTTGGAAATCCAAGGAATTGGGTAGCGGACTAGCTTTTCTTACATTTTTCTAACATTTTCATTTTGATATGATCCTCTTTACAACCGCCTGAGCATGGTATGTTTTTGAGATTGGACTTTTTAGTTATGTGTCAATGAGAAAAACGGGACTGATGAGTGCATTTTTGTAGAGAAGTCGCATCGCTACTGTGTCTTCTTTGTTCTTCAACAGTTCATCTTATCTTGTCGTCTGACGCATAATGTGGATAGAAGAGCTGTCCACATTATTAACATATCTACCAGATAATACATGTATGGAATTATGATGAATTGTAATTGCAAGTACTTCTCTCTTCAGCCCTACTTTTCTCGAATCTGGCTTGTAATAAGGTCGATTTTAAAATTTTATCATGCTCAGGATGCTGTAAAGATCATCATATCAATTATTCATGAAATTTAGCGAGCACTGAATTTCATAGTTTCCTGTGCAAAATTCTTTGCATTAACAAACGCAGGAAACTCAGATTTCTCTCTTATGAATTTAAATTCAAAACTTTTTGAGATGACTGTTCACTTGTTGTAACTGAATCCATCTAAAAAAATTGTGAATGGAATGCCACATGCTTAATTTTTTACTTTGTCAAGTGGTCTATTCCATCTTTCATCTTTCACGAGTTAACCTAATAAATCTGAGTTCACCAGTGTCATCATTCAGTTTTTGAAGGAAGTATGATGGCATGATTACTGTGCATGTACCCGCCATCTCTTACTCTGACAAACCAACTGTTTTACAATTCAGGTGCAGCGAACCATCGCCAAACAAATTGAGCCCATCAAGATGGTAGGGAAAGGACGCCATGGTGAAGTGTGGCTTGGCTCTTGGCGCGATGACAAGGTTGCAGTCAAGATATTCTCTACGACTGAAGAAAAAAGTTGGTTCAGAGAGACTGAAATTTACCAGACGGTTTTAATGCGGCATGACAACATCCTAGGTAAATCTAGGAACTTTTTTATGTCAAAATATGGAAGTGTTGAGTGAACACTTGAAGAAATCAAATGCTTCTTAATATGTTATACTCTAAGTAGGAGAGAATTGTGCTTTGTAATGGGAACATATGATCCACAGAAGAGGGCTGATACAGGAATTACCTTGATTATTGGTAACTGTGTAGTAAATCAAAGGGAGAAACAGGTTTCCGAATTTTGTAAAGTTTAAGAAGGTTTTCACTGAAAAACGAGGTTCAGAATTGAATTTGTTAAAATAATCTTTTTCATTGGCCTGATGCTTACGATATTATTATGAGCGGAATTCCAGTGGTTTCAACCATCTTTAATTAGTGAAACATGGCCGCCATACGATCCAAATCGCAACCGAATGATTTCATAAAAAAAAATATTCACCCCAAATAATAATGATGTCATGCGTGCACGGTCGAATTACATGACCTTTTGTTACAATTACCAATTGGAAGATAATTGAACAAATGCAGATGATACCTAGGATGCATGATAATTAATTTTTTCTGTGATGTCCCAAAATCAGTTGGTGCGATATTTTTTTTGTTTCAATCGAGGTTGGATTTTTGGCAACTTTGGGATTCTTTTTCAGCTGAAATTTGATTAACTTTGAGAGCAACTGAACTGAACTATCAAATTAACATGCACCCACTTTTGTTCTCAGGATTTGTTGCGGCAGATATCAAAGGCACTGGTTCATGGACGCAAATGCTGCTTATAACTGAGTACCATGAGTTTGGATCGCTGTACGATTACTTGCAAACAAACGAGCTCGATGTTTCCTCTCTCATGTCGTTGATTTGCTCAGCCGCAGCTGGTGTTGCTCATCTCCACACAGAAATTTTCAGCACTCAAGGGAAACCTGCCATTGCTCACAGAGATATTAAATCCAAAAATATCCTCGTCAAGAGGAATGTTGAATGTGTAATCGCTGATTTTGGTTTGGCTGTGAGATACAACAGGTAATCTTTTTAAATTGCTGATGCAAAATCGAACTTGTCCTCCCCTTTCTCCTCTAGATTATTTTTATTTTAAGAATTCTGAAAGAGAGCAATTCTCTTGAAATTTCAGTCTCAAAAGAAATTCTATTTGGAGGGGGTAGGGGTTCAAAGTTGAAATACTGATGATAGACTTCGTCTCATAACTTTTTATCAAATATAGATATCAAACGCAGTTTAGACAGACAACTCCACAATCAAATACCTTTTGAATGAGTGTACATGTTACATACTTATCTTGACTTAGTATAGGAAAATTTGATAGTCTTCACGATAAAACAAAAGACGAAGCTAAATCACAAAAACATTTTTAGTATGGAAATAATTATGTACTTCTTATCTCCTCATTACATAGAGGTAGTACTTTGTAACCTAAGTTAAAGTTAAAATGTATGTATTTCATAGTTGAGCTATATACTTGCAGGTAAAATAAGCTTATAAAGATATTTAAAAATGTCTATTAGTGTATTGTATTGTAATAAATTGTTTTCTAGTACAAATAAAAAAAAAAAAAAAGAAAGAAAAAAGGAAAATTTGATGCGACAAGATTTGAGACTACATTAACTCAGGAAATACTGAGAAACACCCTATTTTTTTTTATTTTCGTTAGAGATGGATGTCTTACTCTTTATATTATGTTGATCATGAAAATCTTTACTGCATTCTGGAGAAACTCTTTGTCAACAAGTTATAATCCCAAAACAGTCAGAAAGTGCAGAACTCTGACTATCATATTATTTCATCTTCGTCTGCAGTAACCAATTACCCGCATTTTTCATGACTGCAATGCTCTGTATCTTCTTGATTTCAGTGATTCCAATGAAATTGACATTGCAAGAGATAATGCTCGAGTAGGAACCAGGAGGTATATGGCTCCAGAAGTTTTAGACGGGACGTTGGACAAGCTTTTGAATCAAACTTCTGATGTGCGGGCATTTGAAGCCCTCAAAATGGCTGATATCTATTCTCTTAGCTTGGTTTTCTGGGAGATGTGCAGGTTTGATACATTCTAGAAATTTTCTTCTTTTCCCTCATTCTTTTTGTTATTTAATGTTTATTTATTTTGTCTTTTTATATTTGAGGACATATATGTAACAATAGCGGTCGCTGACATTTGCCATTTTTAGGGCAAACGCTTTTTTCGAATTCTGGAGCCCTTAAGAATGCCTGTGCAAAGTTACAGACTTCCAGCATAATTTTTCGGCAAGATATGAACTGAAAACCATGTTATTTGTAAAAACAGCAGATGTGAAAATCCATTGTTCTCCCCGGCTGACAGGGTAGGACACCTTGGATATTCAAACGCACATGCGATAAATGCTCACGCACTGGCTGACACTCAAATGATACGTAGCAGGACCGTTTTGCCGGAATTGATGAATTTTTAACTGATTTTATAATCTGTTCCTTATGCTTGATGTAGAAGTTACAGACGGTTTAGTTCTTTGTTCAATTCGATTAAATGACTCAGCATTGACATACTTTTGGTTCATTTCAGTCGTTTCACCAGCCTTACCCTTACTGAAGACATTGTTTCATGCATGAAAAAGTGTTTTCAGTAAAAATAGCGAATGTCACATTTTTTTCAAATCGCTGTTACTCCTTACACTTCCTCCTGTATTTTTCACTTACATAGACCGTAAAACGTGTGTTTTTTACAAGCAGCGTTGCTCTTTATGAAAATCTTTATAAGAATCCTCTCATTTCTACGGGCAGCAAAGTGCAAAGCTTCGAAAACTTCAAACGCGATTTTCTCACAATGTGAAAACTCGACATCCGCTATTGTTACAGATAAGTCCTCATTTATTTATTTTTTATCAGACAATGGCAAGGACCAGGTGGAAATTTTTTTTTTTTATGTAAACTGCTGTCTAATATTTGAATACATACAGAAAAGAAAACCACAATTATACTCTGGTTTATCTGAATATCATACAGTTGACTAAAGTCAAAAAGTGTGTATCATCGATTGCGATGTTGTAAGTTTCCGCTTGAGTTTTATTTTTTTAGAAGAAAACTGACCAATGCCTAAAATTTTCTGTGACTTTACTCCACTCATTCAAATTATATTCACAGAAAATTCCTAAGAGATATTATTGTTAGTTTTCTATTAAAAAAATAGAATGTAGTCAAAGATTTTGAAACATTCCAATGCAGGTATGGATTTTCTTACTGTAGCCATTGATATCCTTTAGTTCTATTTCCCTAAGTCAAAAAGTTATTAAAGAAAGACAATGTTTTAATTTTCTCTGTTTGCTCATTATGCACTTCTGGAGAAAGGATATCCATAAAAGAATGGGTTTTTTTTTTTTATTTTTTTATTTTTTTTTTAAAATTGATTTTACTCACATCAAATATTCAGGAAAATTAGGGAATTTGTATGGGAGTTGGTGTTAAAAACAGGGAATTTTTTCTCTGTCTGCATTTTGAGATCACATTATTTCCAACATCAGGAGTCCATGTTGACTTCAGCCCTGTTTGTAGAATCAGACTAAAGATGAAAAAGTTAACTGCTTTCCCTGAACTTCAGAGGAAAATCGTGGTTTTTGCCACAATGTTCGAGATGAAAGTGAAGGAAATTATATGTTTTCATCAGGAGACTTTTCTGTGAAAATCAGGGAAATATCAATGAATAAAACAAGTCAAGAACTCTAGACACCGTGCGCCAATCCAAGCAATTCCCCCAGTACTAAATATTTTACATCATGAAGAGGTCAGTCTCCTTTCTCACTGTTGTCTGAATTTTTTGCATTATTTTAATTTTCAGGAGATGCAATGGTGGGAAAGACCTAAAAGTTGAAGAGTATGCTTTGCCGTACCATGATAAGGTTCCCAGTGATCCCAGCTTCGAAGATATGCACGAAGTCATAGTCAAAGGCGGCGTTCGCCCAGCAGTGCCAGACAGATGGAAAGAAAGTTTCGTAAGTATCCGAATTAGAACTTTTCAGGGTGCTCATTCTGTCGTAAAATTAATGATGGTCAAGAGGAAAAATAAGTACCCCAAAAATATGCGGGAGATTCTCGGCGAGGTAATGGACCACTAGACAAGGTATGAATTTCAGCATTCTGATGCATGTTTCTTAACCAAAATTTCACGTAAAATACGATACGCACAACGAAAATTACTGAAATCAACTCCTTACGAAGATATTTAATGATTCTTGATGCGTGAATTCAAACCACCTGCTCAGTAAAACTCAATGCTCTACGTGAGTCACATCGCGCGCTGAACATGATCATGATAGTCTCTGCGATATAAAAATCTAGCAACCTCAATTTTGACGCTTTGGCTCAGCTATAGCAAATTACTCACAGTTTGAAAAACACATGGTGGGAAATGAACATTGCTCGATTGAGAAGCTTGCTAAAACCGTTTGCTGGAACTGTTGAAGTGCACGATTTGACTCACGTAGAGTTTTGAGTTTCTTGTGAGTGGGCAGTTCAAATTCCTCGTAACCAATGTGAAATGAAAACATTAATATTTTCGTTAGGAGTTGGTTTCAGTAATTTTCGTTGTGTGAATCGTGTTTTACGTGAAATTCTGGTTAAGTAACATGTATCGGATTGCTTAAATTCATACCTTGTCTAGTGGTCCATTAATCTTGTGTAAAGTAAATTTCTAGTTTTTTTCAAGGAATTTTCCATTTTCGCATAATGTTAATCACATAAACTTTGATGAGAGATTCAACTTCTCAAAGAATGGTTTTGGAGTGGGTCCCTCTAGGTAGGCATCAGCTAAATTTTTTAAAATTAATTCTCTTTTCTTCTTTGTTGCAATAATGAAGAAACTTTTAATATTACTGTAATAGTTCATTGCATACAGCAGTATCGGAAGAAAAGGTCAGCTTTTTCAAGTTCCGAATTCCTTCTTCTCCAGCGTCAGCACTGTTTTTTGCTGATTTATCTGTCAATTCAAGGATTAATGTGTGAATGATTTCTTTTGCAGGTTCTCAATATCATTTCTGAGATAATGAAAGAATCCTGGCATCCAAATCCCGGTGTCAGACCAACAGCACTACGGATCAAGAAATCTTTGAATAGCTTGAGAAATTCTGATAAATTGAATTTAAGTCCCAGTTAGTAGGAAGCCATCTCATTTCTTTGCCACCTCCTAATTTACGTACTTCTAAGTTTGCCTAAGATGATTCTCTGATTAAATCGTACTTTATATTAAAGTAAGATTAAATGAATAACAAATGTTATAGTTTGTAAGTAATGTATTGATAAAGTATGTAACTTTGACAAGAAATTTGGGAACTGAGCTCACTTTCATCATTTTATTGACTTAAGCAAAATAGGACTTTCGTAAGTAAGAAGGATGACTCTCAAAAGCACGGGTGCAGTACCTCAATTGCAGATTTCAAACATAATGCTTCATCGTAAGAAAACCTGATCTGCCTCATGGTTTTTTTAATTTCCAGTGTAAGTTCTCAACAAGATGGCATAGTCACTTCTACAATATGAAGGACGAATTTTCACTGGTTTTCCTTGCTGGAAAAATAATTTAAATATCCAGAATATGGTCATGGCAACCTTGCTTTTGCGGGCAAAATTTGTCCTGAAATACTTGAAAGTCATAATGTCCCTCGGTATGTTTAAAATATTTTTAGATCATGTAGGGCTTATTTGTACATTTTTAAACGTATCTGTGAAATCAATATAATTTCTGGTGCATTTTAGTCCGTGAAAAACTGGAAACTTTCAAAAATCATATAGTAAGCCATGATTGGATAGTTTCTTCAGGAGCCCTTCCACATAATTCTCAACTTGACTGACTTGTAACATTTTTACTGACTTAAAAAAACGAATGAAAATATTTTCTCCCACCCGTTGTTCACCTCTCATCCATTTGTTTCCATTTGTTCCACCTGTTAAAATTTGAATTATTTATCAACGGCGAAATTCCCTAACCATGAATCTAGTTTGTGATGTTCTAAAAGTTTCGCTCTTATTTTATTTTTTTGAAGGAGGGCAACTCAGCATTATCCTCTGAAGTTTTCATAGAATTTTCTTAGCACTCGGAAGAAAAATCATTTCATTTTGTAAGAATTAAAGTTGAGTAGTTTTCATTTCAAAAATATTGTACAATATGGAGTCTGCAACATTACCAACCTAGATACAAGGCTTGGGAGTTTCACCATCAGTTTATCTCATTGTCTCTCATGGACATTTAAAAGTAATGGCTCATGGTTGTGTAAAGGCCATTCTTCAGGAAAAATTTGTATCCAGACCTAGGTAAGATAGTGTTATCCTTGCAACAATTAGTTAAAACCAAATGATTCGTGGAATCAATTGAAGTTTTTGAGTTTTCCTTATGTGTATCGCAAGAATTGGTTTCAAAATCTTTATTTTTCAGAGTATCAAGTGCCATCGTTAAAGGATGGTGTAGAAGTTTTAAAGACTGGTTAGTCCACTAAGATATCTGTGGTGCGTGGACTATTGTAGTTTCTAGCTCTAAGATTATTATTAGTTAAAAGTTATCGAAAGGTCATCGATCGAAGGTCAATTGACTGCTAATTGAGTTCCTGTGTTTCGCATGAATTGGTTTCAAAATCTATATTTTTTAGATCAACAAAAGATTGAAATTCCTTGTGTTTTGCATGAAATGGTTTCAAAATCTTTACTAAATCATCAAGTGCCATCTAAAAAAGACAACAAAAAAGTTCAAAGACTGTCAGTCCACTTTCTCACCTTCATGAACTATTTTAGTTTTTGGACGGAGGATCATTCATTACAAGTCATTGGACTGAAACTGACTGATAATTTTAAATCGGTTTTTTAAAAAAATATTATTTATTAACTTTTACTTTATATTTCTTGAGTGTTCATCAGTTTTTAATTTTGCTTCTGAGGTATAGCATTATAACAATATCAGAGGTGCTACTTTTTCTTATTATTTTCTTTAATTAAATTGTACATAATTACTTGTTGCAATAATTAGATAAACTTTTGAGACTGCGATCTCATCTTATGTTACACTAACATACACTGACCTAGCTGATTGTTAAAGGCAAAAATCTGTAGAAAAGTGACCATGCATCAAAAGTGCGCTTTGCCTGAATATTGTTGTAATTGACATGGCATCCGAGGTAAAAAACATTTCAAAGTGTTTGTTCTTTATTCTGTATGCTGTTTTTTTCTAACAATCTTAGGAAGCAATATCTTTATTCCATTTAAATCAAACAGCAAAAACTTGGTCGATGGTAAATAGTCTTCAAAAGACCTGAAGAAATTTTACATAAAAGCGTGAAATTTTAAAAATGGATTTAATTTAATGGATATTTTTTTGGATTGGGTTCACGGATGAGGAAATTAAATTACGAAGGTATGTAATTTAAATTAGCAGTTTCTGCACAAGTGGCTCTTGACATTGTCGATATTTCACACTTGAATTAGAATTTCTTGCCAGTATTTGTTGAAAAATAATTTTATGAGGAGCCCCACCAACATTCAAACTCTGTACAATTTTTCCTCTAAGTGAAATTTCATCAGCAGTGTCTGAGAAATTTAAAAAAGTGCAAACAGGATATTTTGTTTGACAGTATTCTCAGAGCAGCAAGGTATGAGATAAGTCAAGCAGCAACAAATAACTGTAACATTACAGGAACTTTAACTTTAGCCCACTCTCTTGTCACTGCAAAGCCAAGTCAAATCTCCTCAGATGTGCCATTAATGTCATTGTTTGTTGCAGTTCCTAATATATTAAAAAATAACTTTGCATAATTTTCTTCTTTTTGAATATATCTGTAGCTGCCATGAACTGTCACTTCATTTTCATTGATTCAAGAACTTAGCAAAAAGCCACGTGACAGCCGCATTGCCTGCACTGGATTTTGCTCACAAAAAAAGAAGAAAAAAAGAAAACCTGTCTCCTCTTGGGCATGGTGTTAAATACGTATCTTCACCAACTATTTTATGTAAATCTTTTACCAAGTGCATCTGTCAAGAATGCAAATTATGTACTTGATTTCTCTAAAATGGTTTCTTATGCTTTTTTTTCTCTCAATCATGGATGTATTTTCCAACTTGTAATATTCCTAAGGTGAATATTTTCTCTCAAATCTAATTTAGTTCTCTTAAATGTGAGTAATCGATTTTTCCTCCATTTTTTTTCTTTTTTTTTTTCGTGCTATAACCTCGAAAATGTATATAAAATGGAATAAACTTTAATTTTTTAACTATTTTTAAAACTGCTCAATCTTTCATGTCATTCCCTTGATAGTATTCTTTCTATGTTATTATTCTTAATTCACTTTTCTTTCAAATAAAGAGGTGAGGCGTGGTTCTGTAACCAAAAAAAAAAAAATGACACTAAAGGAACCTATTCTTTTGTTGCTTTAAGGGTGTACGTAAGAAATTTTGACCCTAATTTTTGTACATCGACAAATTCATATGAGTTTAAAATGTGGAAATATATTAAACAATCAGAGAGACATACGAATCAGTGAGAACGAAAACATACCAACTAAAAAAAATGAAAGTTATCAAGACGCACACACAACTGCACAGTAGATAAAAAAGTTAGTCTCGGAAAAAGATTTTTGACGCCAAAAGACGAGTATTTGAGACCACTTTAAAGGTCCGAGTTAAAACAAATGCGCTAACTTCAATAACCTGTATGAAAATTGACTGTCTTGAATGAAAATAAAGAATTTTTGAGTTACCGAATTGGTGTGTTTTTGTTCTCACTGATTCATATACTACTGGAGTTAGTGGCACAAACATTACTACACTGTAAGAATTTTTGTATAAACAGTTTTATTTAACAGAAACATCTAAAAAAATTACATATTCACAAATTGAAAGAAAAGTGAAGTACTAAGTTAATCCCTAAGTTCATTTCATGTCATTGAATAAAATGGTAGTTTATGTACAAGGTACAACAATATACAAGATGATTCTATGCACTTAAATGTCTACAATTTCCTTCCTAATGTCTGTACAAAAAAGTAGCCAGCTCTTTGCAAGCTTGATGTAATACCTTAATGCGTAAACCATACATATGCCTTTCATTTTGATATTTTTTAAGAAAAGCAATCAGTTTAAAGTAGACAACAACTTAAAATGATCCTCGTTTTGTACAAAATGGTTAACATAAAATGGAAATTTTGTAAAGAACCTGAGTAATCATGAAAACAATCCCTCACTGTCGTCGATGAATGGTAAAAAACTGGCGAAAGATGCATTTGATTTACGTGAACCTAATAAATTAAATGAAAACTTTTTGTGTGCTCACCTTAGATATTTCCACCATGCAGAATAAATTTTTCTGCCAAGAAGCTCTCAAGTACCGAGTTGAATGGGAAACCACTGATAAATAGCCCCGCTACTGATTTTTTGTCAGTGTCAAGAAACTAGTATCGGGTTCGAGTTCCTCGTGCTTTAAGAACACCCCCCCCCCCCCAAGGTATCAAGTTTCACACAAATTCACCAGTTAGTAATGCAATGTGGTGAGTATCCTTCAAAAAGTGTTGAGGGGATGCTAGGCTAGTAGGGGTCGAAGTTGGAACCTTCGTAGGATGTTTCATGAACCAAAAAATATCCAATAAAATTATCTACTTTAATATTTTAGAGTTTTTAGTTTATCATGCGTAGTAACTTAAATAAATGAAAAATAAAAACGCCTTCATAACCAAGCTCAACTTAACGCTTACCGTCAGGCAGCTGATATAGCCGATATAACTAATTATTTTTGTGTTTCGTGACCCTACAAGTTCATTCTGACAAAGCAACGGTTTAAACTTGGTTATCTTATTAAAAGGGATCTGAGGAGTACAAAAAAACACTTCACTAAGGGAGGTTTTACTGTGGGACTTCCTATCTCCAAACAAGGGTTCCACGAATTTTCTATTTTGCAGAGAATTTCGATAAATTGAGTCGTCTTGGGACCAATTTTGAAGTATTCTCACCGAAAGCTTGATCCAATTACTTCAGGTAGAATCCCAATACCATAATAATTTTTTACAACGCCTGGATACAACAACTATCCGGTTCCATAGATGTCCTTGTTGCATATGCACGGAAATGAAGGCGTTTTGACTTCGGACGCTAAGCGCCTCACCAGCAGCAGCGCTCACTGCGAGACAACGGGAGGAGTTGGACAAAATGTGGAAACATTATTGGCTCATATCGATGTTCATACGGAACACAGAGGTTTAAGAGATGGTTTCGTTGATTTTCTCGACAATTTCCCTCAAGAAACACCCACATACAGTTTATAGTGTGAAGAAAGCAACATTATAATTTGCAGTTCCAATTGAAAATTTCATGTCAAACCTCTCTCAAGGCTCGTTGGGGGAGGGGGGTGGGGCACGGTGGGCTCCACTGTGAGGATCTACACTGTCGTGCTGAAGGAAAAACGCCGTATGAACCTTCATGCGTCGCCAAATTTCCTTTGGTAAAATACGAATTTCCTGATAGATTTAATTCCTCTAATTTTCCAGATAATATTGCTCGCGATTTCAACTAAAGTAAAAAAGAGACAAAATTTCGCGCACGGCGCAATTTAATGGGACGCGTTTCGGGGTCGAAATGGCCCCATCATCAGCCAACTAAACTTCCCTGAAAATTTTAAGGATAAATATGCATAGGTAAATTTCCTTCATAATAAACATTCCCTCGAAGGAACTTTGGCAACTCTCGAATGTTTATACGGGGTTTTTCCTTAGCACGGCAGTACAATGGCAGAGTGCCTTTGATCCTTTATTTATACTTCGAAGAAAACTCTAAGGCACGATTAGTTGCTCCACAAACCACGCTCACAACATCGCGATATCAAAACTGAAGCACAAAGGATACTTACATTCTAGACGCTTAAAGTAAATATATCAATTGGACCGCGTTTAACAGAAAGGAACCAAACCACATCAGCTATTGCCAAAGTTAATTGGCTAATTTAATTTTTTACATGAAAACATTTGTGCAGATTTTCGTGCAAATTTCAGTGAAAATTCTTCATAGTTTGAAGCAAATTCCTTAAAAATTTCAAAGGAATCCGCACAAACGTTCTCTGGTAAAAAATTGCATTGCCCAGTTAAATTTGGCAATAGCTGATGTGGCTTGGTTCCTTTCTGTTAAACTCGGTCCAATTGTTGGAGGATAGGTGACTTGCCCGGATCTGGCTATACCACCTCTCATAAATCCTGCCTAGGAGATATATTTTTTAGTATAAACGAAGAACTAACAGCGCGTTTGTTGTTGGCGCCGCGCCGCACTAGGATCCAAAACTCAAGAATAGGAAGAAATCAGTCGGATAATGACTGAAAGATTACGAAAGTTTCGTGGCAGAGGTTTTTCGAGTCGCCAATTTCGAATTTGATGTCAAATTGCCTACATTTTAACAACCTGACCTATGAATTGTGGGCAAGTTTAAGGCAGGCTGCGACGCGACGTAATGCCAGCTCGAAACGCGCACTGACGCCTACAAACCTAAGTGGATACTTCAAGCATTGCGCAATGCGTGAAGTATCCCCTTAGGTTTGTGGGCGTCAGTGCGCGGTTCGCACTGGCATGGCAGCACGCCGCGCCGTGTCGCGAGTGAAGTGGTAGGTGCCTGCACAGTCAAAACGCCTTCACTTTTGTGCGTATGCAACGCGGACAACCAAGAAGCTCGAATAATTGCATCCAGAAGTTGAGATGTTTGTGCCTATGGTGTTCGTTACATCTGACACTAAATTTGAGGGCGCTTGAATTGTTTCTTTCGCATTGTAACTTTATTCCAGCGTTGCCTAATTTTCCGATGAAGTGAAATATAACTGATTTTTATCGCGACATGATCAATGTTCTGAATAATAATTTGATGTTTTAAACATGTATCAAAGTTGCCGTCCTAAAATTTGGGCTGCGGCCCCTACTTCCTCTGATCAGTGGTGAGGCGTAAATGGTCGATTACTATCGATAATTTCCCATTTGAAGCAATAATAAAGAATCGATTATGAAGGTGCTCGTTGCGAACACCCTGTTTATCGATCCTGTTCCATAGGTTTAAGTGGCAGATTAATCGATACATCGCAAAGCACGCCCACGCCACTGCCCCTGATTTAAGGACGACGGGTCCGATTTGGTCGTTTCATGGTCACTTCAGGAAAACATGCTATTTGATTGGCTAAAAATGGTAATACTGAGCGGTTTCGTGGAAGAAGGATTCGTCTGCCAAAATTTTAAAATTATTTTTATTTCTTATCCAATTCCTACGACCTTCCCGTGTGAACGTGGTCTTCTTGTGGATGGTGGATAGAATATTTATTACTTACTTTTTTCGAACAGATATATGAAGAATTGTCGGAAAAATCAAGTTTTTCCACGTTTTCTTGAAACTGACTTTTGGCAACTACGCCCTTCTCCAAATAGCCCGTTCAATTTTATCATTCCTCACGAATCTCTTTACATTTGGACGGAGTTAAACAGAAAGGAACCAAGCCACATCAGGATCGAACCGAGAAAAAGAGGTTTAAAGTTTGGCTCCTGCATAAGACTCAATGTAAAAGATAAACTTCAAGTTCAATTTCTGCAAACTTTGCTCCAACAAAAACTTTGAATTTTTGGCGATGGATAGTAGAGCAGTGGTTGAGTTCAAAACCACTCATAACTCAATTTTTTCCAAAATGTGGGTTGGTTCCTTTCTGCTTAACTCAGTCCATTTCGCCCTTACTTATATCACGATTCTGTGACGAGAGTATAACTGACTCTCTATGACGTTTCCGACAAAAACCTCTAGAAAATACTCGATATATAGGTGCTAATCTGCCGTGTTAAGGAAGAACGCCGTAAGAACCTTCAGACGTTGCCATAGTTCCTTCAATAGAAAAGGATTTTACCAGAAAAATAGTGAATATTTTCCTTCAAACTTTGTAGACAACTATGTTGTCAACAACCATTTTATTTATAATACCTAAAAATTTCAAGGAAAAATGCCAAAACTTTCCTCAAAAATACACGTTTTATCCGGGGAAATTTGGCAACTCTTGAATGTTCATACGGCGTTCTTCCTTAGCAAGGCAGTAATGTGGTTGAATGGGGTCGGGAAGGGGGGGGGACTATGTACATTCAATGATTCGTCAGTCAGCAATGACTACAAGATCACCACTCTTTCAGGGCCAATTTTACAGTAGATGTTTTCGAGATTTGGACACCAAGTGTCTCTATAGGTATCTACATTTACGTACAAAGTATATACAGTTGAGTTAAAAAAACAACTATTCACATATTTAAGTACAGTGGTAGATAAGTACTTATTTTACAAAAATGATATTGGTTGTATCTCTATGTAAAGCCAGTATATAACAGCTTTAAGTCTAAAATTCGTTCGACAAAAAAGATAAAAGTACAAAATTAGTGAGAAATTTACAATGACTTTCAATAATTTTATTTCACAATACTGAGAAAGACCGAGTGAACTTTCATCTCTATTACATGATTAAAAAAAAAAAAAAAAAAAAAAAAAAAAAAAAAAAAAAAAATTGTGTGGTGTTATCTCTCGGGTTTGATGCTTACGAGCGAATATGTCGTCGCCCTTCTAACGTATCAAAGGGCGTATTTCAATTTTCATGTGAGCCCTGTTTTACACGTAAACGCATGCTTTTTGGGGCTCATACGGAAATGGAGCTACGCCCTTATATCAGAGGAGCGACGACATAAAGATGCACTAAAAATGGAACTTCAGACAAGGAAATACAATGGCTTCAACTTTTTATATTAGAGATTTGTCAAATCTTCACTGAAGTTACAGGTATGTCTAAAAAACTATTTTCAAAAAAGGGATGAGCAAAAGTTTCTGACCTCTAGTTATTCGACCCCCTAAATTGGGTTGTTCAGAATGATAAATTAAAAAACTGACACATGCTTAAAACGGAATCATACGAGCAAAGCATCCAGAATCGAGTATAAATGTAAATGAAAATTTTAGAAAATACCATTGATTAAAAAAGGAAAGAGAAAATTGTGTATTGGTACTGTCTACAATCTTATTCAGAGAGGATGGCAAGCGATGGATCAGCAGGGTTGGGTAAGAGTCTATCTTTAAAAAACTGAAATTGTTATGGCAAATTCATTGCATTAAAGTGATTGAACTTTTAACTTTCTTTACCGCTAGTCTGTTTCTTTCGTGCTAGTGTACCTATAAAAGTACTTGAGTTCTCCGATCTGAGTCTATCAGACTGCAGTAGCCCCTCGTTATTCGCGATTTTTCTCGTTCCTCTTTTCCCATTCATCCTCTCCTTTATCCTCCTAATTTTTCTCTTCCTCTTTGTCTTCATGCCTCTTCTTCCTCCGCTTCGAAACCTCCTCCTCTTTCTCCTTCCTCTGATTTCTAATCAGTTCTCATCCGACAAACGCTATGAGTCCTCCGAACCAGTGGCGAAACGTGAACGATCGATTTTCGATTTTTCCCCATTTGAAGCTATGGTAAAGAATCGATTATTAGGTGTTCGTTGCGAAGACCCTGTCTATCGATCATTTTCCATAGGTTTAAATGGCAGATCAAACGATTCATCACAATTAACGTCACGCCCTTGCTCAGAACCGAGTCTACGAGACTACACTGACACGCTGAGGAAGAACGCCGCATGATCATTCAAGAGTTGCAAAATTTCCCCGGATAAAATATGAACTTTTAAGGAATCTTTTGCATTTTTACCTCAAAATTTTCACATTTTTTTAAATTAAATTGCGCTCAAATTGGCGGAGAAAATCCGAAAAAAAAAATATTCTCAATTTTCCTAGTAAATTTGAGTTTTATCGAAGGAAATGTGGCAAGGTCTGATGGCTCATACGACGTTTTTCCTTGGGGCAGCACACAGTGGATCTAGTCAATAAAAGAGGTCGGACATATTTTTGCAAACTTCAAACACTTAAAACTCCGTTTATACAAAATTTTGAGGTTCTAGAAGTGAGTTCATTGGTTTCATCGTGAAATTTTCACCTAGAAGTAGAGTACCTATATAGCGATAGTATGGACAGATCGCTTCATGGAGGGCTTAGGGCCCAAAAGTGCAGCCACCCTTCTAACCAACTATTTTAACGCCCAAAATTTCACTGCCAGTCTGCAGATTCCAATTCTAACCAAGATGGCCAAGAATGTACAGAAATGAGCGTTTTTCCGCAAAAATGAGTAAATTTATGCAAGAACTGAGTCAAATATGTGCTTAATAAACGACGGTGTGTAACAATAGTATTATCGTCCTGGATGATTGAAATTCATAGGGTGGCTGCATTTCTGGGCCCTAACTTTATTCGCAGAAGCATCGGTGAAGGCCTGATGGGTTTTCGGAGTTTCACATCTGTCCATACTCTCGCTATACAGGTACTCTACCTAGAAGCACCCCATAAAATTTAAAATGTAGCGAAATAGACGTCTAAATTTGCACTTTCAGTGAAAATTGTCATATCCGATCTCTCGAATTGAGTCGATCCACTGTGCGGCAGTAGAGGACTGACTTTTGTGGAGATTCAGGAAACGGCCCACCAGAAGCGTGAGAGGAGGACGACGAGGACAGTGCTGAGGGTCTCGACGAGGAAGTGGCTCCGCCAGGCGGACGATCCTCCCCGGGAAAGGGCGCTGGCGTGGCAGCTGAGCCGGTGCGGGTAGAGCTCGATGAGGGGCGTCCGTTGGTTGGTGCGCGGGTCGAGGCAAGTGGCGCGGCGCACCATCTCCTGCAGCTGCTGGGCCGTCTCCAGCGACACCGTGTGGATCTGCAGCGCCTCCCTCAGCCACCGCCGGAGCCAGTGACCCAGCCAGACCAGCCCGCAGTCGCACGCCCAAGGGTTCTTCTCCAGCACCAGACCACCTTAACACACATACAGATTCCCAATCAACCAATCGATTTCTTTTAAGAATACACAAAAAGAAAAAAACATCGTGCGTAGGACCCGAAGTTGAGGTCATATGGATCTCTGAAGTTTTCGGATCGCGTATCTAAAAAATTGAGGTCGAGCTGCCGAAGTTCGGGTCAGACATCGAGGCACTTCGGTATGTACCGGAGTACTTTAGATGTGTGACCCGAACCCTTTGGTATATATCGAAGTACTTCAGATGTCTGACCCGAACTTCGGCAGCTCGACCTCAAGGTTTTAGATACGGAATTCGAAAACTTCAGAGATCCATATGACCTCAACTTCGGGTCCCACGCACGAAGTTTTTTTCTCCGTGCAGAATTGAAACTTTCCAAGTTTCTGGTTATTCTGGATTTGGAGGGACAAGAAAACAGAGAACTAGATGGACAAGGAAAAAGGGAACTGCGGGTAGATCATTGAAATCGATAGACAAAACTATAGACAAAGAAGACTTAGGGAGTGTGGAGCGATCCTATTGGTTGAAACAGGTGCGGTTGTAATAGACTGAGAGGGAAAATGATGGACTAAGTCCAGGGTCTCTCATGGGTTGCTGTTGGTTAATCTATTACTTACCTCCATTGTCCATTGCGACCACTCGCTTCCACCAATAGGATTACTTTATTAACCGTTTTTCTTTCTTTGTCTGTTGCTTTGTCTATCAACTGCAATAATCAGCCCGTTCATGGAGGGACACGGAGGAAGGGAACTGGAAGGAGAATGCAAAAAGGGACTGAAAGGACTAGGAAAAGGGAACTGGAGGACAAGGAAAAAGAGAAACCAGAGGGACAAAGAAAAAGAATACTGGAGGGATGGAAGTTTAGCACCTAAAGACATATGAATAGACGAACGAAGGACCGTGTGTATCTCTATATGGGAGAAAAAACAATACATGAACCTGGGAGACATACAACGCATGCAAGTGAAATCGCACAGGATTACTTTGAGTCACTTTTTTCCTGGTCAGATCAACCAAAAATCTTGGTTGATTGAACAAATTTTTTGTTAAATCGAGCGGAAGCGTAGGTTAGAAGATCTAGGAATGAAGGAAGTGTCCTGCCGACTTATGATGTACTCATGCTTCTCTCGATGTCACTTAGAAAATCACGACTTCTGAGTGGCTAGGGCAATAGATTATCACCAATGCGATCTATGTTCAATTTTGGCGACTCGCGCCTGAGTTGTATTTTTGGCTCGTTCTCCTTTAATTAAATAAAATGAGAGCGGAAATTTTGAAACACCGCAATCGAAATGCACGTCAATGCAGTGTCACCGTTTCCATTGTAAGTAAGTTATAAGATAAACGGAAACACACATACTAGTATGGAAATACAGCAAGGAGAAGAACGCGCGTTGATGACGGCGCAGAGATATCACTATTCGTGCTTGATGGATGTCCATGTTGCGTCTGAAAAATTGAAGGCGCCATGGCGCGAGGCGTGAACTTGCAATGCTCCGCTCTGTACTGCCGATGGGGGTGTAGGGATTCAGCAGAAAAGTTAAAAAATGAGGCCCGAACACATTACTCCTATCTTTGACTGTGTTGACACTCGATTTTTTTCTTTTTCAATTTGATGCCTGATTTTTTTCTACGATATAATTCGATGCGACGGTGTCAATCGGCAATCACATAACTCGTTTGCGGTGTCTGAAAATCTCCGTCTCTGTGTTATTTCTTTAAAGGAGAAACAAATTGACATGATTCCTTGAAGTTTTTGCAGAATTTTCTTCGCACAGAGAAAAAAAATCACGGCAGTTTTTAAGAATTGCCGTTGAGTAGTTCTCCGTTTAAAAAATAAAGTATAATAAGAAGTCTGCTACGTCGCAAACCGAGTTGTGTGATTGCCGACTTACACCGTCGGATGGCTAAAGAACACTACCGTCCGTCTGCAAACTAACGATTTTGCAGGAAGAAGAGGAACCTTCGCCATTTTTGTAATTTGGAGGTGAGGTTTGTCATTTTTTCATACACTACACAGCGTCATCATAGCGCTCCCCTGCAGAGTTGGAAAAACTAAAAACATCAGCTCGCGTGGTTTATATTGTGAAATGCGGCAAAGCCGCTAACCAATTTTCGTCAAAATTGTCGATTAGGCAGTGTTGTTCCTAAGCCCTCGAATTACAGACCTAAATATAAAGCTAGCAAGATTAAAGCTAAAAGAAGTATTTAAGACCATTGCAGTTGTGTCAATTTTTAAAAAAAACGCACTCACGTTCCATCTTATTTCCGACAGTTATCGGCACTCGGGATCCGAGTAAGTTTTCAGACTTGACTGCAGCCCCGATTTTAAACCGAAATACTCGGGCCCTTTTACTTGAATTAACAAGCAGGCAACACTCAATTCGCCAGTAAGCTGACACAATGGCGTAACTCAATTTCAACATAAGCTCTAGAAAGCGAGCAATCATTTGAACGACAAGGTTCATCTTGAGGTGTATTCGCGCCCTTACACGAGCGGAGCGCGGAATTCACTCCCTCGGCAGTTGTCGCCGAAAAGGGGTTGGGGTAAAAGTAAAGAGAGGGGAGAGGGAGGGAGAAAGCAAGGACCGATCGACATCTTAATTGATGTATTACTCCCCATGGAGCACGAAACGCGACGCGGCGAACGCTAAATCTTGAAAATATGAAAGAGTCAAACCTGAGATACGAACCTGTTGCCAATTCGGAATCGCCGAATCAGCATTTCTCAAAGGACCGGGTCAGTCCATTTAAGATTTCATTTTGCTGTTACCGCTACTTTTTTCACAAAACCAACCCAATGGCATGGTGTTTTGTACATCATTCCTCATGAAAATTTTGCGCTGAATCCGAATCCGTGCTTAAATTGCAGGAATTTTCTTTTTTTATCGCTCAAATTTGATCTGAAATGCTGCATTTGTCATTACCGTAACCTGTTACCGGTCGAAAGTCTCAACTTTATCGCTGAATTCAAGCAAATATATACAAAGTCACGGGCTTCTGAAATCAAATATGGCTTCAGCATACTTTGAATTGATAATTCTTTCTTTTTAGAGCTATATTCTCCTCTAAGTCTTCGAAAAAATTGCCATCTTGTGCTTGTTACTGGATTTGGTGTCATTACCGTAACCCCTTGTTCTGGAGCAAACTTCGGCTGCTAGGCGACAGCACCAGCTCGAACTTACATTCGTTGATGTTTGTGTTGGAAGGAGGACCCATGGTGAGTAGCTCTCTATTTTTTACTTAATCATAAAGTAATATTCGTTCAATTTACAGTGATGAATTGAGTTTTGTCCAACTCTCAGCTGCCATTACCGTTACCATATAAAAATCCACCAAGGATTGAAGATATCATCAAACCTACTTCATTTATGAACGCATGGCATTAACTCAACCTCAAATATGAAATCTCACCTTCCTACAACAAGCCCATGTCTCCTTTTGGCGCGAAATTTGAATGTTTCTCATTACCGTAACCATCATTACCGTGACCGTAACCATCATTACCGTAACTTCCACCCAGACCGTCTAGGGTGCACGGTAATGATGCAAGAGTTTCGGTTATGACCAACTATCTTTTTTAATGAATCTATAGCGGCCTTTTTTAGTTTTTTAGGAATAATTTCAGTTGCTTGAGATTACCTTGAAATATATCTCTGTCTTTTCCTTGTCCACAGACGTTTTAATTGGAGAAAAATGTCAACCCCATATGAGAAATGGTTTCAGAACTTAGAAGAAAAACTGAAAGTCAGTCAGTTTAAATCAGTACAAGAAAATGGCCCATCAGATACCACCAGCAATACCGTCCCGTCCTGCCCAGAAAGTACATCAATACGATCCGAGATAGTCTTATACTATTTATTGCTAGTTTTGCTAGTTAAAAGTTCTATTTTCTCTTGACTATTATTATTATTATTTTGTTCGGAGATCTCACTAAAGATATTTTTGTTTACGTTACTTACATTTCTTCTCAAAGAAATTTTCTCTTTTGCTATATAGGTGGTTAAGTAAAGTCCTATTTTTCCTTTATTATAATTATTTTGTTTAGTGATCTTATTAGAGATACTCATTTAATGTGAAATTGTTTGATTTCTACCATTTCTTTGACTATTTATTTATTTCAAATGATTTGGTTTGGTCATTTTTTCGAATTTTTGTACTGCTTTAATACAATGTTTCTTTAGAAATCAGTGCTTTTTTCCTTCAGCCTTGAGATCCTACCCCATAAGGCCGTCATGCATAACAATAAATCATTACCGTATACTCACAGTCATTACCGCTACTATTTATCATTACCGTAACCGGCTTATTTTTCTTGAAAAAAAATTGGAAAAAAAGCTGTAAATTTACAATTTAGGGGGAAATTACAAAATATAAGTTTAGCTCTTTATAGAAAAATCTTTACATGCAACCTCATCCTTTTCTCTCAAATGTAGGGCAATTTAGAACTCAAAAAAAAACAAAAAATTCCGAATTTGACATTGAAATTTGTTTAAATAAAAGTTTTAATCATAACTTATCCAAATATTTGTATTTACTTCGAACTATCAGACTTTAAACTAAACAATAAAAATAAAAAAGATCAGTTTCCACTTCTTTAGCGTGTGCTGGACTAACAAAGTAAATAGGTTACGGTAATGATGAGTTTTTTCAAAAACTCTCAAAAATCACAAGAAATAAAAAAAATGGTGCCGAAAAGAGCTATGCCACTGTCCAATAATTATTCTGAGGGGTTCAAAGGTCCCAAAAAATATTATATATAAGTCACTTACTGACTTCCAACTGCTGTGAAAGTCTGATTCTGAAAATGAAATCTTAAATGGACTGACCCGACCACTCAACGAAATGCGAATTCAAGCCCTGGGATGAATATTTTTTAATCAAAAGAGGAAGTTTTCGTCATGTAGAAGACGATTTGTGCAACGAAAATGGAGAATTTGCATGCAATTTTATTTTGTTTTATCGGAATAAGGTGCTTAAAGAGCTAATTTCACAGTATTTATTTATATTTTTTTCTGATTTGGGAAATAGTATAAAAATATATTTAAAAGTGAAAAATGCACCACCTAGTGACGTCATCTGGCGGCATTTCCGATTTAAACACGTGCATTTTAGCAGATTACATATTTTTGTCATATCTTCTCTGATAATTGCTCAATTCATAAACCAAGGGTATCCTGGTGTTCAGTTCACTCAGTAGTTTCCACTTAAACACGAAATTCATCAAATTTCAGACACCTGCAAACTCTTTTCTACTGATAGTAACTCCTAACCAAGATATTAACCCTTAAATGCTTAAATGGGCCTTGTTTCTTTAACTGTTCTCCCGAATCTCGGCATTTCATTGGTAGTATAAAGCGGGGCATTGCGGAGCTTACGCCTCGCGCCATAGCGCCTTCAATTTTTCAGCTGCAACACGGACATCCATCAAGTACGAATAGTTGTATCTCTGCGCCGCGCCGTCATCAACGCTTGTCCTTATCTCTGCTCCATTTCCATATTGTGTTTGTTTCCGCTTGTCTTATGATTGACAGAAAGGATTTGTTTTTAAAAAGCATTGGGTCAAATGGGCCCGATGCTTCTTAAAAACGCGTTGCCCGTGGGTTGTGTGGGGCCGGTACATACGAGCTTTATATACAGGCCTACAGATACATTGTAAAAAAAAATAATCAAACGTTAATACACGTATGAAGGAAAAGAAAAATCGAGTGTTGGAATTTTTTTTTTACAATTACCCCTAGAACTTCCAAGCCGGGTCAACTTGACTCGACTAAATCTCTGGGTGCGTAATGGTGCCGATACTTACGATAAATAGATTTATGTCTAAAAAAACATCCTAAAAATGAATCGGACATTGAACTGGGAAAAAAGAAAACATCGGGTGTAAACACAGCCGAAGATAGGAGAGACATAACTGGGTCTTGTTTTTATAACTTTTCTCCCGAATCTCGAAATTTCATTGGTAGTATAGAGCGGTGCATTGCGGAGTTCACGTCGCGCGCCAAAGCGCCTTCAATTTTTCTGCTGCAACACGGACATCCATCAAGTACGAATAGTTGTATCTCTGCGCCGCGACGCGCTAGCAACGACGGCAATAACGTGTCTTCCAATTGCGGTGTTTTAATAGCTCCACTCTCATTTTATTTATTCGATGGAGAACAAGCCAAAACTAATGCTATGAATTTTCACAGAGTATTTTTCACGCAGAGAGGAATGATCAGGGAAATTTGCAAGATTTTCGGTTGAGATAGACGAAGTAAATGGGTCAACAGCCGAAAAAAGAGTGATGATTGTTACTCATCCCTTATAATTGTCCACAAGAAAGTGCTGAATTCCCGAATGTAATACTGCCTTGCTAACGAAGAACGCCGTGTAAACATTCGAAAGCTGCCAAATTTCCCTTGATAAAACATGTATTTTTTTCTAAAATTCATGCATATCTTTCTTTGAAATATTCGGATATTATAGATTAAATTTCGTACAAAATTGTCTGAAAAGTTTGAAAAAAAATATTCACAATTGTCTCAGTAAATTCGGTTTTTACCGAGGGAAACTCGGCGACGTCTGAAGGTTCATACGGCGTTCTTCCTTAGCGCGGCAGAAAAGCTTGCACCTGGACGAGATTCTAACCATTTGTTAACAACCCAGCGTTTTTAAATTCACGATTTCTTCGCGATGATAAAAATCCGCTTCGGTTGACCTTGTGCTTCCGATTGCGATTTGCGATTTGCAAGAGGCCAGTGGAGGGTCCCGCACGTGCGGTTTCGCACTCTGGTCTTCAACATGGGGCTACCTGAGGGAAGGAGCTGTTTAAGGAACGACTACGAATACATCCCTTAAAATCAGATAAAACAGGGAGAAGGGGTGGGGAGCGGCGTCAACAAAGGGGAGGGAGGCGCGGAGCCTAAAGCCGCGATGCGGTCTTGTCAAAAAATATGAACTTGGTCCTAAGTTTGGGAGCGATTACCCGGGGCGGAGGGGACGCTTGTAATTCACGCCTGCGGCGCCCTCGCCAAACAGATGCCGGCCGGAATAAATGTAAATTAATTTAACTTCCCGGCAAGAAAATGCGCCAACAATGCCGGTTCCTGAATATATTAAATCTTCTCCGTCGGTTGACCAAACAATGTGTTGGCGACGCCCCCGCTTGTCCTGGTTTCCGTCCCCCTCCCCCCGCCTCCGACCCCTCGGCGGAAATGCATGTGTTTCCTCCTTCGGCTCGAGTTCGATGCTTTTGCAAATTAACCTCGGCCTCTCTTCTGCCGTGCTAAGGAAGAACGCCGTATGAACACTCGAGAGTTGCCAAATTTCCTTCGATAAAATGTTCACTTTTGAGGAAAGTTATGAATATTTTTCCTTGAAATTTTCGGGAACTTTAGGTGAAATTGCGAACTAAATTATCTGAGAAATTGACAGAAAAACATTTAAAATTTTCCTGAAAATGAGTGATTCGCTAGAGAAAATTTAGCAACGCCTGAAGGCTCTTACGGCGTTTTTCCTTGGCAAGGCAGTCTTGCTCAGCGACGAATTAGTTACGCGTGATACAGGATCGTGCTCCGATTAAGAGCCAACCAACTCTGCCGTGCTAAGGAAGAACGCCGTATGAACACTCGAGAGTTGCCGAATTTCCTTGGGTAAAATGTTTATTTTTGAGGAAAATTATGAATATTTTTCCTTGAAATTTTAAGACACTTAAGATCAAATTACAAAGAAAATTATCTGATAAATTGGCGGGAAAATATTAAAAAAATTTCCTGAAAATTTGTGATTTGCCAGAGGAAATTTGGCAACGCCTGAAGGTTCATATGGCGTTTTTCCTCAGCACGGCAGCACTGTACTTGGACGTATTTATGCCAAAAAGAACCAGCAGCCTGATTGCTGTTCATGTCGGCATGACAAGAATCGAAAATCGATATATAACACAGATAGGGCAGAGACGGGTGGAAAAGAAGGAGTGTGCTTGTTTCCTTAATCGAGGGCTGTAAGAATGAATGGGAATTATATAGCGCCAGTGACGTCAGCTGCGACAACGACGACCCACGGATCTAAGCTTTTAATTCATGAGCCCTGTCCACAACGCTCTTGTCACATGCCCACGGCTCATGAGTTAGCTTAGTTTGGAGCTTAATCCCACTTGTCTATTTTCCCGAGAGGAATCACGCCTACTTTAACATTGTTTTTCATCCAGCTCAAACGATCTTTCTTTCACGTCTCCAGTTTTTTTAAGCATTAATACGTCCATTTTCTAAAGTGATGCATTAGTGCTGCGATGGGTCACAAGGCAAGGTATGAATCTAGGCGTTCTGACACGTATAATGTTCCTACTTCAAAATTTCAGACACTGTCCCCCAGAATCTGAGATCCAAAATTAATGCATGCCATAGAGGGTTAACTCGAGTAGATTATAGTTGTTCCTAGGAGCACACTGTGTTTCACACACCGACATGGTACCGTAATTAGGGTTCGCATGTGTGTGTGCTTCTCCCTAAATCTCAGGAAAATGGATTTTACAAGGGAATTTCCGGGAATGGGAAAGTTCCTACTTGGATCCCTACTTCGCATTCAAGGGCCATTTTCCCCTCAGACAGTCGATTTGATAAAGAACTTCAGTTGGAATGAATTTTGCAATTTGGAACTACAATTCCTGGCTCAGTTCAGAAACAACGTATGTACCATTAGTTTCCCTGCGCACGCGAGTGTTTTTACGCATGAGTCAGCAATTCGTCACCTTCCAGGCAAAGTATCACAAGCGCCATGCGACGTTTAAAAATTTCCGCCGCCATTTTATTTTTTTACAGAGAAATTGTTCAACGAAGCTGTCCGAAAATTTCACTGAATTTTCTTTGTGCTGCCGATAAAGATTCAACCAACAATTTCTCAGTAAAGAAATAAAATGGCGGCGGAAATTTTTAAACGTCGCAGGGCGCTTGTGATACTTTGCCTGGAAGGTGACGAATTATAGTTCCTAATTGCAAAATTTAATCCAATTGAACTACATATTGAATTAAGGAGCTACTTTTTCTGGCTCATCCGTGAAAAAAAACTCACCTGCTTGGCGAACCTAACAGCACAAATGCTGTTTCTGAAGTGAGCCAGAAGTAGTAGTTTCTCAATGCCAAATGCGGTCCACTCGAAGAAATGCTCGTTTTGGCTAATCTAGCAACAGTGCTTAAGCTCCTTAGCTGGCACACGATATTTTTTGCCACCGCGGTCTCCAATATCCGAGTGTCCCGATCTTAACAGCTTTCAATATTATCTCTCCCTATAAACTGTATTTTTCTGCTCGTTTTTCTTCCCTTTTTTTCATTTGCTCACTTCATTTCGACCCGTTTTGGCGTCCAACACCCTTTCCGTCTGAAGCCAATCTGTAGCCAGACAAACGCTGCCGCCTTCACCCCCCCCCCCCCCTCCCTTACGCACGCGTATGTCCGACTCAAGATTTATGAAAGTATCCGATGTTATCAATGGCCGAACGATTTCGAATGCCTCAAGCGAAATTCGGAGAGGGGATGACGACATGCTCGGAATTAGAGTTATGAGTGTCATTTTGTATTGGAGAGAAGTATCTCCGTGACATACTATCATAATGTAAAATCAGGTTTATGCATGCTGAAATATCGCTGGAGAGGTAAATATATTTTAATATGTATTCGAATCGAAAGGTGTATCCGGATATTTTTCAATTCGAGCTGAAATTAACTTTTCTTAATTAAAGTCCAAGATTTAGGGGTGCCAAAATTTGCGTGGAAATTGCGTGTTTTGCGGAAAATTGCGGTGAAAACGGCATACATTTACGTGGCTCAGGGTGAACCATGGCAATGTTAAGCCAAAGAGCATGACAAGAAAAGAAGACAGTATTTATTACTTGAAGAAGTTTAGGAAAGAGGATTTTAAAATAAGAAGGTCGATTTGAAAAATAGGATGGAGAGGAAATCTTTGCATCTCTGTAAGAATTATGACTTCGAACTCCCTGTAGATTAGGATTTTAGAGATATCGTATATTCAGACTGAATATTGACGTGAACATCATAAAGTGAACTTCCGTTTTTACATTTTTTCAGTTGCACCTTCTTTAAAAATCTAAATTTTTTACTGATAAATAATTTATCTCTACCCTACATTTTATTCATCAGTGCTCTTTGAAGTCCCATTTTTAATTGTATTTTTTTGTAGCCGAAGTTTGCAGCAGGCCTACTTCGTCATGAGAGCATTTTCCAAACACCCATGTCAATTGAATATAATTTAAATAATTATTGAGAGATGAGGTGAGGGTAAATCCACGGGCAGCAAGCGCGAAACGCGCATTGGCGCCTTCAAACCTAACAGGGATACTTCACGCATTGCGCAATGCGTGAAGTATCTCTGTTAGGTTTGAAGGCGCCAGTGCGCCGCCGCTCCGCTTTGTGTTGGGCTCTAATATTTAATCTCGTGGAGTTAGCGTTTTTCAACTAATGACTTTGAAATGTTTGCACCCTCTGTATGGATTATTCTCATTTTCATTGATGAAAAAAAAAAATATGTAGTAAAGGAAAATATAATGTGCGTTTTGTAAATATTAAGGTGATTCCGTACAAACTTAAGGATTTCCAAAGCACACGCATTTCTACAGAATTTCTTATAGCCTTTTATAGCCGATGGCGAAAAAGCAATATCCAGGCGATAAAGCGTAAAGCCCGGCGATAGGAACTATAGCCCGGCTGTATAATTTTTTATCGCTTCGTGTAGCCCGGCCGTATAATTTTTTCCACTTTCTACAGCCAGCTATATGATTTCCTATCGCCTTCTTCAGTCGGCTATTAGAACTCCCATGGTATTTTGAAACGCAGCTCCTATCGCCAATTTTTACCAGGGTCCTTTATTAGTCGAGCGTCGTGCGGGAAAATAATCAAATGCCTGATGCGACTATTCTAACTCCTACGTGACTAAAATTGCATAGCCACAAAATTGAAGGAACTTTTTATTTCATACTATTGCAGGAAATTCCTCTCGCTCTCACTCGTTCCGGCTCAAAAGCGACTGTTTCTTTAAAGTTCTTGTGCAGTTATTTTTGATCGAATTATTGGAGATTTCAACCAACATGTTGATATTAGATGATATAGAACTACAAAAACCTGCATTGCGATTTGTGACGTTGCAGATTTTCAGTAATAATTCAAGGAATTTTTTTTGTCGGTTCAAAGGTATTCTCAGGGTATTTCGTTCGGATAACCTGGAAAACATTTCTTATCTTCACAAGATCTTAAGGTCGTTTCGGATATTGTGAGTCATCATCTTTAAGATCTGCAGAATAGCTCTAAAAGTCCTTTTAGAGCTTTGGAGGACCTTCAATTTTGTGTGATACTGTGCAACACCTCTGTTGCGAAATAGTTGCTTGAAGCAAGCGGCGTGGCGCGACACGGGCATTGGCGCCTACGAACCTAACAGGGATACTTCACGCATTGCGCAATGCGTGAAGTATTCCTGTTAGGTTTGTAGGCGCCAGTGGCAGCACGCCGCGCGACGCTCCACTCTTTATTTTGGCTCTAATATTTAAACTCGCGAAGTCAGCGGTTTTCAACTCATGATTTTGAAATGTGAGCACATTCTACACGAATTATTCTCATTTAAATGTATATGTATTAAAGGAAAATATAATGTGTGATTTGTAAATATTAAGGTGCTTCCGTGTCAAACTTAATGATCTCCCAAGCATTTATATTTTTCTCTATTGCCTCTTTTACGTGTGGACGTAAACTACAAGACAAAACAGGTGCGCGGACAAAAAAGCGTTGACTTAATGTCCTGAAACCTAAAAAAGGAGAGAAAAAAACTTTATAAAGTGAAAAATAATTTCTTTCACTAAAAAAAAAATAAAAAAACCAGAAAAATTTCTATTAATCAAACAAAATTTTGTGGCAAATTACGGGAAAAAATCAATTTTTAATCCTTTTCTCCCCACGTAAGCGATCTGACAACGGCGCGGCTCGCATGAGGATGAATAATGCACCGCTTTCATAAGCCACACTCAACACAATCATACGCCCGGCAATTCGGCGCTGTTAGCACCGCGCACGGATACCTCCGATATCAGCGCTCGGATATCTTTAAACAGTTTTGAGCAAACGCTATTCTCGCTGCGACGGCTTTTCTGCCGTCCCGATTCAGAACCGCACAACTCAAATGAAAAACCAATGTTCATACGTGGTTTTTCCTACTCGCGGTAGTTCTCCCGCGCGCTGCATGGGATTGCAGCTCCGCACACACCCCTGAATAATTGATGCTCCGTCGCGCTTGTCGAGTCAATTAAAGCTTTTAATACACCTGTCTTTGGATTCCTGTCTCGCACGGTGTTTCCCGCGTCGATGAACGAGCGATACCTCCTTCGAAGGGCTGATTATTGAACTTGGTAGACAAAGCGATAGACAAAGAAGAAAAAATAGAGAAAATAGAGCGATCCTATTGGTTAGGTAGCTATCGAAGACTCGGCGGAAAAGATGGAATTACTGTGGGTTGTTGATGAACGAGTGATACCTCCTTCGAAGGGCTGATTATTGAACTTGGTTGACAAAGCGATAGACAAAGAAGACGGGGGGAAAATAGAGTGATTCTATTGGTTGGGTGGATGTCACAGACTTAGATTAAAAGATGGACTAACTTTGGGTTTCCGATGAACGAGTGATACCTCCTTCGAAGGGCTGATTATTGAACTTGGTAGACAAAGCGATAGACAAAGAAGACAGAGAGAAAATAGAGCGATCCTATTGGTAGGGTGGCTGTCACAGACTCAGAGGAAAAGATGGACTAACTTTGGGTTGCCGTTAGTTAGTTGGACGTATTTCTGTTAAACGGAACTAAGCGCCAATTTGAGTTCCTTTTGAGGATTTTATAGGGTGTCTACAAGATTTTCAAAATGAAATTTCCTGACAATTCCAGGTTTTCCATGACAAAAAATGACAAAATTCCCTGACTTTTTGGGTTTAGCCATACGATGAACTAGTTAGAAAATATAAAAAAAAAACTATCCTTAGGAATGACCCCGTAAAGTCATATTCTGAAATACCATGGCGTTGGAAGGAGTTGAGTAATACTTTTGAAAGGAACGAGATCCTAAATACTCAAAATAAAGCTAATTCCAAAATGGTATACTCAAGACTAAAATTCACCTCCAAAATTTAATTTTTAAGCTCTATTACGCTCTCTTTGTGACATATTGCCTCGTATACTTTTGAAAATTCAAACTATAGTTCACCCTGGTGGTTTCATAAATATTGGCATATTACTTAGTGTCCTGAAAAAACAAGTCTCTTTTTCTTAAAATATAAAACAAGAGTTGTAAATGTGCCCTAACTCAGGTAGATTTTGCTATAATCAAGAGGAAATACGAGTCTCTTCTCGATTTTAGATAAATTTCCTTGATTCGGGTTTTTTTTTTTTTTTTTTTTTTTTTTTTTTTTTTTTTTTTTTTAAGGTCAATTCATTTAGTGGATTCCAGAACCTATTGTTGGTATTGAATTTGTCTTATACTCAACAAGCGTTGGCTCGTTAGAATATAATCCACCAATAATATTTCTACAAGGTGGATGCACCAGTTGTGAACATGATGATTTAAGAACCAGAAAAATTTCACGCAAAATGCAGTTGACATTAAATATTTCTTTACTCAGTTAAAGAAAAACTAAAATTCTAACACTTTCATTAAATTTCCTAACTTATTGAAAAAATTGATTAACCATCTGCTCAAAACTTAGTTTCCTATCATTATTTACTGTAATTTTCTGCTGTTAGCAAGTTAACTTCATTCAAATCTATTTAGTCTATCTTGCCTTTTGGCATGAATTAAGTAGATAAATTAAATAGGGCAGATCGATTCGATCTTTAAAGTTAGCGAACACACATTAGTGAACCTAGCGGCTGTGTTGCAAACTGGTTGAACAGAGCAGTTTACCTTATCAGCCACGCAAGCGCGCTACTCGGCCAATTCGGCAGTGACGAGCAAAAATAGCCGCGAAATGTTCGAATTGCGAAAATTCCCTGACTTTCACCGGTTTTCGATTGAATTCCCTGACTTTTCCCGGTTTTCCAGACAGTGATCAAATTCCCTGATTTTTCCCGGTTTTCCCGGTTTTCCAGACCTGCAGACACCCTGATTTTAGAATCCCGGATAGCGCGTTCTGTCAAACGGAACTAAGCGCCTTGGAAAAGCATTGCGAGTATAGAACGGAACGAGCATCGCGTTCCGCAACTCCGCCAATCCAAGCCCCCCTTTTCTTTCCTCACCCTAGGGCGCTTAGTTCTGTTTGATAAAAATACGTCCAGTTTTATTACTCACCTCGTCTGTCCATTACTGCCTCGATAGCGAAGAGTCGTAAGAGCAAAAATGAAGTTTGAGAAAGTGGGCTCGGTAACCCCTGCGAGCCGATTATTGAAATTGATAGACAAAGCTAGACAAAGAAGACGAAAGAGATATGGAGGGATCTTATTGATAAAGGCGGGTGGTTGCAATGGACAAAGGAGGTAGGTAATAGACTAAATAACGGCAACCCACGAGAGACCCGATAGTTAGTCGATCATTTTCTCCTTTAGTCTAAAGAAACCACCCATTTCAACCAATAGGATCGCTTCATACTCCCTATGTCTTCTTTGTCTATAGCTTTGTCTATCAATTTTAATAATCGGCCCGCTGAACGGGAAATAATATGGAAAGGAGCCTTTGTTCTCTGTTGAATTGCCACCAATCGTACGAAAAACTCTTAGAGATCGTTCGGATGATTAAACATCGGCGAATTTTATTTTCAACTACATAAAAAAGAGCACTACATTTTCCTATTGTGTTGGTGTTCAGCAATACAGCCGCGAGTACTATTTTCTGCATGGTAAGTCCGGCCCAGGGTAGAGTTGCACGAGTGAAATGAAAAATATGAAAAATTGGAAATTTCCGTGAAATATTTCATGAAATTTTACAAAATTTTGAAAAGTACGAAAGCCATGAATTCAGGAGCTGGGTATGTTATACGCACTAAAACACATCAAAAGCGATTTGCCGTTCATTGAATTTAGCATTTAATTTCGACAAATATTTTTCAATACCTATAATATTTTTCTGATATTTCACGAGACATTTCACATGAAATTTCAAGATTTTATTTTTCACGGAAAATTGCAACCCTGATTCGACCACTCAAAAAAAAAAACAAATCGGATCTAGAGTCCAGATTCTTAAAAACATCGACACGAAAAAATACTCTTGATTCAATCGGATTTTTGCTTAGATCAAGAACCAAGCCTCTTAATTTGAGCGGATTTCCTTTCGATTTAAGCAAAAATCTGATTGAATCGAGAGTATTTTTTCTTGTCGATGTTTTCAAGAGTCTGGTCTCTAGATCCAATGTGTTTTTTTTTTCAGTGCACGAAAACACCTCAAAGGCGATTTGCACAATTATTGAATGTAACATTTAATTTCGAAAAATATTTTTCAATACCTACAATATTTTTCTAAAATTTCAGGAGACATTTCACATGAAATTTCAAGACTTTATTTTTCGGGGAAAATTGCAACCCTGATTCCCGGTAGAGAAGATGTAAAAATAAAATCTCGAGAGAGTAGATTACCTGTTAGAAGTTTGGTCCCGATGCTTTCCCAACTCGTCGCGTTCGAGTAGAGCGAGGCGGGGCTGAGTGAGCTGAGCCGGTTATTGACTAAATCTAAGGACAGGACGGGAATTTGTACTAAGGATGCGAAGAGTCCTGGCGGCAAGTCTTCAATCTGCGTTTCGTGTATTCGTATCGTCAGCGCACGACTTCTAACGAGTCCAGCTGGAATGTAAGCAGACAATCATACGATCAACCACCCGAAATATTAATCGCTAACAGAGTTTGTTTAAGGACAATTATAAATAAAACATTAGTCCTCCCTGGATTCCTACGCGAGTCCTTTTCCCGACAAACTTTTCTGGAGGAAGGTTTACATTGCGACAAGAGACGTGAAAAATCTTGGATATTCTTCCTTCAAAGGTAGATGCTTCAGTAAAAGAATAAATACAAATTCCTTTCCACTCCTGAAATAGATAGCCTTCAAGTGGGATAAACATAGAGTCTCATTAAATCTGAAAATCCACAACGTCTTCAAATATCTGTTGGTTCGCCCACATCAAAATATTTTTTCCCTCGTTTGAACTCGTTACCTGGCACAGGTAGCTTTTATTGTTCTTTAAACAGTTTGTACTTCAGACTTTCATTGTCTCTTTACGAGAAACGATTTAGGGCTGAAGATTCTGTGACTGCGGGGACGTGAACAACAAGAGCAGTTAATTTAATGTCACCCTTATTCGCCAGAGGTAATTTCTGAAATTGGTTAAAAATTGAATTAATAAAATAAGTTGTGGACGAAAAGAATTTAGGATAGGAAAACAAGGAATATTTAGGCAATAGAAAATTTTTTTCGTGCGCATTTTTTAGTAGTGAAAACATGGGTTTTGTAAGATTTATTCCATTTTCAGGAAATTCTTTGCTGTAAAATAACTTAATACGTATCAGCATCAAACTTCCATAAATATTCAATGTGAAAAAATCATTGGATTTTTAGTGTTGTCTCTTATGATTATTATTAGTCTCTTGTGATTTTCATGATCAACTGAAAAATATAATACTTAATTGGATTCTTTTAGGTATTTCCGTAAGATTCACTAATTCTTATACTTGAATAATTGAATATGTGTGTTTAAAGTTGAGCTGAACTTACTGAGGGCTCTTGGTTCCAATTTTTTCAAGGAAGACCCAGTAATTTTTAGCTCCGTCAAGAAGGACGGAGATGACCCCAATAACTGATCGTTCAGATGAGCCTCTAACACTTTCACCGAGAGAGACCTCAGCGAGGGCACACTTGAAATAATGAGCCCCAATCGAAACCTGAAAAATTTGAAAATTTGGAAATACACAATTAGATTAATTAAAATTTGGAATCACACAATTAGATCGATAAATTTGACATCAATAAACTGATTGACTCATTGCTTTTAAAATTTACAGGAGAGACTTTCGAGCATTTTTGAGGCGACGCGACATCTTATTTGCAGAATAATAGCATAGAGTGGAGCTTTGCGAGTTTACGCCTCGCGCCATAGCGCCTTCAATTTTGCAGACGCAACACAGACATTCGTCAAGTACGAATAGTTGTATCTCTGCGCCGTCATCAACTCGCATCATTTTTCTTGCTCTATTTTCCTATATTGTTTTTGTTGTGTGACAACCCGACTCGAGACTTTGCGTATAAAAAAGTGTCTTCGGCTTCTGAGGGTGAGGGTCATGTACCCTAATGTTTCTGTAAACACCGACTGAATATCATTTCACGAAAGAGATTCGACATCTTTGGCTCATTTTACAGACAAGACGAGTAGCCCGAATTTCTCTGCACTGACTCTATTATACGGAAACAAAAAAAATTGCTTCTGGAAATGCCACCCGATCACCTTGAAGTTCAAATTTGTACAAAACGTGAAGTGTGAAAAATCGCATTATACCTGTATTTTTCAATGTGAGGCCATGTTTGTACGCTAATGGACCGCAAGACGTAGTTGCGGGCAAGAGCATCTGAGTCGAATCGTTCCAGCCGCGGCAGGTCCTGGATATCGAGCGATTCTAATTTGTGTAAGCTCGAAAAGCTATCCTTGCTCAAAATCTGGAACAGAATTCAGATCAGTCACAATTGGAATCGAGGAGCAAAATCGGAAGTTTTATCTGCCGTAATCAAAATGAATCTTTATTTCTGTTTTTGATTGGTAGAACAAATTGGATCGCATTTAGCAAAAAGGAACCAGGGCGATCACAGTGTTGTAAAAATGTTGTTTCCTCATAATGATCTGAAAAATTCCGAGAGTATCGAATAGTTTTGGCTGCCTACCAAAAAATGGTTGATTTTCAAGGAAAGTAATTGTGTAAATTTTAGTACTGTACATAAACTGAGTATTTTTAAAAGAAAATGGACGTATTTCTACGTAACAGACCTATGTGGAGGTGAGAATTATGGGGTGTGCTCGTTAGTTCTCTGGCCGTATGAGTGAATGGGAATAATAAAGCGCCAGTGACGTCAGCGGCAATGATAGTGCGCACTCGAACGAGAGGGAGCTCGTCGTCGGGGCGCTGTAACTCATGAGCCCTGTGCACAAGGCTCTCTTGCCATGCCCGCGGCTCATGCATCTCGCATTCAGTTGGCACATAGGTCTCTTTGATAAAATGTAAAATCCCGCTTTTCCAATTCTTCAAAAGGAATCACGCCCACTTTTACATTGCTTCTTATGCAGCTTCGACGAGCACACCCCATCTTTCTCACCTCCACATAGGTCTGTTTGGTAGAAATACGTCCAAATAAGAAGCTGCACAATTTTGAAAACACTGCAATTGCGCTGGTTCCTTTTTGTTAAATTCGATCCAATTGTTGGACTACAACTTGACAAACGGACCACCAGTGGTAATTCTTATTTTTTTCGTTTCAAATGCATGTAAAACAATCGATTCTTGGTGAGGCAGCTTGATTCTCCTTTAATCGATATTTTTACTGGATTTAAATGGAAGAATCCTCATTCACATTTAATTCCAAAATCTCCACTTCCACTTTGCTCTTTCTGTCAACATTCTCCTCTTACAACCGACCATATTTTACTATGTTGCCCAAAACCAATATGCTGCATACATCAAAATTCAAAATTATCTCCCGAAATTAACTCCGATAACCCAAAAGTGACTACCGTTAGAAAACTTTTTAAGCAATAACATCTCTAAAGTTGATATGTTTTCCTAGACACTGACGTGAATAGCCATAGTTGCTGATCGTCGTATTGAATTAACTATCTATCCACCTCCATACCCAAATTTATACTTAGACCGCGTTAAGTAGAAAGGAACCAAGCCACATCAGCTATTGCCAAATTTAACGGAGCAATTCAATTTTTTACAAGAAAACGTTTGTGCGGAATTTTTTTAAAAAGTTCAATGAATTTGCTTCGTGTTTGGCAAGAAACCCGCTGAAATTCGCACAAAAATCCGCACAATCGTTTCAAGGTAAAAAATTGCATTGCCCAATTAAATTTAGCAGTAGCTGATGTGGCTTGGTTCCTTTCTACCTAACGCGGTCAACTCAGCAACCATTCCCAAAGCCTCTATCCGTCGCAGCTGCGATAGGATTCGTTTGGAGACCCGCACAAGATAAATGATCAATACAATTTTTAGACTCACTTGAACTTAAAAATATTATATTATATTAATATTTAACGATATTCAATACAACGATCAGCAACTAGGTATGGCTATTCACGTCAGTGTCTAGGGGAACATATCAACTTTTGAGATGTTGTTGCTTAAACAGTTTTATAATGGTAGTCGCTTTTGGGTTATCGTAGTTTAAAGGTTGGCTGTATTTCGGGAGATAATTTTGAATTTTGATGCGTGTAGCATATTGGTTTCGGGCAATATAGTAAAATATGGTCGATTGTAAGGGGAGAATGTTGACATGTTTAGTATTTTTACTTGCAAGTGAGTTTAAAAATGTTATTGACCCATCTTGTTTACCGTTGGTTCAGTGGTATATTTTTTAATTTGACCGATGACTGAGCTTAATAGCTGAGAGGAGGTAAAAATGTAAATTTACACTCTACGAACGAGCGGCAGAGGGGGCATTGGGGGCATCCATCGCAAAACGGCCAACACTCAATCAGCGTGCTCTCGGCGTTTGTTGTGCATTTCAATCGAACTATTTGCCCGCCAACATAAATAAACCTCCCGACTAAATGACCGACGAATTAATGAGATGGCTCCGTCCATTAATTATGTAGGCAGATACCAGCTTTCAAGTCAAAAATCCGTCCGGGTGGTCGGCGTTGATCTCCAAATTTATTTCTACCATTTCTGCCGTGCTAAGGAAAAACGCCGTATGGACATTCGAGAGTTGCCAAATCTCCTAAGATAAAATGCTTATTTTTGAGGAAAGTTATGAATATTTTTCCTTGATGTTTTCATAAACTTTAGGTGAAATTGCGTTCAAAATAATCTGAAAAATGGGGAGAAATGCATTAATAAGTTTACCAGGAAATTCGTGTTTTATTAAAGGAAATTTGGCAACGCCTGAAGGTTCATATGGCGTTTTTCCTTAGCACGGCTTTAGTCGGCCAACGTCGGCGAAAACAGACAAAACTCTCCGGGAATAACTTCTTTCGTCTGGGCTTTCTGGACTTGAATTTTCTAAAATCAATTATTGTTTCTACGGATCTTTCAGAGAATAACTTCAACAATGAAATCCGCCGCAACGATTCCTTTTTACGCTTTACCCTAAGCTCATTTTTTCCCCTAAAAAAATGAATTAATCATTTTCCACGTACTTTATTTTCCGACCACTGCACGGAAAAAATCTTAAATTTCCCACCAAGAAATATTTTTTCTTGAAACAAGAATGATATCGCTTAATTTAAGAATTTTTTCGCTTAGGCCGATTTTTTTTTCTTCGTAAAGGGAGAAATTCAGCCTAAATTAAGATTTAAAAAAAAATCTTGGCGGCAATTTCATTTATCATGCTTGAGCCTCGCATTTTTGTTTTCCAGTGGGGGTTTCAAAATTTTTACTCAAATTTTATTTAACCGAGAGACAACTAAGTTATTTTCTTCAAAAGAAGAGGGAGAAAAATTCTGAAATACCGCACCCAGGGAGGAAAAATTTCATGAAAAATAAAATCTTGAAATTTCACGTGAAATATTGATGTTGAAAAATACCGGTTCCTTTTCATGTTTCACACAATGTAAAAATGACTTTCTACTATTTTTGTGTGTTTGAGTGCGGGTTGCATACTCTAGCCCCTGAAAAATATGAAATATTTCACAGACTCGTGATGTCTCAAAATATTTCACTGGAATTTCCAATCTTTCATTTCTTTCTTACATTTCATGCCACCCTGGGTTCGCTACCAACATGCTGGTACATATGAGGCCTTAAATGTAACAATGGCGGATGTGAAAAAGTACCTTTTAGAAATACGCTTAAAAAACTGTTTTCTTCACACAAAAATTTAATATGTTTGGCTGTGGCATAATGTACAGATCTCGAAGATCACATCGAAAGTATTTTCTCAAAATTTTCTCGATGCCAAAACAGTTTTTTGAATGTGTTTCGAAAAGTTAATTTTTCACATCCGCTATTGTTACAGATAAGTCCTCATATTCTATGTAAAATACAAATTTCTCACCTTGATGGGATTAGATGAGATGTTGAGGAATTTGAGCCTGGGCAAGGCAGGCCACACGTGCGAGGGAACGGAGACGAATTGATTCCTATCGAAATGCAGGTACCTGAGTTGTTGCAAGTTCTCGACGTTCGAGCTGGGGACGCTGTTGATCAAGTTATCCGACAAACAAAGCACTTTCAAATCGGGCAATGGGAGGGGCGGCACCTGCTTCAGCCCCGTCGAAGATAAGTCCAGCTTCCTGAGCTTCCGCACGTAGTGGAAAAGCTCCTTGTAGTTCGACCTCAACAAATTCCCGCCCAAGTTCAAATCCAGGAGATTCCCCACAGAGGCAAGAACATTATCAGGCAGGATGGTGAGCCGGTTGAACGCCACATTCAAGCGAGTCAAAAGCGGAACATCCAAGAACATGCTCATGTCCAGGTGCTCGATAGCGTTGTGCGACATGTCCAACTGACGAAGAGTCAGACCGACGGCCGCCAACGCCCCGCTAGGTAGCGCCACCATCGAGTTATAAGACATATCCAACACCTCCAACTGGGAATCCTGGAAGGTATCGCGAGCTAGCGACCTTATCATGTTGTTGCTTAACCTCAAAACACGTAACGAACGGAGTTTGAACTGACACGATTGGAGCCTCGAGATTTTATTGTGCGAGAGATCCAGAATCTGTAATTTATCGAGTCCTAAAAAAGCATCGCTGGCGACGTTCGCGATCTGGTTCCGATCGAGACTCAGGGAGGCTAGATGTTTCAGGTCCACGAAACCCGAGGACTCCAACTCGCTGATGCTGTTGTGGCTCAGGTGGATCACCCGCAGGGAGTTGGCGAGGGCGCCGAAGAACTGGACCGGCGCGTACATCAAGGAGTTGTAGCTCATGTCGAGAGTCCCGATGTGGACGGAGAGGTCGGAGGTCTTCTGGTGCGTCAGGAAGGAGATCTGGTTGCGCGAGACGTTGAGGCTCATCGAGACGACCGGGTTGCTCACGTTGCGGAAGGCGGACAGCGAGAACTCTTTGATGCCGTTGTTCTGCAAGTCGAGTTTGAGTAAATTCGGGAGGTTCGCGAACGACTCCGATTGTAGAACCGCGATCGCGTTGTTGGAGAGCACTAGGTTCATGAGCACGGTCAAGTTGCGGAAAGCACCCGTCCTGATCGTCTGGATACGGTTTCCGGACAGAACTATCGTTTCCACCGAGGGTAATCCGCTGAAGGTCTCCGAGTCGACGGTCTGGAGGAGGTTGTAAGCGAGACGGATATCCCGGAGATTACCGTGGACTCCCGGATGGAACAGTCCACTCGGGAGAGCGGATATCCGGTTCGAGTCCAAGTTCAAATACTGCAAGAGAGAGAATGTTCGTAGCGAATGCGAGTTGATAGTGTGGAAATTGTTATTGTCGAGCGCCAGCCACAAGAGAGAGGTGAGTGGTTTGAGGAAGAGATCAGGGAACTCTTCCTGAAAGAGCCCGAAGCTGATCTCTAAACTCTGAAGACACTCTGCGAGGTCGACGAACGCGTCTATGTCGACATCTACGATTTTATTGAACGAAAGGCTAAGTTCCCGAAGTCGCGGGGTGTTGCGGAAAGTGTGCGGTGGTATGTGGACGATCTTGTTGTTGCGCAGCACCAACGTGTCCAGGTGCCCAGCCCAGACCTCGAAGTTGGTCTCGTTGAGGTCCGTGATCTGGTTGTAACCTAGGTTCAAGTGTAACAACTTCCTGCAAGGCCTCAAGGCTCCGCTGGGGATGCTCGTCAGTTGGTTGCCCGACAGCGAGATGGCTTTCAACGACGGCGCGAAGCTGTCGAAAGCGCTGTCGTCCACGCTGGGTATCCTGTTCGACGACATGTAGAGGAACTTGAGCTTTTTCAGGTGCGTTACCGCCTTCGGGATTGAGGTTAGGAAGTTGTGCTCCAGGTCTAGGTGTTCTAGGGTGTGGCCGATACCTACGAAGGCGCGATCGTCGAGATTTTCCAGTTGGTTGCGCGGGAGGTACAGCCGAGACACGCTTAGACCGCGAAACGTCTGCGGGAGTAAGGTCTTCAGATTGTTAAAGGCTAGGTTTAGGTCGCGGATCGTGATAGATCCGTTGAATAGGTTGTTGGGTAGCTCTTCGATGGCGTTCTCGCTTAGGTCCAGTTTCTCGAGGTTCTTCCGGGTTTTGAACGTGTGTTGAGTGATGTCTTTGATGCTGTTTCCCTGCAGCGAGACCCAGACGAGGTCCTTCATCGTTTCGATGAGTCGGAGCGGGGCTTTCTTGAGCTGGTTGTAGGCCACGGAGAGGGTTTGGAGGTTGGCAGGAAGGGCCGTGGCGTCGAGTGACGTCAGCTCGTTGTAATCGAGATTCAGTGACGTCAGGCTCTTCAGTCGGGCCAGGGATTCGTCCGGGGTAGTCGAGAGGGTGTCGATGTTGTTTTCGCCTACGAATAGATTCCTCAGCGTCCTCGACATGTGCGACCAGTCGTCTTTGTCTAAACCTGTGATTTCGTTCCTGTAACAGAAATTGATGTCTAGCTTAGGAAATTGCTTAACTCCACTGGAAAAAAGCAACATTGGATCTAGAGTCCAGACTCTTGAAAACATTGACAAGAAAATATACTCTTGATTCAATTAGATGTTTGCTTAAATCAAAAGGAAATCCGCTCAAATTAAGAGGCTTGGTTCTTGATTTAGGCTTTAATCTGATTGAATCAAGAATATTTTTTCTTGTCGATGTTTTTGAGAGTCTGGACTCTAGATCCAATGTGTTTTTTTTCCAGTGTCGGAAAAAGTGTAAATCGATGGTGAAACTGCTGAAATGCGTAGCTCAGTTTGTGGCGTAGCGGAATTCCTGCCATACATTATTTCCTAAAAAAAATTTACTGACTGTTATTTTTTGAAAATCTCAGTGATATTTTTCTTCCTATGAAAAATATTCCGTGAAAACCTCAAGACATGATGTTCGTTTGGTCTCCTTTTAAAAATAGATTGGTAGCGGAGATTTCGAAACACCGAGACTGAGATACGCATTTTTTCGGAATCAACGTCTAAATTAAGTTGTAATGTAAAAATGTTTTTAAAGTCACCTGCATCTTTCATCTTTTTCAGCCCAAAATTTTATTTTTCATTTTACACTAAAAGAATGGGCACAATTTTGGTTTCGTTTCAAACGGTACCCAACTCCAAGGTTTGAGAATGCTCAAATTGAATAATTGAAAAACTGCAGAGTTTTATCTTTGGTATTCGGAGCTCAATTCTACCTAGCTAAGAAAAAACGCCGTATGCACATTCAAGTTTTGCCACCTTTTCCTAGATAAAACACTTATTTATTTTTTTTCTTTTAAAGAAAAGTTATGCATGTTTTCCTTTAATTTGTTAGATATTTCAGGTTAAACTACGAACAAAAATTGTGTGAGGAATTTGATGGAAAATATTCACACTTTCCCTGGAAATTTGTTGCTTACTGAAGGAAATAGGGCAACGTCTGTTGGCGCATATGGCGTTCTAGTACAATTACTTAAGTGTAAAGGTTTCAGGGCATTCCGTCAACGATTTTTTGTCCGCACACCTGCTTTGTCCAGTAGTTTACGTCCACGCGTGAAATAAGCGACAGTGACTTGGTCCAAGTGTCATATTTTAGTCCGTATGTAAAATTATATTGACAATAATGAAATGAGAAAATTGAGAGAGACGGAAGAGTTGTTGAGGTAACTCATTTTTTAAATGAAATGTTATTTCCTTTTTTTGATCAATCTTTTTAAATTGTCAGGGGTGAATATTTGGTTTTATTTCCATCCTTAAAATTTTCGATGAAAAATAAATCTTATAAATACGTTTTTTTAATGAAAATATTACTTTATTTTAAAAACATTTACATTTTAAAACGTGGCAAATATTTGTAAAACCTTCTCCAAGCGATGGTATCGATATTAATGAGTCAATGAGCAGTAGTTGTGTCGAAAGAAACTATGCACAAATGAATAAAAGAGGGGAAAACCCGAGAAGCACGCAATCTTCGGTTTTAGCCCATTTGTACATCGATCTTTCAGAGTCAAATACGTCCTATTTTGAGCGTTTGGTTGCGCTCACACCACGCTGCAGCACAGTAAAAGCACAAAATATAAACGAAAAAATTAATGTGCTTTGAAAATCATTAAATACGACAAGGAAACACCTTAATATTTACAAAACACACATTAAATTTTCCTTTCATACATATATATTTTTTTTTTATCAATTTAAATTAAAGTAATCCATGCAGAGTGTGCAAACATATAAAAATCATGAGTTGAAAAACGCTGACTCCGCGAGTTTAAATAATAGGCCCTAGCATAAAGCGGAGTGATGCGACGCGACGTGCTGCCAGCACGAAACGCGCACTGGCGCCTACAAACCTAAGCAGATACTTCACGCATTGCGCAATGTTTGAGGTATCCCTTAGGTTTGTAGGCGCCAATGCGCGTTCCGTGCTGGCTGGCTGGCCGCGCCGCAGCGTGCCACGTGCCACGGCGCTTCACTATTTCACAATAGAGGTGTTGTACAGTATTATACGAAATTGAAGGCACTCCAACATGACGCATACTATGTATAAGAATGTCAGGCATCCTGTGAGAGTATGGAACTTTTCTTGCAAAATAAGTCGAGATAAGAGAGATAAAGGAACATTCTTGAGTACGCCGTCAAGATTTTATTTTGAATCAAGAATAAACTAGGTGAACAAAAGCGGGTTTCTGCTTGATGTAAGTGACTTTCCTTTTTATAAAAGCATCTTTTCTTCTTTAAGAAAACATTGTTTTCTTTATTAACTCATAAGGAAATCTTCTCGGCGGTAAATTTGAGGATATTTCTCCTTCAATTAGGTCACGTGTTCCTCTAATGGAGTTAAAAATCATACTAAACGTTATTAAATACAGATACTAGGACAGTAAGTTTTCGACTACCGCTCTCTTTTTGTTGTCGTCACTCGATTTAATTTGCGAGGGAACTTCGTACTTTTCAAAGATGCCATCAATCATGATACATTGGGGTGCCTTCGATCTCACATGATACTGTGCAACACCTCCGTGGCGAAATAGTAGCTTGAAGCGCTGCGGCAAACCAGTGCCGAAGCGAAGTTATCATCCACGGGAAAAATATGAGATCCTTTACCTGAGGCAAATCAAAAGGTTTTCCAGTTCAGGTATAAAAATATGGGATTTTCTTGAAAGATAATTAAGTCCTGTTGCACCAAAGAGGAGTAGAGTGTTTTAGTGAATTTTCTCTCATGGAAATGACGCTCTCTCATTTTTACCAAAAATCTTAATTATATATTTTTCTCCGTTAGGGCAAAAAAAAAAAAAAAAAAACAAGCAAACCCTCATTCTTCCAGACATAAAACATTTTCATCCAAAAACGTCGTAAGCAATTGTCGTTTGTATTTACATGTGGACCAATTAACTTTGGGTCTTGAGTGGTAAGTGGACCAAAACTCCCCTTCCGAAAAAACGCGTGGACGTAAACTACTGGAAAAAACAGGTGCGCGGACAAAGAATCGTTGACGAAATGTCCTATAACCAATATAAAATTTCAGGGATTTCAACGAGGAGCCATTCGAATAGCTAGTGCAACGCTAATGGATAGCTTTAAGTTAAAAATATCCTTGCATGTAAAAAAAGGCAACATTTCGACACATTATATCCTTCCTGATGTCAGGAGTAACACATAAATTACTGGTTTATTGCATAGTTAGGAGTTTTTGCAAAAAAGTCGTAAACAGTCACCCCTTTTCTACGCGATACAGCCAAACCTGAAAAATTAATTCGAAAGTGATCCTGAAGAAATAATCCCTGCGTGTTAAAATTTAATTTTTCTGTCCTCGCGCGGAGACAGGGCGAAAAAGCGCGTGGAAATTAAATGTACCTGTCTCAGCTTTCCTCTCGTACTACGTGTAAAAATAATAAAAAGGGGACGCCGAGACTTGAGAGAATTATGAGATATTTGTTCGGCCATGATTGATAAAGCCGAATGTTATCAGCCTTTGTTGGAATAAAAGGTACAATTTACACTGTAAAGGGGCTTGAATAATTTAAAGAGTTATCAAGAGAAAGGACGCCGCGGCGGGATTTTCATGCAAATGAGACTCTGCGCCGCTTTAGGACGATTCCGAACTCTGTCATGTATGAAATTGTGCTGGCTCAGAGCTTCATATTTGACCAAGTATGTAGACGCCGGCCAGGGCCGGGTTAAAAAAGATTACATATTTCATCGGAGCTGTAAAAAGCTGAATTAGCTGGAAAGCTCATTTAAAGCGTCTCTGACGCGACGGCAAGCGGCGCTGCTTTCGGCTTACGCAGATACAGAGTAATAAAGTGTCCTCGCACACACTCATAAATTTTCAAATTACGCACATTAAAATCCCGGCGTAATTTAGATTTGAAAAATGAATAAAATGGTAAACGCCGACAGTAAAGTATGTATCAGTCTTTGGTCTGAGACTGCTTTCGTCTGGCAATTTGGAGTCGTCGTTTATATATAGACTTTACAATTGGATCGCATTTAGTGAAAATGAACCAGCGCGATTATAATGTTGTGAAAATGTTGCTTCTCTTCTTAATCAGCTACAAAAATTCCTAGAATAGCAAATAGTGTTTGCTTCCCACCGGAAAATTTTTAATTATAACGTAAAATAATTGTGTAAATTTCAACACTGTGTGCATATTAGGTATTCCTGAAATAAAAGAAGAAGTCACACAATTTTGCAAACACTGTAATCGCATTTAGTGAAAATGAACCAGCGCGATTATAATGTTGTGAAAATGCTTCTTCTCTTCTTAATCAGCTACAAAATTTCCTAGAATAGCAAATAGTGTTTGCTTCCCACCGGAAAATTTTTAATTATAAAGTAAAATAATTGCGTAAATTTCAACACTGTGTACATATTAGGTATCCTTGAAATAAAAGAAGAAGTCGTACAATTTAGCAAACACTGTAATCGCGCTGCTGGTTTCTTTTTTCTAAATGCGATCCAATCATCCTTTCATTTGAGGACCTAATGTATGCTACCGTCACAGCTTCGGCAGATCCAGTAAGATGGCAGCATTATTTGATCTTCATTTAAATCTATGTAGAATAATCGATTCTTGTTGGAGCACCTGCCCACTCAAAGAATCGATTCATTTCTGTAGGTTTAAATGGAGGGAAAACAATGTATTAGAAGAAATGTGAGCGAGCGTTCAGGAGTAATAACTGCGCGGAACAGATATTCGCCTTCAATTAGGAGGTTATACAAAATGACTGTCGTGGCGTTCGAATAGTGGTATCACAAAATTGTATCGAAACTGAGTAAATTGAGACATGCGCTGAAAAAAAAACCACACATTGGATCTAGAGCCCAGACTCTTAAAAACATCGACAAGAAAAAGTAATCTTGATTCAATCAGAATCTAGCTTAAATCAAGAACCAAGCCTCTTTATTTAAGCGGATTTCGTTTTGATTCAAGCAAAAATCCGATTGAATCAAGAGTATTTTTTCTTGTCAATGTTTTCAAGAGTCTGGACTCTAGATCCAATGTGTTTTTTTCCCAGTATGGAGGTAAATGGAGAGAGAACAATCACGCAAACTTCCTGGATCCGCCTCTGCGGTCTGTGGTTGATTTTGCGGTTAGGATTTTTTCAGTGGCGTGACGTACTTTGCGATATATCGATTGACCTGTCATTTAAACCCATGAGAAAGGATCGATTATTAGAATGTTTGCAGCGAACACCTTAATAATCGAATCTTCACCACGGATTCAAATGGGGAAATATCGATAATCGATCATTCACGCCGTCACTGGATTTTTTGGAATATTTGTGGTATAATTTAGTCGCTGACAGATTAATGCGAAAACAGCGCCATTCGCGTCTTCTCTAAACATAAGGCTAATGGTTAAATGTACTTACCCTTGTAAGTTCAACCAATCCAAAGCTTTCAGCCGCTTCAATGCGTCGATTGGAATTCTATCGAGTTTATTGTAACTCAAGTCTAAAAATCTGAGTGAATTGGCCAAAGATCTGTAACAATTAAGAGAAAAGAAATATTTGTAATATTTTCATTCAATTTATTATTGGCAACATGAGAGATGAACATGCACATTGCCTCTCAGAGACACAATTTGCAAGCGGAAATTTTGCAACGTTGAAATGTGGTTACGTTCTTTTCTCTGGGAAACAACGGATTCTCAATTGGACGTATTTCTGCGAAACGGAACTATGTGCATTATGACGTGAGCCCTGGTATGCATGTATTCTTATGGGCCCCAGGGCTCATGAGTTAATGCACATAGTTCCGTTTGACAGAAATACGTCCAATTGGACGTATTTCTACCAAACAGACCTATGTGGAAGTGAGAAATATGGGGTGTGCTCGTTAGTTCTCTTTGCGTAAGAGTGAATGAGAATAATTGTGCGCCAGTGACGTCAGCGGCGATGATGGAGCACGAGCGCCGAGGGGAAGAACGTCGTCGGGGCGCTGTAACTCATGAGCCCTGTCCACAACGCTCTCGTGCCGTGCCCGCGGCTCATGAATCCCGCATTCCGTTGACACATAGGTCTCTTTGATAGAATGTAATATCCCGCTTTTCCAATTCTTCAAAAGGAATCGCGCCCACTTTTACATTGTTTCTTATGGAGATTTCTAGAGCACACCCCATATTTCTCACCTCCACATAGGTCTGTTTGATAGAAATACGTCCAATTATTGTTAAGAAAGTCTAAGTAAGAAAGTCTAAGTAAAGTCTAGTAAAGTCTAAGTAAGACGAACAACTAAGTTATTTGACATTCCTTAGAACTCACGATAAAGTAGCAAAAATAATAGCCCACTCCTCCAAACGGTCCCTAGTAAAAATTGGCGATAGGAGCTGCGTTTCAAAATACAATAGGAATTCTTATAGCAGGCTAAAGAAGGCAATGGAAAATCATATAGCTGGCTGTAGAAAGCGGAGCGAATCATTTAGCCGGGCTATGCGAAGCGATAAAAAAGTATACAATCGGGCTATAGTACCTATCACCGGACTATACAGTATGTCGCCTGGCTGTTGCTTTTTGGCCATCGGCTATAAAAGGCTACAAGAAATTGTGTAGAAATTCGTGTGCTTTGTAAATCCTTAAGTTCGTTCGGAATCACCTTAATATTTACAAAACAAACATTATATTTTCCTTCAATACATATTTTTTTCATCAATTAAAGTGAGAATAATCCATTCAGAGTGTGCAAACATTTCAAAATCATGAGTTGAAAACGCTGACTCCGCGAGGTTAAATATTACAGCCTGACACAAAGTTGAGCGGCGACGCACTGGCGCCTACAAACCTAACAGGGACACTTGACGCATTGCGCAATGCTTGAAGTATCCCCTTAGGTTTGTAGGTGCCAATGCGCATGCCGCGGCACAGCTTGTCACGGCGCCTCAAGCAACTATTTCACCACAGAGGTGTTGCACAGTATCATACGAAATTGAAGGCGCTCCAGTATATTAAGAATGAAGGCATCCTTTTAGAGAACAGAGCTTTTCTCGCAGAATAAATCAAGATACTATGACCCAAAAAGAGAGCGGTAGTCCAAAAACTCACTTAGTCCTAGCATCCGAAATTAGTAACGTCCAGCATACACTTTAATGCCTGGCTGTTGCTTAATCGCCATCGGCTATAAAAAGCTATTGTATAGCCGGCTATGGAAGCTATTGGAAATGTTACAGCCGGCTGTAGGTCTATGGTATTTTGGAACACAGATTCTACTGTCAATTTTTACCAGGGGTCGTAAAAGAAATAAGTAGATACCGTAAAATTCAGGGATGTATTCCGGTGCTTTCGCAGGATTCCTCAAATTTTGAGGATGTTCGAAGACTTTTCAGGTGGGAAAGAAAATGCAAGAATAATATTCAAAGCCATTTCAAAGCGTTAGGCACTTTAAAGGTTCCATGCGGCATTTCTGTGTTTCTTTACTCATGATAGAGACTTTAAATCATGGGTAAATCAAGGCTAAACATTTGAAAAATGATAAAAAGTGGGACGTTTCAAACAGATATTGGTAAAAAAAAGAGAAAATTTTTTAAAAAATCAGTGTCGGTCTGACCGCAGTTGTTACAAAACTGCCTTTCAGTGTTCATAGAATGTTCAACCTTATTTTATCAACGTTTTCGGTTACTCTTTCCCGTGATCCTACATTCGATTTATAAAATCTGTGCATCCCTGCCTCCTGGAATAATCCGTTCAATATATCGTCGTTTCCCCACGAAAGAACGTAACTAACTTTCAGTGTTGCCAGATTTCCTCTTGCAAATCGCAATTTGAAGTATAGATTCTTGGCAGGGTGTCTACTATAACAGGCTGACCAAAAATCAGTGCTTTTACAGTACTTTTTCAGTACATTCCTAGAAATTCAGTACCTCCTCAATAGAAAAATTCGGCACTTTTTCAGTACCTTCAATTGACGAAATTCGATAGATTTCACTAATTTGAATTTCTCGCTCAGAATGCGACAAAAATTACAAAAAATGGAAAAATTCCGGACCATCTTACAGAATTTCAGCACTATTCCAGTACCTCCGGACCGCTCTTAAAAAATCAGTACTATTTCCGGACTTTCCTTAAATTCCGGACTTTCCTTAAATTCCGGACTTGTAGACACCCTGCTTGGGCGTTTCATACTGAAAATTTCACTGAATATCCATCTGATCTCATGCAAAAATCAGACAAATTTCTGGAGAAAATTACTCTTAAAAGTACACTTTTGTAAAAAATGGAATTGTTTTAGTCAATTTTGCAACGTTGGAATGGAGTGACGTTCTTCGTGCAGGAAACGACGGTATCTCACGTGCCTTCGAATGTTCAGTGGCTTTGTGGGCTACCTTGACAGAGGAGAGACGATAACTCGCTCGGAGGGTGTTGAGGCGGAAACCCGGCGACAGAGACGAAAAGGGAGGCATTTAAACAGGAGGGTGAAAGGGATGAAATCACCGGAGAATACCAGCAATTAAAGGCAACAATCTCTGGCGAGAACGTCATTGGCAGATGTTCAATCGTTTAATGAAATCGCACAAAATAAATGTTGCTCAATTCCGACACATATCCCTTCCTTCCGGAGATTCCGCGGCCGTATAGGGCCGCATTTATGACGTAAAGAGCGTAAATCTATTTCGACGTGAGCTCTGGAATACGTGGGTTTTTATGGACGGTAGGGTTCAACTCGAAAAGCTGATATACCTTTACATCATCGTAGCAACAAACTGGGCTTCTGTGCTGAGCAGGATGGATGCCATATAGAAGTTCGAACGTTGCCAAATTTTTGTCGGTAACAATCGAGTATTCTTGATAATTAGTTAATTTTTTTTTGAGACATTCATCATCTCGGGGTATTGATGTCTTTGCAAAAAGTATGAAGGGTGAGTGCATACACAGAAATTTAGATTCTTAATTTAATGGAACCAAAAAAATTCAATATTTTGGTAGTGACATTGGGAATTGGGATCATCGCAGATAGTGGGTTTGTATCCCTATTGACTCTTGGAATTAGTCTACAATTGTTTTAATTTTCTTTTACAGATTTATCATTTCAAAATTATATCTAATAGGTCACAGAAAATTGGATGGAATATCCATCACTTTCCTAGAAAATAAATATTTTGTTAAAAACAATACGACAACCTTCGAATGTTCATACGGGGTTTTCACATAGTAAGATAGAATTGTACTGCCATGTTCAGAAGCCAAATACGCATTTTTATTTTGAAGAAGTACCCCTCATATCACATTTATTTTTAAGAAAAGTTATGATTATTTCTGCTTAAATTATTTAGATGCACTAGATGCGATTGCGAATAGGGCTTTCTGAAAAAATAGATAGGAATCTTAGGGTTTCGAAAAAAATTGATTTTGGTTCTATGAAATTTGGCAATGTTCAACGTCTTTCTGAATTTGTATAAAAGTTTATGCATGTGTTCCTTTGGAATTTTCACATAGTTTGACTCATAATTTATTTTAATTTGTCTGAAAGTACCTAAAACTGTTCATATCTTTTAAAAAATGAGGATTTTATTTGAAGAAATTTAGCAACATTAGAATTACATGCTTCGCTTGCCCCATTTCCTGCAGATTTGACAACATGCCAAGGCTGCTGAAGTTGCCGGTGACATGCAGACTTTAAAATCACTGCTCATCTCCTAGTATTTCACGGCTCAAAAATCGAGGGCGTAAGAGATTTGCAGTGCAAATAAATTAGGGAATCATTTCTGGGGTGAGTTTAATATCAAGTCAAAGCCAAATTTATACGCGACTAAAATAAACTCCACCGTGGCTCTCAATACGACATTAAAACTGCAAAAACGCGTATCTCGCTTACAGTCTTTCAAAATCTCCGCTCCGATTTTATTTTATCAAAAAAGGATGAACCAGCACTAGTTCTTGAAATTCTCACGATATACTCTTCACTCAGAGAGGTATAATTATGGACTTTTTAAAGAAATAACGTTGGGTATCTTTCCGTCTATAAAAATAGATTAAGTTAAGAAGCCGGGAGCCGTCGCAAAGGGAGATACGCGCTTTTGCAGTTTCGGTGGTTCAGCGAGAACGAGTCGGGGAGTTTTTATTTCCTCATCGGAGGACGCCTCGAGAATGGAAACGGGATACAAATAAAGGGACCGCGAGATCGGATTCATTTTAAAATTAAGTGAAAGCAAGCAGAACGCTCCGGCGACGTAAGGATGGAAGCTAAGAGAGAAGGTGGCGGAGGATGAAAACAAAGCTGGCGCAGGAAGCGAGATGCAGAAATTATCGCGATGGTGTTGAATTTTTCGCCACGCCGCGCCTTAGACTGACAATGCTCCGAAACGCTTTATGTGTGAAAAGTGCGAATAACTTCCTTCACGGCTTTTGCCATGGTTGCCGAAATGGGGGTCCACAAATACAAGGTCGATAAGTGCACTGTGATATTAAACCCTCCCGCGGGCTGATTATTGAAATTTAGAGACAAAACGATAGACAAAGAGGCCATAGCGAGCGATCTTATTGGTTGACATGGTTGGTTCTTATAGACTAAGGAAGAAAATGATGGACTAACTGTCGGGTCTTTAATGGGTTGCCGTTTTTACCTGTCCTCCTATGTCCATTGCCACCACCTGTTTCCACCAATAGGATCCCTCCAAATCCCTTTTGTCGTCTTTGTCTATAGCTTTGTCGATCAGTTTCAATAATCGGTCCGCTGATCTGACTGGCTCGGGTCTCATATGCACCTCCTAACATATCGATGGCCAAGCTACAAAACCACGTATCTCCATTTGATACGTAGCAGATTTCATCTCGTACTTGAATTTTTCTTTGAAAACTGGACTTCATTTTGCAATCAGGGACTGAAATTTCTGGCTCATCCGTAAAAACACTTATGTGCATGGAGAATTCGATGGTACATACGTTGTTCCTGAATTGAACCAGAGATTGTAGTTTCTAATTGCAAAATGTAGTCCAGCTATAGTCAACGTAATTTCCTTCGGAATGCTTCCTTTCATTTTCTTTTCTGTTAGTAGAATATTCTGTTGAAGTGTATCTTGGAAAAAATAAAATGGGAGCAAAAAATCTGAGAAACTGCGATGGATAATTGTAGTTTCGCACTTTGGCTACAACTATGGAACATTTTGCAGAGAGAAATGATTAATACTTGTAGCTCATGCTTAAAAGCACCTATCTGCATAGCGGGAATTTGGTACTTATCGATCTCCAGAATGCGAAACCACGTTTAGCTCCATTGCGCTGTTTCAAGGTTCTCCTCCATTTTTTCGAAGAGAAACAAGCAATCCTTGTAGTTCGAAATACATACAGAATATTCTGCTAAAAGAGAAGAGCAATCAAAGAAGTTTTCAAGAAATTTCGTCGACCAGTTTTCCACAGACGAAATAAAGTATGACAGAAAGTCTGCGATGTCGCGATTGGACATACATGGTTTCAGTCTTAAACTTTGATTATTTCCTTCCATTTGATCAGGGCCTACCCCTGTAGAGAGGTCCGTAACAAAGAGGCCGTCAAGCCCCAGGTGTATCCATAATTCCATGAAGAGGGCTAATTTCTACGGATTCGATCCTGAAATATTCCGGCCTAAGATGTCACTCGGAGGGATTTGAGTGTCCATACAAAAATCTGGGTTGTAAAATTTCATGAAAAATATAATTGTGTAATTTTACGAAATATACAAATCGAAATTTCACGGTGAACGTAAAAAATGGTGAAAGCATTGAATTAATTATTACTAGTGGAAATAAGAGGCCGTCCCTACCGCAATGCAACGCAACGCATTCCGTAACATTTTGGGGGAGGGGGGTCGAAAAGAGCGTTCGACCATTTTGTTTTTACGTATATAGGGATAGGGACCTACGTCACAAAAACTCTACGAGGGGAAAGAGGGGTTAAAATGCTTAAAAAATGTTTTACGTAAGATAGGGACAGTCCCTAATTGCCACTTATAGTGTTGCTTTTTAGAGGTGTAGAGTACAAAATTCTCGAATTGGCTCATCAACAAAATAGGAAAATACTCCAAATTTACTCAAATTTAGACACCCTTAAATTCCTTTGAAATTGTGTGGTCATACCAGAAACGTTAGCTGATTACATTTTATAAATTGTTAGACACATTGTTATGAAATGAAACGGTCGAACTATCGAAGGATTTATTTTATCCTCACGAATGATTACTATAAAGAATATACTTCAATATTGCATTTAAATTAAAATTCGACAACCTAGAATCGAAATAATAACATCACGCCTAACAAAATAAATGAAAATTCCACCGATAAAAATGGCAGCCACCTTACAAACAAACTTCGCCGCTGAGCCTCAAAAAATAAATAAAAGCGAATCGATGGCTGAACATTAGTATCGATGGATGGACACTGAATACCACTAGAATTTCCTCCTGGGTCTATTTCAAATAATTTTTTTTTTTTTTTCAGTTTTGTGCGTTAACAAAATCTCATCTACGGAGCTAGGCGTGCCATCGAAAATATTGAGACGATTTGGTGATTTAAAAAGGATGAAAAGAAGGGAGGAAAATGAACAGCATAAAGAAAGAACCTCTTCTAAAATCCAAGCGTTTGTTGTGAAAATTGTCGATTTTTTTTTTAAAGTATGCTTAGAAAAGAGATAGATTTTTAAAGATTCACAAGATATATTATTGATTTATTGTTCAGGGCTTGAAATTTCAATTCTCACTGGCAGCCGAACAGGTTGACCAAGTATGGTGAGCGCGTCTGAATTTAAGTTAATGGGTCTGAGGTTCAAATCCCGATAATAGCATCACATTTTCACGTCACTGAATGCTCAATCTACTGCATACCTAAACCTAGGGCGATATAGTGTTGGTACGTTTATTCCTTGATCTCTGTGGACAATGAACAGCATCTATAGCTGGCTGTATGCTTCAAAAACGGCACTTGAAACATAAAACCAGAGGCAAAAAATTCTCGTCCACACCACCTACACCCGTTTGTCCCGTAGCGACCAGCAAAACAGCACAGGAAAAGTGGATTACATTTTGCAATACGGAACTACTATTTCTGACTCGTTATAGAAACAACGTATGCGCCATTTTAGTTTCCCTATGCAGACACGTGCTTACGTGCCTCTGTGAATGAGCCAAAACTTGTAGTGTCGAATTGCAAAATGCGGTCCAAGTGTAACTCATTGCATTCCTCAGTAGTAGTCTACTTCAATTTTTTTCCTGTGTAGTTTTGTTTCTTCGCAAGACAAAAAAAAAAAAAAATAAAAAAAATAAAAAAAATTGAATAATTAAGAAACAAATAACAAAATTGAAAATTTAATTAACCAATGAAAAAATTGAAATATTACAAAACAAATAAAAAAAAATTGAAAATTGAAATAACAAATAAGACAAATTGTAAATTGAAACAACATATAAAAAAAATCGAAAATTGAATAAACAAACAAAAAAATTGAAAAATTAAAAAACAAATAAAAAAAATCAAAAGACACATAAGAAAATAAAGAAGCTACGCACGATCCGACGCCGACGCGTAGCGTCGCGACGCCTCCGGCTCATCGCCATCATCGCCTTCGTTTCACGGCGTCACAATCAATCACGATCCTGGTTTTTATTTATATTTTGACACCTTTCACCGTCTCTCTCACTTCCTCTCCCTCTCCGTCATATCCGCCGACTTTTTTTCCCCTTTTCGGGTACCTGGTGTCGAAGCATGGGATAGAATTCGATTATTTTTTAAGAGGAGGGCTCAGCGTCACGTCACGCGGGGCCGCTGACTCTAATTCAAGAGAACGTCGCCCGCTAACCGGGAAGCGAATGGCCAGCGTTTAGCGGAATGGAGTTTTTATGAAGGGACGCTGGCTAAACTATAAAACCACGTATCTTTATCGCTTTAGTTCAAAATCTCCGCACATACTTTATTCACTACAAGGGAGACGAATCGAAGTTCAAAGAAATGGAATGAGGCAAAATGGCCTTCAAGGTCGAGCAAAATAAGATAAAATAACTGAATTACAGTTAAAAGGAGTTGATTATGTCGTTTTCGGGGTAGCCAGTGCTATGAAACTTTAGTCAACACTTGTACTGAAGTTTGTTTATCATATGGTAAACGATTCAAAGCTTTCCGATCAGGCACCATCGTTAGGACTTAACAGAGAAATAATAAATGATCAACATTAGATTCATAGGAATTACATGTGAAGTGGTCTCTTATCATAAACGGTTGTATCTCTGTTATCACTTATCTTCTCTTATGGGAGATAAAATTGTTTGTAAGAAAAGATTAAATTTCTGTTAAGTTCTGACGATGGCGCCTAGCCCAAAAGCTTTCACGCAAAAAAACACTATAGGAAAATAGAGCTAAAGAGTGGACGCGCGTTAATAACGGCGCAGAGATACAACTATTCGTGCTTGATGGATGTCCGTGTTGCGTCTGCAAAATTGAAGGCGCGATGGCGCGATGCGTGAACGTGCAATGCTCCGCTCTATGCTGCCGATGAGGTGTCGCTCAGATTTGGGAGTTACGTTAAAAACCGAGACCCAATTACCTACGTCTCTCCTGTCTTCGGCTGTGCTGACACTCAATATTATTCTTTTCCCCCCAATGTAATGTCTGATTATTATAGGATGTATTTGTAAACTTACATCTAAAGTTCATATATACGTAACGGCCCCGTACAACCCGCGGGGCACGTGTTTTAGGAAGCTTCGGGTCAATTTGACCCGGTTTGAGCATCTATGGGTTAACAAATAAACACAGTTCAATGAAAGGTTTGGCTTGATTATTATAGCACTAGTTACACCAAAACTACAAATTTACGAAGTGCTACTGTCAACACAAAATACCTTAACAACTTCATAAGTAAATTACTTATGCTTTATTTGGCTTAACGATATTTCAAAAATTGACCCCTTTAAAGCAGATATAATAGAGTAAGACGCAAATTAATATGAGAAAAACACAGATGAAATTATAAAAGTATTTTTTTATAGCAGAAATTTTGGGACGCTGAAACAGCTATAGATGATTTTGAAATTTCCTATCCATACATTGTCTTACAATACACGGGCCAATTTGTGTGTCTTAACAGGAAAAAAGTTGTGCCGGCTAAAAATTCAATCAATGAGAAAATGTCAACAAAGACCAGACACTTCTTTTATTACCTACCTGAACGGCAAAAGATACATCGTGTCGTCGCAACTAAAGATTAAAGATGGAATCGATGAAGTTCAGATGATAAAATCTATCTTTGTACTCTTTTTACATGTCATAAATTAATAAATACAAATCAAACTTACGAGAAAGATGTATCAGAAATATCGACGATTTCATTGTTCATCAGTCTTAATGATTCTGTTTCGATTCCAGTCAGAGTCTCGGAATCTATGCTATCCATCCCTGCTTTCACAACGTCTATGTGCGATAATTTCCCGGATAGTGTTTCTGTAGGCAGAGGTAAAAGTCTTAATTAGCATTTTCAAATTCATCATAATTGATAAGGAACGTTATAACTTCCATACGTGAAAAATAAAAAGAATTCAATGGCGTGGCGTACTTCACAATATATCGATTGATTTGGCATTTGAACCTATGGAAAAGGATCGATAAACTGCAGGGTGTTCGCAGCGGACACTTTAATAATCGACTCTTTCGTAGCTTCAAAGGAGGAAATATTGATAATCGATCATTCACGCCTTCCACTGAACGAATTATTATTTTTGATCCAGCTTGGTGATTCTTTCAAACAGGGAACCATAGGTTTCGGTCATCGAAATATACATAAGAAACAATCTAAACATTTTGCTAAGCAGGCTGCTTCTCATAGAATCGATCTAATCTAATTTCTTTGACCTTAAACGTTAAAAAATTACGAGGAGGGGGCAATATTAATTTATTTCCTTCAGTATGGAGCAAGTCCCTTTAACAGTTTAGCTTAGAATTTTAATTTGATATGAATTTTCGGGAGTTAATTTGGATTTTATCATCAACTCTTTTTTCGTCTCCTTAGGTAACTTATTAAACTGCTACATATTGATCAAAAGGAAATCACCAGGACTGTGGAATCGCCAAGAAAGAATATGAAATTCGTTCTAAATGTCATTCTCAGAAAATTAAATTCGTGACCCTATCTGATACGTGCCGGGCTGGGCCGAAAATTCTGCTTCGCCGACGAAAAGTCGACCAGTTGACAGAAAAGGAACCAAAGCCTGTCTCAAGGTCGTGGTGAGGGGCTTTTAGATTGAGTAGAAACGAGCCCGTACATAAATGAAAAATCCCATCTAGCAATAGTTGCATTCACCTCAATTGTTGCGCATTCTTTAATCGTCAGCCATACTTTTACGAGCTCTTTTTACAAGCTCAAGGAGCAATTGGACTTCACTTTGCAATTAGGAACTAGGTACTATTGATAACTCATTTATGGAGACACTTGTCTGCATATGAAAACTAATGGCACATATGTTGTTCCTAAGGTGGGCTAAAAATTTTAGTTCCTTATTACAAAATGTAGTCCAATTGTTACATTTTGCAATTTGGATTTACAATTGAAAATATTATTGATGCATTCTGCACATTTTCTCCGTCTAAGTTTGTAACAATGACATTTAAAGGCTCTAAGGAATTTTGAAATACAGTTAGACTGTATTCATAGAATACTGTAATGAACAAGACAGGCAACTCCTCCGTAGCTTTGTATATTTAATAAACGGATGGGAAAGACAAAAACTCATTCAGTAGAGGTAAATCTTATCATATTTAATGATGACACATTAAAGTATAATGATTCTATTTACGTAATTGAAATTTTGACTTTGAAATGCAACATGTAAGACAGATAACGTCAACGAAGCTATATGTAGCAGATATTGCTGAAGTGCCTTGACAGATAGTCAATTATTTTTTCGAACAAATGTGTTCTAAATTTTTTACGCAGTTTTTCCGAAGAAACGGTTTAAATGAGAGGAGAAAAATCCTGTGTAACGAATTGGATCTTTTAAGATTGGTACACGGATTTTACGTCCTGAATGATAATTACAAGGATTTAAAGTGGTAAAATTTAAAAAAATTTAAAAAACTTTTAAAAACAAACTTAGAATCACTCACTTGCATAAAATTGTAATTTTGAAGCGGACGCGTTTCGGAGGTGTCCCAAGGACGGAGGAAGGAGGTCGGGACACCCCCGAAACGCGTCCGCTTCAAAATTATAATTTTATGCAAGTGAGTGCTTCTAAGTTTGTTTTTAAAAGCTGTTTTAAAAATGTTTAAATTTTACCAATTTAACGACTTGTATAGTGGTTTAAACTCCTGTATAACATTTCCTCATCAAGAATTTAAAGACTTGAAACATCATTAATCTCAAAATTCGTCGCTCCTCCCTGCCGTGATAGCGAAGAGAGCCGTAAGTGCAAAATTTTCGAAATCGAGTTTTCTTCAAAATTCGTCTAAACTCTTTTAGACGAAATGACTGACACAGCTAAAACAGCAAAATTCATCCTAATTTAATGAAAACGAGACGTATGTAAAAGCCGTAAGTGCACAAAAAATGACACAGTTTTTTTTCACGACAGCCGTAGATGCATGAGAGCCAATGAAGACAGTGCTTTCCAGTAAAGTGCCGCCATCTTCTGCCAATTTCTAACCTGAAAATGTGTTTGTTGTGCGTCCAAAACGCAACCACGAAAGCATGCAGAAGATAGCACTTACGGCTGTCTTGCCTAACAATAACCTGAAAATGAAAAATACCCTTTTTATGTAATGGAAATAAAATCAGTCGATTTTGAATCATCCATACGATTTCTAGGAGTCCTCCGGACGATTAGTGGCAATTTGACAAAGAACGGAGGCTTCTTTCAATAAAATGTTCTTGTCAGAAGCTTCTGGGCCCGTTTTCTCAAAACTTCATTTTTGCACTTACGGCTCTCTTCGCTATCACGGCAGCTCTGACGTGAGGACGTATCTATATTTCCACATGAGCCACAGAGAGCGTGGAGCTATATGGAGACCAGGGATCACAAAGAAATCGAGTTTCGCCCTTATGTCAGAGGAGCGACTTTTCCTGTAAAAAATTATATGGTCCATTTTGAATGGTTAAATTTGAGATAAATAAATCGGGAAGTCGATTTGAAGGATTATCACGTGAGAAAATTTCCCCTGCACAATAATGATAAAATTAAACAAGCAGTGAACTCCAACACAATGTGTTGATAAGGCGCGTCATTAACTCGCACATATCAACCCCTTTAGTTTTCATTTACAGAGATTTCAAAATAGGCAAACAGCATAAAAAGAGAATTCACGATCCAACACTGCGAGGTCAAAGACGCACCTTGACGAGACCGTGTATTGTGAAAGTAGAAAGCTATTCGATCGAATTTAAGTTTTTTGATCTGCCTCAAGCAAAATCTTATCAGATTCTTGAAGAAAAGTGCTACGGAATAATTTAAGCGAAGAAAGGAAAAATTCTGTCGAACTCCTAGAAGATAAAGTCGATTTAAAGGTATTTTGGGGCTAAAATACCCAAATCACCGGTAGTAAAAATCCCGTTATATTATTGAAAAGAAATTGACTCGATATAAATGCAATTGCATTAAATACGTCTTGATTTTGTTATTTTAAACGTCTTTCCATGCAAAGAAGTTCAACCATGTCGTTGCTTTATTCATTCATGAATTGAAAGTAAGCAATCTACATCCCGAAAATCTACTGATTTGCCGTAAAAAATTGCAGAAACTTGATATACCAGGTCGATGCACCCACTCGTTGAATTTACCAACCAATTTTGTGAGTGCAAATGTGTAAGAATCAATATGCTATAGTCATTTTGGGTGCATTTATTTTTCATGAAACAATAATAATTTCAATCCCGAAAAACCATCAATTTTCCGTATAAAATCGAAAAAATCAAAATATGTCAACTCCCCGACGTGAAAATTAGATTCTACGTATGTAAAATGTAAATACTTATGTATCGATATGCTGAACAGAACTATGTGTGGACAGTCAGAAGCCCGCGGCAACATTAATTCAACAGAAAAACTGTAAAAATTAGATAGGATTTTAGCCGCTTTGCCCGCCTCTCCTCGCTACTTACAACAAACCGTTCTTATACTCATCTCAAAATTTTTCTCAGAGCTTTGGGTTATTATCAGCTTCCATTTAAACTCCGGTTCGATGGCCGAATCGGCTGCCAAAAAAGCAAGCCACTGTTGAGGGGTTCTATGAGAAATTCGTGATATTATCGGCTCTCAGGAAATCACCCCATGGCTAAAATTGGTGGTATAAATGTTTAAGTGCTTAAAATAATCGTATTCAAGAAACTAAGGAATTAAACTATGGAGTCAATTTCTTTTTAATAATATAACGAATTTACTACCGGTGATTTAGCTATTATAGCCCCAGAATACTTTTAAAGCGCCTTTGCGTTCCAGAATCTCGACGGAATTTTTTTTTTTTTTTTTTTTTTTGCTTAAACGATTCAAGAAACATTGTAGTTAAAAATATAAAGATTTTTCGATTTGGACGTATGAAAAATGTTTAACTCGTTCAGGCACACCGTGTATTGTATGGAGTACTGCTGTTATTCGACCGTTGTCTTCAGGTCAAAATTCTTACAAAGAAGCCCCTTGCAAGAGGCAAATTTTTTGTAATTTCTCCCAGTTTTTTCAGCGTTAGGTATATAAATGAATTGTTTGTCAAATTTTGAGGTCAATTATATTTAATTGTAATTTATACTTTCTTTTTTTCCCCTTCATTTTATTTTTCGTATCGAGGAGTCGAGGTTTTGTTGATTTCTTCGGATTTCGATTACTGTAACTTCTCTTCTATTCGGCCGATTTTTATGAATGAGGTCTCTTTTTATTTGTGTTTTAACGGAGAGTAAGGAAAAAATTGCTAAATACATGCGAAACAATTTTTTTTGAAAATTGGATGAATCCTAGCGTGACGGTGAAATGGTTAATGAAGCGTGAGTAATTGGGGTACGGGTATCGGCCGCGTTGGGACCCAAGGCCCATTGTTCTTCGTGACGCCGACGCAGTGATCAGGAGCGTGGGGACGAGAGGGCTTAGTGGACTCCTGTATGAGCCACGTTTAGCAAATGGTCTAATGAGTCTCGAGGCTCATCACAGATTGCACTTACCACTATCCTGGTGGCCCCGGCTATCAGAGCAAGGAGTACCAACTTTTGAAAAGGATAACAGTGTTGTGGAGATATGTCAAAGCAACGTTGTGAACAAAACGGAGTGAGTGAAATTCTCATTCAAGGAGTGCCGAACTGGTCAGCCATCCTCGAATCAGTTCGCTTGCTTCCGCTTATATATGCATATTTTAAATCAGCGCGCCCTACTCTTAGGCTTTTTTTAAAAAAAACAAGTAACGTAGACTCTTGGTATTCACTGCACATAAACTAGCGAGCCCCAGAATGAGAAACAACTTTAAATCATAATTATTGACGGATAAATAAACTTTTTACACGCTTTGGAAAATCTCAGAAGTTCGCGGTAGTCACTTTTCGGTAAGGAACTAGGGGACTCGGTTATTGTATCGAGGGGGGGGTCGAAACGATCGCAAAGGCGGTATACTACGTATACGCGCCAAAATCTTTCAATTCTTTATGAAGACAGTGCAGAACTTTGTAGGTTTAAAAGTTTGGCTGCCTGGCAAAGCATTTATCGACATGTCGGCTGAGGACATAGGCTGTGGATCTTACCAGGTAATTTGAAGAACGGTACATTGACACAGCTGACATCTTTTGGGGGTCTGCGGAGTATAATATCGTAATATTTGCAGGTACATAGAGAGTTGAAATTGCAAGGCGCAACGTATTGACCAAAGCAGCACATTCCGGTTAAGACGAGAACTGTCCACCACCAGCATAGGCGCATCTGTGAACAAATAACGAATCGCTTGGTGAGAACACTGAAGTAACTCAATTATCCGTAGACCTCTGAAATGAAGACATATACATATAAACAACTCAATATCAGCAAGCACTTTGATTTTAAAATCATCGTAAAGTCTGTTATTTTTGATGAGTATCGCAATGAGATGGCGTATGAAGTTTTTTGCGATTTCGGTAAAAACGAAAATAATTACGTTAAAAAATTGTAAAAAAACCTATGGACAAAATTAGACGCAGGTATTGAGGAGGAAAGCTGATTTCAACGTTGAAAATACAAAACCAGTCTCGAACATGAAAAGATGAACTCTCAAATACTTATTTCTATTACCTAGATTTTGGAACTGTGAACTTTAAACAGTCTTAATTCTGATTCGGCACGACATTTTTGTTCGTCTTTTATTCAAATTCCTTCGCTTTAGAAATAGATCGATGTCCATTGTCCAGGTGTATATTTTTTAACTCCCTCTTTAAAGTCCCGGTTTCCTTGAACGTTAACATTTCGATATTCTACATAGTTGAGCTTAAAATCCAATGCTCTGCCGGTCAAAAAAACTTTCATTGAAAGTTAGAGCTCACTTTAGCAAAAAATATAAACTATTAAATTGTCTCTTGACAACACTTAAATTTTCTCAAAATACATTATTTTCCGGTTTACGGTACAGTCCTAAACATTGCGAGCATTAGTGCTCCCGCACTTATGACCCAAGTAGGTTTTATTTCTAGCTCTTCTCGCTAAAATACAGTCATATCAAGAGGGATATTTCTATCTGTTTTCGCCTTTCCTCATTCTTCTCTGTGCCCTGAATGGAATAAAGCATGGGGTGGGATTTTTTAGGGGTGGCATGGGCCCTGGCTTGGCAGGCTGTATCTCCATTCGTCGAGGTAGAGGATTCATAAGCTGGCCAGACGAGGCAAATGCAACACACCTAGTTGCCATAATTCTATAGAAAATGTTGTTTTGAACAAGCTAACATTAGAGTCAACCGCCCTGCTAAACAGAAATTACGGAACTATCCTGTGAAATTTATTAAATGGGTGGTTTCACGATAACTGGAGTAGTTTTGTCGCCGTAACAGACAACACATTTTTCGATCATATTTTTAGTAGTAATGATAATCACTAGAATTGTTTTGCATTAATCTACACAGGGTTACGTATTATAACGCTTTTCAAAGATTTATCGCTTTACTTTTCAATTCTAATACATAAATGGCCGAAAATGTGCTGTCTGTTACGTTGAATTTTTACCGCGTAACAGACAGCAAATTTTCGGATTTTACATAATATTAATTGAGAAGTACAGCAATAAATCATTAGAAAGCGTTATAATACGTAACCCTTTGAAGATTAATATGAAAAAATTAGAGTGGTTATCATTTCTACTAAAAAATCTGACCGGGAAATGTGTTGTCTGTTACGGCGACAAAACTATTCCAGTTATCGTGAAAACACCCAAATGATGGGAATGGTAGTGTCGTCAGTTTCATTTTCAAGTATTTTCAAGGCAACGAGACAAATTAATCTTGGAAGAACATAATTGCCATTGGAAATGGTCTGATTTGCGCACTTGCATAAGATTCATGAAAAAAATTATAAGTAATTACCATCACTGTAGAATGGGACGTCGGTTATGCATAACCGACAGAATATTTCATCGGCTAAAAGTGTCAGTAACGATAATTTCTCATACTTTAGTGCATGAATCAAAGCAGGGTCACAACTTCAAAAGGTTTTCAACAACAGTTGTATTCTTCCTCAATCAAATTGCTGTATATCTTTGGAAACTCCATAAGAACAAAAATAGCGACGATATTATTCCCATCATCGTGAAATCACCCAATTTATATTGTGTCATTATTATGTTTGTGTTAATCCATCTATCTTCCAACTTTAATTCTAAAATTGCGGTTTTTTCCAGCTAGCGTTTCTTTGCAGTGAAATTCCACCTAAAAACCTGTTTTCTGTTATCATAAAGATACGGTCAGCTCTACGGGTCAGTATTTCGATAAGTGTAGCTAGTTTAATTTCAAGTCCAAGAGTTTTACAGGTACTCCTCTGAGGTACAATTAGATGCATCCTCACGTGGTTTTGGAACTAGAGGAGACAACGATGGATGTTGAATTGGGATGGAAAGTGGATCTTCGTTACCGGGTCCGATGTAGCCAGCTTTGTTACAAAATTCACTCAATTTAGAAGAGCGACGGTTTTTGAACCTCGTTCCTTCAGAGCCTTCTTGACTAATATCCCCTCCATGTACACCAATTTAAGTTAAAAGTATGCAGGTGCTAATGCTTTTTATACTTGCTGAATTCACAAAAATTGATCTCCTTGATTTTTTCGGTAAATTACCAAGGGTCTGCGAAGTCTCTTGAAATTGAACAAATGCAATGCTTTGGAAAAAGACAAAATTTCAAGGTTCCGCGGTAAAATTCCTTTGACTTTTGTGGGTCACATACTACGAGTAATAATGTCGTACATGTGTAACGACCTGTAAACCAGTACTACCGTACGAGGGAAACCGGGTCAAAGTGCAACGTGCGGTTCATAATCGTCGCGCATATGTTCGTCTTTCAACATTTTTCAGAAGGTCTTTAAAAGTTTGACGAGTTTCACGAAATCGGGACGTCACTTGAGATTTTATACCGCAGAGAATGAGGTCCTGAACCTCAAGCTGCATCTGGAATAACTAATAATTGGCAAACACTCCAGTCACAAATATATAACCTCAAAGAGTGCAAAATGCAAATCAAACGATAGTCTTCTAACTTCTACGTAGTTTGAAATATTACCTGTTCATTTTGTCTTGTAGCTCGTTTTTTTAATAAATTACCATGTTCGTATCGTTTGATTTGCATTTTGCACTCTTTGATATTTGATTGAGGTTACATATTTGTGACTGGAGTGATTACCAATATTTAGTTACTCCATAGGCATTTCGAGGTTCAGGATCTTATTCTCAATGGTTATTCTCGTGTGTCGTCCCGATCTCGCAAAACTACGAGAAGAATTTACATTCTTGTAAGTTTTACAATATTTTTCATCTACATATAGTTTGAAATATTACTTCTTCATTTTGGCTTGTAGCTCGATTTTTCAATCAATTATCATGTTCTACGCAGCTTAGCCAGCCAAATTTGACAATAAAATGTATCAAAAGATACACTGGCAAAAAAAAACACATTGGATCTAGAGTCCAGACTCTTGAAAACATTGACAAGAAAAAGGACTCTTGATTCAATCAGATTTAAGCTTAAATCAAAAGGAAATTCGCTCAAATTAAGAGGCTCGATTCTTAATTTAAGCTTAAATCTGATTGAATCAAGAGTATTTTTTCTTGTCGATGATTTTGAGAGTCTGGACTCTAGATCCAATGTGTTTTTTTTCCAGTGTATGTTTATAGTAAATTTTCAGAAACTCAGCATCCTGGAGGAATCACGGTATTTTTGCTCCGGGCGGGAATAAATCAAATAATTTCCATATATCTGACAACACGGTCCTCGTCTGAAGGGTCCAAGGCGGGATGGATGCGCAAGCCGGCTGTCACGGCGCATACTCCCTTCGAGGCTGGAGCCGGAATTGAAGCCCATGAATTATGCAAACGATAACCTATGCCTTTGTGATTCTTGAAATTCTCACATGCGTGGCCGTAGCGCAAGGGACAACACCTACTAAATAATAAACCGCGCCCGTCCCGGCTCCCGCCAACTTCACTCGGATTCTCCTGCCCCTTCAAACCAAAACCCCGCAACCCCCAAGACAGATCCGCGGAAATACGTGGTTCTTCCTCCTGGTCTCTGCACTGTCTCCTCCGGGGGCCCGATGCCACTTCCCAACCAGTTCAAGTTCTAGCAGCAAAACGAGAATCATCCGCTATCGATATTTTCCCATCTAAATCTATGGTAAAGAATCGATTTCTTGAAAATCGATTCTTTTCCATAGGTTTAAATGGCAGATCGATCGCTGCATCGCAATGCAAGACACGTTATTGATGCAGGGAGCTCGTCAATCCACGTCGCGCGCCGGAATGGACGCCCGTAGGATCAATAATTGATGACCCCGACCCGACTTGCGGCAAAAACCCCCTAACTCCGCTTTAAAGTCTGTGTAGATAGGTGGTTGTTGCCTAGCGCGGTAGACTTGCAACACGCTGAGGCTCGTTGGTTCCGAGTCCGTCAATCTGTATGAACTCGAGGGCCGATCGACGGGTAGAATGCATAGAGAAAAAAAAGGAGGTGTTTGCATCTTGAGGATTTGTACCCACCTACGTCATCAATGTAAACAAGACGCTCGTTGAGGGTTATGTTGACGCTGTAAAAACGGACCATAATGTCCGATTTTTTTACTTAAATCAACTCTTTATTTAATTTCAAGCACTTTTTATAGAATGACTTTTTCCCTTAAATTACACCATTTCCAAGAAAATCGACAGGATAAAAACGTCGCTGTACCCAATGACGTCATCAAAGCTATAGATACTCTATGAAAAATTCCAAGATGCCCGAAATGCAAACACCTCCTTTTTTTTCTCTATGGGTAGAATGTGACTGGAGAAAAAGTGTGGGGGTCAGTGGCGTGGCGTGCTGTGCGATATATCGATCGATCTGCCATTCAAACCTATGGAAAAGGATCGATTAACAGGGTGTTCGCAACGGACACCTTAATAATCGATTCTTTACCGTAGCTTCAAATGGGGAAAAATCGATAATCGTTCATTCAAGCCTCGCTTCTGATGGGGGTGTTCTTGCGAGGGACCCCACCAAAGCACACGTGAGAATTCAGCGGATCCTTGAATATTGATGGGGCCCCTAGGGTGGTTGAATCCCGAAGATTTTCAAAAATCCAATAAGCTCCGAAATGCCCAATTTTCACGGTTAGCGTCAGGCATTTTCAAATCTACTGCGTCCGTGGGCATTATTTTTACGAATGTAGGTACTTCCTCCAAATCGACGGCGTCAGTCCGTAACCACGTATCTCGTTTGCGATGTTTGAAAATCTCCGGCTCAATATTATTTTTTTACAGGAGAACAAATTGACATCATTCCTACAAGTTTTTGCAGAGTTTTCTTCGTATCGAGAAGAAAAGTCACGGCAGTTTTGAAGAATTGCCGTTGTATAGTTTTCCGTTTAATAAATGGACGTAATTATGCTAAAAGGAACTATGCTGCACTCAAATCTTATGCACATAGTTCCTTTTAGCATAAGCACGTTCAAACAAAGTATAACAGGAAGTCTGCGATGTCATAAACCGAGATACGAGGTTGCGGACTTACACTGTCGAATAGTCTCAAGAATACTGCAGTTTTCGACTGGGGTCTCACAGCATTACAAAATTAGAAGATTGAATACAACCACTCATACTAGGGAGTCATTCATAAAATACGTAAAACTAATTTTCGGATTTTTTTATTATTCCGCCAGTCCGCCCCCGTAACGCTTTTGTACGGGAGGTACCGATCCTTAAACATGTAAAAACAAAATTAAGTTACGCTCTCTTGGACCTTCCTCCTCCTAGAATGTTACATATTTTATGAACGGACCCCTATCATAAAAGGGATTTGGCGCGTTTAAATCGCACCCTCACCCAGTGGAAAATTAAAATTTTCCAGGGGAGGACCTCGAAATGAGTAATCGATTCCAATATTGGCGATCAGATTGAGCGAACAAAGCTGCACTGACCTCATCGGGAAATTCGGTAGCATCTTAAAGGGCCAGGGGCCCCCGCAAGGGGAACAGGGACCGAACTCACCGGAGCCGTAAGCGTGCTATTGACAAAGGTTCATTCACGCGAGGAGAATATTTGTCACTGCTTATGTAAACGTCCTTTGAACAATCTCGCGTTCCATGCCTCATGCGTTTATGCCGCGTTGCCAAGTCGGCACCTTTCTCTCGATGTGTGTAAGTTGAAGGGCTTGGAGGACAATCCGCTTGTGGGCAGTTTTTCCTATTTTGAAAAAGACGTTTTCAAAGTTTCTAAATGACTGATCGAGATAGCAGAGACTTAATCAGACTCATTTTTTTAATGTTTCTCCCAAATCCAAGCGACACCTCATTGGCAGCATAGAACGGAGCATTGCAAGATGATGCCTCGCGCCATAGCGCCTTCAATTTTGCAGACGCAACACGGACATACGTCAAGTACGAATAGTTGTATCTCTGCGCCGTCGTCAACGCGCATCCTTTTCTTTGCTATATTTTCTATATTGTGTTTATTACTGTTGGCTTATTTGTAATGGTCCATAAAAAGAGTGCGTGAGAAACACAGGCGAAGATAGAAAATACGTAATGAGTCTTAGTTTTTTAACCTTTCTCCCAAATCTGAGCGACATTTCATTGGCAGCATAGAACGATTGCGAGTTAACGCCTTGCACCATAACGACTTCAATTTTGCAGATGCGACACGGGCATCCATCAAGCACGAATAGTTGTATCTCTGCGCCGTTATCAACGCTCATCCGCTCCAATGGTCTATTTTCACATTGTGTTTGTTTTCGTTTGTCTCATTGTAGCTAAGCCCGATTGGCTCCAACTAAATCAAATAAAATATTACGCGGGTCTTAAAATTGTTGAAGGTCGCTTCCGATGTCAATTTATGGCAAAGTTAATTTTAAAATAAGTTTTATTCGAGTTGGCCAATACCCAACATTTCTCAACAGGACCATATACATCCTGTATTCACTGGATCCTCCGGAAATTTCATTTAGTTTGGAAACCACCCGGCTCCAAAAATATTAAAAACTCATTTCATCCCAGAAAAATGGTTTAGAGGGTTTGACGAAACTTTCATTTTTCTCGACCTCTCATGATCTCTGCATTGATAGATGTCGCTCGATTCAAAACTGAACCACCGCTGGCGTTATTAATCGCTTATGCTTTCTAAAGGGAAAAAGCTACAACTTTTGGATCACTGCTTATTAGTTTTTTAATGATAGGCAATGACAGTATGTAACAAAACTGTGATGACGATATGCGCCAAATACACTTTCAAACCATTAATGAGCCACAACCATCGCTCTGATCAGTTTACTTAGTTTATGCGCTCTATTTTTCAGAGGACTGTGTGGTTTTTGCACCAAGCGATTCATTTCATGTTACATCGGTTTTTTATCGCGTTTCTGCTTTGTACCTGACACCTTTTGATACGACGTCATGAGTACTTTCTAGGGTGAGCTATCTTGTTCACAAAACTTCTCGCTCTCTAAGACTCACGTGAAAATTCGGTTCCGCATTCACGTCAGAAAAGCACCGAGATGGTGGATCTCCAACATCGACATCTTGTGCGAAACGTGGCAACGAAGAAACAAAGCTCCTCTATTGTTATTTGCTCATTTCATCGGATGACCGATTGTTTCTCTGTTTGTCTTCGGCCGCATCGCGATGCTCGGGAAAAACACCGTATGAGCATTCAAATACTGTCAAAGTTTCTCCGATTGAATAGTCATTTTTGAGAAACGTCATGTCCTTATATTCATTGAAACGTCAAGAGACGTTGCATTAAATTGAAAATACAATTCTGTGGAAAGTTCAAATAATTAAATCCATGAGTTTACCAGTTAATGCGCGCTTTTGTGGATTAAATTCGGCAACATCTGAAAGTCCATAGGGGGTTTTTTCGCAGGAAGACAGTGTTGGTCTAAAATCTGGTTTGATGTGACGCAGTTAGCTGCACCACGCCGTGTGGTATTTTGATGGTGGGAGGGTTTTAGGGCTTCGTTGGGGGCAAAATACGAGGAGGATTCAACGGCGCTTAGCCTATATTTGGGATCGAACCGGTGATCTATATATTTTACTCATTTGATTGAAAAATCGTCGAATAATAATATGTTTATAGAAACGTGCTGCACGGTTGTATATATGAGCTTCGAGGCGTTTCTACCCAAAATGTTTAAAATAGCTGGATAAGCGATACTGTGCAGTTAAATTTTAGAATCCTGACATCTTAGGATGAAAATGTACGGACTTCCTCTGGCGTGACAATGTTTTTAGATGAGCCTTGAGATCCGTATAGCTCCATGCTTTCCAAGTCTTACGCGGGAATAAAAATACACCTCCACATGAGAGGAAGGACGAATTACGAGCCGTGAACAAGGCAAAATGATAAATCAGTTTTTTCTTAAAATCAGATTTGGATAATGTTTAAGGCAGGAAATCAAGTGATATTTTTAAAAACATTGGGTTAAGGATAGTTCTGAGCTAGTCTAGAAGAACATATGACCGTATTTGTGAAAAGGGCCCTTACCTTCCAAGAACACATCCTCCTAAACTTTTTGCAAATGCATGAAATAAGAATATCTGGAAATTTGGGCGAAAGTTTGACCCTAAAATCTCAATAATTGAAGGAGTTATTAGTTCTGAAATTCAATGACAAACGTTTATAGGCTGGAAAGTTTGGAGCATGGAGACTTTGACTACATATATAGAGGTGGACTTTCAACGTAGCTTGGGGTAGGGGTATCCCTCCATTACAGCTTCAACTTGGAATTTTTTTTTTTTTTTTTTTTTTTTTTCAGCTTGGGAGTTTTCGTGTTTCTCGCGAAATTGTACATAGGAATCGACACTTTTTACGCTCCATTTTCGTTATCAAATCCTGTTCTACTAGAAATTTTGGTGAGATAACATGTACCATAATTTTTAAATTCGCACCTTGTCCTGGGTTGCAATTTTTCATGAAAAATAAAATCTTGAAATTTCATGTGAAATATTTCATAAAATTTAAGAAAAATATGACAAATAGATTTCAGACCAAAATTTCAAATTTAAGTGGTTTAGAGGCGACTGGTTTTTGCTTTTTGGTGTTTTTTAGTGCGTGTTACATACCCAGCCGCTAAAAATATATGTTTCATGGTTTTCACATTTTGCACAACTTTGTTAAATTTCGTGAAATATTTCACGAAAATTTTCAATATTTCATATTTTTCATTTCACCTGTGCAACCCTGACTTTGTCTGGTGGTCCATTATACTTTCATAGCTATCCGAGAGCATAAATACGTATCCGATCTGACAACAAGGTACCGGTCATTCCCTTTCTCGCCGATAGAGGGTTGATATTAGATTTCGGCCGTGTTTTCAAATTTGCGCGAGGGAGGAAGTTACGCGGGAGGCGGGGGGAGGGAGCGAGGGCGGCGAGTGGGGAGGGGGGAGGCAGGGATAAGCGCATCCAACTTGAATTGTGAACCCTCCAATTTATCTTCGGCTGTCCATGTTGAAATTATTCCCAAACGTCACGTTCAGGGAGCGCGGACCACTAATGTTCCGCGTCCTGCGAGTGAAAAGTCAAACGCTTCAACAAGAGCCGGTATTAATTATTCCGCCACCGGAGAGTTCGATCGCTTCCGATCCGATCACGCATGTTAGTCGCAACTCCGTGTCTCTGCGTCCGCGGTCCAGGCTTCAAGGTCCAGTCGCGAGGCGTCAATCATCGATAATCGATTATTCCCCATTTGAATTTATGGTGAAATATCGATTATTAAGGTGTTCGTTGCGAACACCGTGTGTATCGATCCTTTTATCGACGGTGAAACTACCAAACCACGTATCTCGGTTTGCGACGTCGCAGACTTCCTGTCATACTTTATTTTTTAAATGAAAAACTATTTATCGTCCAGTCTTGAAAATTTCTGTGATTTTTCCTCTTCGTGCGGAGAAAATTCTGTGAAAATTTCAAGGAATGATATTGATTTGGTCTGCTTCAAAAAAATAAAATGCGAGCGTAGATTTTTAAACACCGCAAACGAGATACGTGGTTTGGTAGTTTCACCGTCGTTATATTGGTTTAAATGGCAGATCAATCGATATACATATTGCAAAGCACGCCACGCCACTGCGTCAAGGTGCTTCTCCGGCATCGGCTCCGGATAATCGATTATTCCCCATTTGAATTTATAGTGAAATATCGATTATTAAGGTGTTCGTTGCAAACACCCTGTCTATCGGTCATTTTTCATAGATTTAAACGACAGATCAATCGATATATCGCAAAGTACGCCACGCCACTGTCAAGGTGGTTCTCCGGCATCGGCTCCGGAAAAAAACACAGCTCATCACTGCTGAAAACTATAGAGTGCCTATACTGCCGTGCTAAAGGAAAACGCCGTATGAGCCATCAGACGTTGCCAAATTTCCTTCGACTGACCACGGACTTTCGGGGGATTTTACAAATGTTTTCCGTCCAGTTTTATAGAGAATTTGGCTCCTAATTTTATCTTAAGTATTCGAAAATTCCAGGGAAAAGTATTCGGAACGTTCCTTAAAAATTCAGTTTTTCCAAGAGGAGATCTGGCAACTTCGGATGTCCATACGGTGCTCTTTCTCAGCACGGCAGTATACGGGAAGGGCACAAACATTTCGATAATTTTGAGGCTAGATCATGTTACTCTTCAGGCCCAAAAAAGGACGCCAACCTATGGATCTAAACTATCCAGAGTAGTTTTTTCATTACAACGGACCAACTGTATACTTTGGCTATGGCAAAAATGAATGTGTTTCTGCTATACGGAACTAAGCGCCAATTTCAGTTCCTTTTAAGGATTTTAGAATCTCGAATAACACGTTCTGTCAAACGGAACTAAGAGTCATCAAAAACCTTTGTGAGCATAAAACGGAATAAGCGCGTCATGCTGCTGCCCGCTGCACTCGCCACTTCAACCCACTTCCCCTTCTTCCCCCTATGGTGCTTAGTTCCGTTCAGCAGTAATAGTCCAAATAAGAATTGGTTCTCATAAAAAATGGTTCAAAAATCACGATGAACGCATTGGCAAAGTGTGAAATATACTCCTAACGTCACAATCTGCGTAAGACATATGCGCTACAATGTTTCTCAACGTAAAACATTCAGTTGTTTTTCATGCGCCTTCAATTGCGTCTGCAGCAATTGTTGTTCCGAGTATGTTGTGCGTGCTGACTTCAACTCATTACATACATTACTCTTTGAAGGCGTTTTAAGTGCCCATGTAGCGCATTCTGGTGGAGTAAAACAGAAGTAGAGATTGAATGAATCGCTCTATCCCTACTTTGTTCGTTCTCCGATAGAACGCGCTACTTGGGCACATAAAACGCCTTCAGAGAGTAATGTATGTAATGAGTTGAAGTCAGCACGCACAACATATTCGGAACAACAATTGCTGCAGACGCAATTGAAGGCACATAAAAAAGAAATGAATAATTTACGTTGAGAAACATTGTAGTGCATATTTCTTACGCAGATTGTGACGTTAGGAGTGTATTTCACTCTTTGCCAATGCGTTCATCGTGATTTTTGAACCATTCTTTATGAGGATCAATTCTTATTTGGACTATTACTGCTGAACGGAACTAAGCACCATAGGGGGAAGAAGGGGGAGTTGGTTGAAGTGGCGAGTGCAGCGGGCAGCCGCATGACGCGCTTACTCCGTTTTATGCTCACAAAGGTTTTTGATGACGCTTAGCTCCGTTTGACAGAACGTGTTATTCGAGATTCTAAAATCCTCATAAGGAACTGAAATCAGCACTCATAGCACTCATTTCCATTTAGCAGAAACACGTCCAAATTGCAAGCAAATTACTACTGAAAACTCGAAAAAATAATAATTATGAATTAGAGCACTACATGGGGAGAGTGCGGACACATGTTGCACATGTCGGAATACAAAGCTCTTAGAGTCCCAAAGGACGGCAAACTTTTTAACACGAGAAACACTAGAAAAATGCCACTGCCAACCTTCAGATTCCAACATCAAACCAAGTTGGCCGAGAATGTACGTAAGTAAGCGACCTTCCGCAAAAATGAGTAAATTAATGCAAACATTAAGCCAAATACGTGCTTCACAAACGACGGATCGTAACAGTTGTAATAATAAATAATTCTGTGAAATTTGATTTCACAGATGCTTTTTGGGCCCTAAAAACTCGATGGCCTAACCTCGAAATCAGCAACAAATGTAGTCTCCCCATATGTATAGGTACTCTAGCATGAATGTCCCTAAAAACGGGCCACTGGGCAAGGCCTGAAGTTGAAGACGAAGACAAAGTTGAAATTGTCACAAATTTTCTCTTCAAAATCTCACATATCAAACAATTTACACAAGGGGAAGTTTTGAGATCGACTTCTAAACGAGATATTAACAAGTCATTTAAAAATACATCAAATGGATGTTCGATTACACGAATTACGTCATTCGCAGTTTTGCTACGTAATCATTGTTCATGAAAAACACCTCTATCTTGTTCAGGAGTTGATTTTCAGACTTCCTTTTGTGTGACAAGATTCTTTTTCCTTGTGAAACTTTGCAGACAAACCACACATAGCATTGGGCTTTAATTCATACCTTATTTAGAGGTCCATTCGTTTTTTTATCAGAGGAACAGTTAGAGGTTGAATGGATTTAAGAGGTATATTCCCATTTCTTTTTCGGTTCATTTTAATGTGTGGAAAACTCGAGTGAATCAGGTTTTACGTTTTAACTACTTCGATAAAACTAATTCCGTTGATTTAATTATATTATCTCTTTTCTACCACAAGATTTCTATTTATTACAATTAGTTCAACAGTTTTTGGGGGTGATAATTGTGTTCTTCAAAAAATAATAGGTTATAGCTCTATAGTTAATATTTGTTGAATTATCCATAGACTAAGAATTAGATTAAACCTCTTGTTTAGGAGTTGATTTTCAGACTTCTTTTTGTGTGACGGGATTCGTTTTCTTTGTGGAATTTTGCAGACAAAACACACACGTCATTGGGCTTTAATTCATACCTTATTTGGAGACCCATTCGTTTTTTTTTATCAGAGGAACTTTGGCAACGCCTGAATGCTCATATGATGTTCTTGCTTAGCGCGACGGGAGCATAGCCGCGAGGGCATAAAAGTTCCGTGGCCGCGTCACTTGACTAGACGCAAAAAGTATAAAAAAACCGGGGGGAATGCGAACGGTAAAAAGATAAGAGTGCTCAAGAAACGGCGGTGCACAATGCACGTGGAGCGTAAAAAATTAGCTCTCGTTTCGATTTTCTCCGAGCGTGATTCCGGAAAATTGAGTTCTCCAAATGCCCCCGCTAGCAAGCGGGACGACTTTAAAGTATTAATTCCATGAATTGATAAACATCGCGGGGGAAGACACAGATATTGCATACCCACCGAGAGGAGTTTATTTGACAAGTTCACCGTGAGGAGGAGGAGGGAAAAAAACCTACTTCAATTCCTCGAGTGAAACTGCACCGAGCAAGAAGTCCCCCTTAGCCCCCCTTCCTAGCCCCCCTTTTGCCCCCAGCCCGCCCCGCTCTATCTTTTCCTGTGCACCTATCTATATCTGTTTATCTCCGCCCGGGTCTTTCTGAAGTACGTCCGACATTACTTCTCGGAAACCATTGCTGGAACGAAAGAATTACATACGTTCAGTGCCACCCGTCCCAGATAAGTTCGCCCGTTTTATGCCTCCCAACTTTCTATTCCTCTCATGGTTCCTCTTTCCTAACGGAATCTTCTCCTCGTCTCCCTTACACCTGGGTCATCCAAACTTTTAGAATCTCTGTTTTTTCTCTCCATGTCTTTGTTTGCTCCGTTCCTGAAAATACTGATTTCAAATCGGATGCAAAACGGACTACTTGGTTTTTTTCCAGTGGTTTTATATTATAATCCGTTACACTGTTAAAAATCGAGGTATGAGACTCGGTGTTAGAGCTATAGCTCCCAAGAACCCCGAGTGATATGAATGCGAAGTGAAATAAGCACCATAAAAGCGTATAGCACTCCGCGTGAAGAGTGACTTCCGCTCTGTGATTGTGTAAGTCACTCCTTAAAGATAAGAAATTCCACTCCGCATTCATATTACTCGGGGTTTTTGGGCGATATATAGACTCCAGCACCGAGATTCACTCTAAGGTTTTTAACAGCGTAGAAAGAGTAAAAATTAAGCACCACATCAGTGCATGCTATTGTAATCAAATTTCTCGTAGAATTTAAGAGGTCAACAGTCTCTGGAAGACATCAACCACCTTGTTTTTTGGAGAATCGGAAAAATAATTTCTGCCTTTTTCTATAAATTACAAGTGTCTTGTGGCTAAACTGGAACAATTGGACAGTATTCTTGAATAGGGAACAACTATTTCTGACTCATCCAAAAGAGCACCTTTCTGCAAAGGGAAATAACTGGCATAAATCGATGGTCAAAGTGTGAGATCACATATCTCTGTATGGGACATTGCGGACTTCTTGTCATACCAATTTTTTTTTTCTTCGGAAAACTAGTCAACGTGATATTTTGGAAACTTCCTTTATTTAACTTTTCTGATGGCAGAATATTCATGTATGAATTTCAAGCAATGAATTTGGCTGGATTCTCTTCGGAAAAATTAAATAGTAGCGGAAATTTTGAAACATCGAATCGGAGATACGTGGTTTCATACTTTGGCCGTTGATATGTGGTTTTTAAAATGAGTCAGAAATATTGGTCCCATTTTGCAAATTGTAGCCCAATTTGAAAGTAAATTTATACATCTAGAAAGACCAGCCACAATATCCGAAACTGTTGGGTGATTGGACTATACATTTTGCCATAATGGACTTTAGTTTCTAGTTCATCTATAAAATCACGTATCTGCATACAGAAACTGATAACCGTACTTAGTTTCTGAAACGAGCACAACCCAATGGCACAATATGGTCCAATTCATCTCTTAAATTAATTTTCAAATAGATGGTGCCCAGTGGCGAGGTGTGCTTCGCGATACATCGTCTACCGTTTAAACCTTTGGAAAAGGATCGATAAACACGGTATTCGTTCACCGGTATTCGGCTCGAACACCTTAATAATCGATTCTTTACCACAGCTTCAAACGGGAAAATATTGATAATTGATCATTCACGCCTCCCTAATCATGGTGCTTCTACTTCAGCAAGGTAATATTTTTGCATTTCATGGATCGTTTTCTCGGAAAACTCACGCGTGTTTTTAGAGATAGTTTTAATTATGGAAGAACTTCAAAACAGTATTGAAACAGAGGGAAATCAGAGGGCGGAAGAAAGCGGTGAATTATAATTAAGGATTGACAAAAGGGTGAACGACCGCTCGCGTTGCGCGGAAATTCGCATTGCCTTTAATTAAAAATAGCCGGTGTTCGATTCCACTTAACAATTTTCACCGCGGGCTCCAGCTTGTTCGGGTGAGCCACGAGCAGGTAGAAAAAAGTTGCGTCAAGTGAACTTCGCCGGAAAGTTGAGCCGAGTGCTTTCGTGCTCGGGGACAACGCAGTTCGAACGTTAAAATTTTGCCAACTTAGCCCAGATAAAAAGTTTGTTTTTGAGAAAACATATGAATACATTTCCTTGAAATTTTCAGATGATTTACATTATATCGGGAATAAAATTAGCTGAAAAATTTGAAGAAATATATTCGCATAATTCCCTAAAAATTGGTATTTTATCAGAGGAAATGAGGCAACAGCGATATTCTAATACGCCGGTTTTTCTTGGCAAAACAAAGTAGCTCTTGTTCGGTACTCGATTTGATACTGTTATCACAGCAGAAAAAATAGAAGAGGATAAAAAGTCCGGACAAAAAGTTTATTTTTGAGAATATATATGAATATATTTCCTTGAAATTTTCAGATGATTCACATTATATCGGGAATGAAATTCGCTTGAAAAATTCGAAGAAAAATATTCGTAAGTTTCTTTAAGAATGTGTGTTTTATCAGAAAATATTAGCCAACATTGCTGAACTGATACGACGTTCTTTCTTGGCCCAACAAAGTACCTCTTCCTCGGTGCTCGATTTGATATCATTATCATAGCAGGAGGAAGGGGAGAGGAAGTGAGGCGTCTAGAACCAAAAACGTCAATCTCCCGAGCCCTGTCTCAAAATTGTAGGATCAATATAATTTTAATAATAAAAGAACAAGAAAGCTTCCATGCTCATGTTGTTTTGTGAATTTTCTGTTATCAAGCGAGAAAATTTGGTCAAATTTTAAAAATAGCCAAAGATTTTGGTTGCTCCTCGCAGAAAGTTAAAACGATTGCACAATTTCTAGACAAGGCAATGGAGATTGCCAGTTTTGGTTCTAGACACCTCAAGTCTTTAACGAATAAATCTGGGCCAATATTCGTAGTCGCTCTATAACCATTAGATCCTAGGACTTTTTTTATACGCAAAAGTTCTAATTCGGGTTGTCCTCAGTTGGTAACATACTGGGCTTTCTTATCCCCCTCCTCATCCGTCATACGGAACCAACCCAACGTGGAGATAGAGTTAAGGAGAGGACGCGCACTGATGACGGCGCAGAGATACAACTATTCGTACTTGATGGATGTCCGTGTTGTATCTGCAAAATTGAAGGCGCTACGGGGCGAGGCGTGAACTCGGAATGCTTCTTTGCTCCTGCGGGGCACGTGTTTTTAGCGAGCCACGGGGCCATTTAACCCGGCTTGAGCATCCAAGGGTTAAACAGTTCTTTTCCTTGGGAGGCCTTATATGGTTTACACTATGATTAAGGAAGGATTCAGGAGCCATGAACATAGCATTATAAAACTGGCTATTTTTCAAAACCTTGAGTAAAATTTAGTGTCGTAACTGTGGAAATATATCCTTGCGAGGGAATCGATGATTTGCCGACAAAAAAAATACAAAATACCGAAAAAAAAATGTTTGCAATTTTTGTAAAAAAGTAGGTTCTCACATCTTTGAAAGTTTGTCAAGATTGTAATAATTTTCTGAACGAAAAATGAAAATGTATTTCTTTTAAACGGGAATTTTCTCGATATAATGGACGAATATTAAAAAAACCTGGATTGTATTTCAAAAATTTAATGAGAGCAAGCTTATCTGGACGTATTTATGCTAAAAGGACCTATGTCTCACCTAAAGCCTATGCACATGGATCCTTTTAGCATACGTACGATCATATAGAGGTCAAGAGCTGAAAAAATCGTGTAAATTGGCCTGCTTAAATATGTAAAATAAACTAGACAAAAATGGACATTTGGAGAGTCAGAGAGCTTGACGAGAGCTCCAGTTCCGTAAAAGAGTCACATCAAACCTTTAATGCGGAGAATAACTGGAGCCCCTTCTTTTTGTGAAAAGCAACACGCACATCCATTGAGCACAAATAGTTTCATTCATGCATTCTACCAATGCCGCTTTCGCTCCCTCGAGTTCGTGCGTTCTAAGGCGCGTTGTCTCCTTTCATATTTTGATCGCGTGACAAGAATCGTATGCGCCGTTGTCCCGGGATGCCTGCGACTGAAGCAATTTGTTGATTTTCGCTAAGAACTTACGTCTCATTATGCCCGGGACCAAACCGAGGCGGGGAGACGAAAGCCTCGCAAGAAGGGGGAATAAGGGGGGCGGGTGGTTCAAGCCGGAGCGACGTAAAAAGATGCGCGACTCACAAATGGTCGCAGGCAGTGTACATAAATAAATATAAGGAAAATTTAATGATGCATTGGCGTCAACATTTTGAAAAAAACCTCATTAAAAGCGCCCCAGTCTTTTCCACATCATTTTTCCTTACCTTGATTCTTTTCCGCTCTCCTTCTATTCGCATAGGACCTGCGTTCCCGTGGACGGAGAAAGAAAAGTTTTGATTACTCTCCTTCAATTTATGCGTATTTTCCTCCTTCTCCTCCCCCCTCCTCCCCCTCCTCTGTCCTCACTATGCCTTATTTAGACCGACCGAAGCCGGGCGCCCCGGTTGCATTGAGCCAGAAATCACATGCTTTAATGCCAGCTCTTACCTGTTCTTTATGTCGGGGGCTTTAATATTTTAATGATATATTTTTGGGGTCGAGTGGTTGCATTCAATCGAATGCCCCCGCGCCTTTTCACTGCTGATCTCTCCTCGAATCTGGAGCATGCATGAGCGAGCGATGCTTCAAGAGGAATAATATCAACGCGTGTCTATCGATATGGACAACTATTCGGACGGATTTACAAGAATCAGCCATGAGTTTAACGTTGCCTAATTTCTTCTAATATTTCATTGTTTTAGAGTCCACGCCAAATAAGTTCACGCACTTTTAGACCGCGACAGTAGATACGCCATTTTGATTCTTGAATCTACTTCACATGTAAAAGTGACGTCAGACAATCTTCTGGAGCAGTGTAGAAAGTGCGTGTAAACTTACTTGGCGTAGGATCTACCGTGGGAATGAACAAGACGATGCCTTTTTGGAAAATTTGTGCGAATTTCTCGTAGCTTATAAAGAACGCACCTACAAAATTTTACTTTAAAATTGTGCTTGGTCTTCTGTAAATAAATTAAAATGAACGGAAGCAAGGCATCGTTTGATACGATCAGGGGCGATACAGGATGATCCTAAATTTGCGGTCCATCTTTTATAACCTCCGATCCGGAACTATAGCATCATGACGGGATTTAATGAGTGCGAAGTAATTACGATGCAAAGACGCTTTTAGTTATGATTTCAAAACTAATTTTAGGTATGTCACAACTTGACAAGTAAGCGATTCGCGACGCAAAGAATATATTCCACTGAAGATGCGGCTTGAAGGTACGAAATGCATTCGGCCTTAACAAGTAAATACTCGTAAAGCATCTCACTGCCAAACCAATCGAGCATAAAAATCAATAATTGTGTGTAAAATAAAAATTTCACACAATTTCCAAACAAAGGCCTAAAAGACAAGAGTTCGCCATGATAGGATTATCGGCAGATTTTAGTTGTAACCATTGCTGAAGTGCGAAACCGCGTATCTTCATCGAGGTGTTTCAAAATTTCCGTTCCTATTGTATTTTATCGAAATTTTTCAAACCAACTTTGTTTTATTTAAATTCATACATAATATTCTACTTACGCAGAAGAAAAAGCAAGCAACCTTTCGAGGAATTACCTTGACTAGTTTTCCGAGGAACAAATAAAGTATGACAGGAAGTCTGCAACGTTGCACATAAAAATACGTAGTTCCCTACTTCACCCATCGATATATATAAGTCCATTTACATATATTTTCCATGAGAAATCAACAGAAAGGGAAGAGTGGTGTTCAGCTCCGAGAAGGTTCCAGGGTAACTTATTTCTAACGTTTCAAAAGCTCTGTATATTATTCATCTTTTTAGATAATTGATAAAAAGTATCATTTGGGGTTGAAACAGTGTATAATTTGTTGTCACCATTCCACGTCTATCATGTTAAAATCTATTGAATTTTTAGGAGTTTCCTTCTTATTGACTTCTTTCTGATACCACATTGTAAAAATGGTCATTTAGAACGTTGCAACTGAGTAACGCTTGACCATATAGTCCTCTGAGCAGGGCACCGGGTGTAATGAAAGGTCATTCGCAGATTTTTGACATTAAGAAAGTCTGCCGGTGCAAAGAAAGTTGTCGAAGAAGAAGGTCAATATAATAAAGTATTTATAATCTTTTTTTCGGTGCTCGTCCTCATATATTTCTGCCTGCCCTTTCTAGGTGTTGAGCAGTTATTTTTGCGTGAGCGCATTTAGCGACCGTTTTATGTTCGGGCACAACACCACCCGTTCTTTTTCAGACTCTCCTATGCCAGATAAGAATTGACCTTTAAAAAGAGTTGTAAATCAGGGGCTTATCCGTTATTCTTTAGCTATTCATTGACATAAAGGTTCTTCATTTAACCAATTTTTGAAAGCAAACAAGCTGAACATGTAACGCAGGTTAAGAAAGAAAACAACTACGGAAGAAAGACAGGAAAACTGGTGAAATTGACGATTTCTCTGGCCATTTTTGCAGATCTCTCAGTGATTTTTCTGGATATGTATATTTTATATCTGATAACTTCTATCAAATGTTATCGGTAACTTTTACGAACCTTTGTAGATGATTCATATGACCTTTTACCAAGTTTGATAAAAAAATATAAATTGAAATTACGGGAGACACGATGAAATGACCTGGAATACCAATGATCAGATGCAAAATGATGAAAAAAAAAAATTGATTTACTGATTTTTCTTTTTCCGTTTCTTACTTCCCCTTTCCTCTATTTTTCTCTCTTTCCATTAAGCCTATAAAAATAAGTGCAAAATTTATGACCTTGAACCGTGCTTGGTGAAAAAAGATCAATGAAATCAAGAAGTACACGAGGAAATTACGAGGGCATTGATAATCAATAGCTTATAAGGATTCCTAGTGTTTTTTTAAAGCTTTTTTATAATTTATTGATTTCTTTTCTTAATCCTCCTCGCTTCTCCCCATCTCGCTCTTGCCCTTTCTCTCTCTATCTCTCTAATAATTTTTTCCCCTATAAGAAATGATACAAAACTTTTGAAACGAACCAATCTAAAAGTCGGTACATCCTAGTTAGACACGGCCCCGAGACTAGACAGTCAAACAGTGGCGTGGCGTGAATTGCGATATATCGATCCCTGCCATTTAAAGTTATGGTAAAGAATCGATTATTAAGGTGTTTGCTGCGAACACCCTGTTTATCGATCCTTTTCCATAGATTTAAATGACATGACAATCGATGTATCGCAAAGCACGCCACGCCACTGCAGTCAAAACAAGCGATGCCGACGGTCAGGGACAGTTTGAAACAAAGCAAAACTGGAACAAGACTCATTCGGAGGGATGACAGAGAAAGTTGTCAGACTGCGAAAATTCGTGCTCGCTCAAGTAGGTTTAAGCTCCGCGATTCTATAATTTGGCGCCAAGAATATTTCTCATCAGGGTGTTTCTTGCAGAAGTCTGTACCTTGATCATTAGTAGTTGTCAGTGGTTGTTCTCATTCAGTGGATACTTTCGGCTTCACCATTCATTCCTTATATTTCGGAGCTCCATCGACTTTGCCTCACTAGCATTGGCGATTTTGCGAGCAGGAAATAAGGTTCCTCTTAATAAATCAATTGAAAATATCGATTTTAGGTGATACAAATTGCCTCACCAAGAATTGAGAGCTTTACTTATTATTACAAAGATTTTTCGGTTTTCGGCTACTCATAATATGAAAACAAAAGTTGAGTTATTAGCAGATTTTACAAATATATGCAATGATTACGACTCAGGCCATGCTTTAATAAAAAAAACAATGTGGAAGAGGGCTAAAAGCTCAACTTTTGTTTCCGTTTCATTTTTAAATGGAGAAAAATAGTCAAAAAATTTCAATGAAACGATCATCTTTTCCATTCATTTAATTGAGTCTCAAGAAGTTTTCGCAAATTGATCTAGTTTTTTCGGCTCATACTCTCTCAATTCAGAACGCATCCCTATCTAATAAAGTTACCAGTTCTAAAATAATGTACGTGTTTATTTTTCCTTCTCCTTGTTATCTTTTCAATTCTTAATTCAGGTAGACTTCAGGGCGTTCTGATCAGGTATTTCATGAATACGTCGAAATGATGGTAAAAAACGGTGATCCGTTTCTAGTGTCTCGTGCCGCAGATGAACGTAATTGAATGCTCACAGCTGAATACGTATTTTTTTTATCAACCGCGGATTTCAAAACACAAAGGCTCATGTAAAATTCTTCATGCAATCACTGACGTAGCCGGGGTGGGTTGTACCTTGTAAAGAGGGTGTGCTCTAGGTCCTTTTTTTGACCAGAAAAGTCCCCCTCTCAAAAAAACCAGTTATTTTTCGTAAGTTTCATGATTTTTTGGCTTTGGGCATCCCACAATCGATAAGTTTTATGACACCTCCACCAAAAATTTCTAGGACACCCCTGAATATCGAGGAGCCTTTAACATTGAGAAAAATAAAAATCAAACGTTCCGTTCAGTTTTGAGGAAAATTTTTCAGGGACTCTTCGCATTATGGTAGAGGATCAAAATATGTCTACAAATAATTTAAAATAGGGGAGAGGGTGGTTGCTGTTACAATATCTTGCATGCGTGATTGCAAATTCTAAAGCCACCCCTTTTCCCCCTGCTCTAGCTTGAAATTTACTCCACTGAAAAAAAATGGTATCCTGTTTCAGCACCTAGGTCAAAAATGTGTCTGGTGATCCCAAGATGCTGCCTTGATTGTCCACGCAGCTGACTTTGCATTCACAGGATGTAAAGTTAACTGCGGAGGCAGTAGAGGCAGCATCTCGGGATCACCAGACAAATTTTTGACATCCTAGGTGCTGAAACAGCATATTATTATTTTCAGTGATGAGAAAGGATATTAGGATGAAATCTGACAGCGCCGCCTATGACCAATAACTCGGATAGGCACTCAAATGAGTAATGAACTAATTCAAAGGTAACGTTTAAATTTTTATTCTTTGGACTTTTTCCGTTCCCCCTCCCCTCACCATCGCGCCACCAGATGGAAAGTAACTCCACCCGGGGAAATCATTCTCTGAAAACGAGAAAAATGAAAATATGACGTGATAAATTAAAATGCGATCGCCCTCCAGTTTTTTTTATCGTTTCAAAGCTCCAAATAGCTCATTCAAGCTGTCGAATCTCAAGTATCAGTTAAATCACCTGAGTATATCAAACTTCTACCACGCTGCTTTTGTCGCGCTCGCTTCATTTTCGTTTTTCACGCTCCGGCTTTTGACCTTTTAATTTATCGTCCTTTCCAGGAGCAGCACTCCCTCCCGCGTACCCTTTCGATATTGAATATTCTCCAACATCAGAGAGTAACATCCTCCATGCAAATGCCCCGTTGATCAAGTTTCAGACCCTCGATTAAATAACTTCACCTTCGTTGAACGCGGATTTTAATCCTGGCACGGTTCGTTTCAGAGGGAGGTAAATAAAATAGTGTTGCCCACTCAAAATTCCTTCGGGATCTTGAAGTAGGATGCATACACAGTCATTTAAGCCTAAAATGAAAATATTGTGTCGAGCTCTTCGAAAATAAAATCGATTTTTGTGTTTTTGGCGCTAAAATGGCCTTCAAAAACGATCAATGATTCAATTCCGATGGGTTGTGCATATGCAAAATGGTACATGTATGATGAAATCTACGTATTTTTGGACCAGGAATCGATTGAGCAGGGTCCCGAATCGGTCCAAAGCTTCATTGACCGAAAAATGGGCCTTTTTGGGGATTTTAAGGATGTTTTGGGCCCATTTTTTCCCAATTTTGTCGTGAGAAATTCTGTGCCGTCATGGGTATTGATTATTAGGTAATTTCGGGCGAGAAATCGAATAGATAACCCTGTATATGATCAAACATTGATCGACTTAAACCGATTTTACGGAAGAATGTAAAAAAATAAAAGAGAAAACTCTTGTAGGATTCCAGCCTGTAATTCAGTGGAGTTTTTTTACCTGAAAAATCTCTCAGTTGAAAGCTATGGATATTGAGCTAGCACCGGAAAAAAAAAAACACATTGGATCTAGAGTCCAGACTCTTGAAAACATCGACAAGAAAAAATACTCTTGATTCAATCAGATTTAAGCTTAAATCAAGAACCAAGCCTCTTAATTTGAGCGGATTTCCTTTTGATTTAAGCTTGAATCTGATTGAATCAAGAGTCTTTTTCTTGTCAATATGTTTTCAAGAGTCTGGACTCTAGATCCCATGTGTTTTTTTTCCAGTGAGGGGCAAATTAAATACATCAGCGATTATAAAACACCGCGATGAAGATACAAGGTTTTGAAATTCGACCGCTGATATGCTGTAAGCAGTAAGACTTAGAACACGAGCCATGACGATGTTGTATGATCTCCAGAGTCTCGGGAGCGATGTCTTACTAAGGCGTGTAAATTGCTCCCCCGCCCACCCACCCTCCCAGACGAGGCGAGCGACGGAAAAAAAACACCGGAGGCGAGATGCACGTAACGAGGGGGACTCTCTAAAACCACCCAAGTCCAAGGGGTGCCCAATTGGACTTGCGCGGTTTCGAGTGTGCGGGGAGCCATCGAGATAAACGTCCCTTCTCCTGGAGTCATTCTATCCCGATAAACTCGACACAGCGGCTAGCGGTCAACGGCGCACAGTGGAGCTCTATTTTTAGAGTACCGTTACACTTTCGAGTTATACTTTTAGTGCCATGGTATACTTTATACTTTAGAGTTTTTAGAGTCCTTTATACTGATAGTTAAGACATACTCAATCCATTTCTGATTGGCTCTTGTATTTTACGCCTCTGCATGCAGTGTGACAAACTGGAGTAAAGATTAAATTTCCACCGGTGGACCATTAGACAAGGTACGAATTTAAGCAATCTGATACGAGTTTCTTCACCAGAATTTTACGTAGAACACGATTTGCACAACGAAAATGACTGCAAACAACTATGTACCTTTTTTCGCTCCTCTGACGTAAAAACGTCTCTCGATTTCCTCATGAGCTCCAGAGCGTGGATTTACATGTAAAACAAGGCTCACGTTGAAATTGAGTTACGCCCTTACGTCAAAATGGTGACGCTTTTAAGGGTGTTTCTTTTCGGACTTTATACAAAAAAGCCGATAAAATCGCATTTGCGTTTTGTATTCACGAAGGTATACGCATTTAAAGATTTCACACAGAGGCAGTATATTTTAGAGACCCCGTAGCTCTACCTTCTTCTTTATAGTGTAAAAGTTCCTCTCGGAAGTCAACGCACAAATTCGCTTACCGATGATGGATGATCAAAGAGTTGAGCAATTGGTTTAACAATCCTAACCAAATTTGCGGAAAAAAAACTCACCTAAAAAAGTGCTCACCCCGACTTTTATTAGTCGTCTTTTGACGAATTTCATGCACCACAAATTGCTCATCAGTAATCATCGGGCGAAAAGAAGTGTTGACCTCTGAGCTCAACGTCTGTCACACTCGACCCTATTGCTAAGATTGTCGGTGCGAGATTTTTAAAATACAAGGTGATCCAAAAGTTCAACGTCACCAGCACCCGACATCAACTCTGTAACTTTTGATAAAATTTAGATAAAGACTTGACATTTTGTGAGTGCCCCTAGGTCAAAGGAAACGACTTCTGAAAACCCCTAAAAATTCAAAGGGACCACCCTGATAAGGGGCAAGAACAGGAGTAATAGGGATGGTGCGAGACTTATGGATCACCCTGTATACTGGCTCTGTTTCCACATATATCCGACGTCTCCGATGCTTGTTCCACTGTGCGGCGGTTTGGACGGAAGTAATTGCTGTAAAAATGTCGCCATCAAGAGGGGTCACAAATCAATATAAGAGGAACCTCTCGATGAGCTCCCGTCGAAAAATCACTCTCGGCTCTGTTCCGGGCACAAACTTGTAGTTGTATGTTCTTCTTTCTCCGTAAACCTTCTTCTCAACCCTCCTCCTCCTTCGCTTTTCCTGCCCTGCTTCTCCAATCGGCTCATCCATGGCTCTCTAACCGCTCTAGTGACCGTCGGTCCCCTCGGTCGTGCTCGAGGTCATATCTTAAAAAAGATACCGTCTTTTTACAGGGGAGACAATATAGATGGATTTGATCGTTTTCCTCTGTTGGGTTTGTTTTTTGAAGGAAATCTGCCCCGCAAGAAATTATGAAGAAAGTATGGTTTATTATTAATTACTCTGACTATATTAACATTAGGTGTAGGTCTATAAATACATAATAAAAAAGAATCAGTTATCAAATTGAAAAAAAAATATCGAGAGTCGACAGCCGAAGATAGAAGAGACGTTAGTTTTCTAATTTTTATCTCGAATTCAAGCGACACCTCATTGACAGCATAGAGCGGAGCGTGCCAAGTTCACGCCATAGCGCCTGCAATTTTTCGAACGCAACACGGGCATCCATCAAGCACGAATAGTTGTATCTCTGCGCCGTCATCTACGCGCGTCATTTCCTGTGCTCTATTTCCATATTGTGTTTGTTATTGTTGGCTTATTTGTAATGGTCCGTGAAGGAGTACGTGAGCAACACAGCTGAAGATAGGGAGGACGTAATAGGGCCTTCTTTTTTGAACTTTTCTTCCGAATCTGACAGACACCGCATTGGCAGCATGGAGCGGAGCATTGCGTTAGACATGCATTTGTCAAGAATACTTTATGTCTCTGCGCCATTACCGTCGTAGCGGTGTCTCTCATTTTTGAAATTTGAGAGAAAATAGAGTTAAGTACGCTTAAAATATGATATTATGTACCTAAATCAATAATACAATAATTTTGAAAAAAAAAAAAAAAAAAAAAAAAAAAAAAACCAAAACATGTTTAGAGGTCTCTTAAGTACTCTAAAGGGCGCACGTTTAAAAGTTGGTATAGTTGAGAGAGTTGTGTTGTGTCAGGATATTTGTTTGTTGTTTTGTTTTGTTGTTGAAAACTATCTGAAATCCCAAGCCGGGTTGCCTCTGTGGGGGTTACATGCGGCATATGAGGGAGGGGGGTGAGAAAGCGCTAGTATGTTACCAAAAAGGCGGAAACTCAAAAAAAAAGTATTTTGTACCCTTAAAAACATAGAAATAACATACGCAATATTTTAAAAAACTATCAAAATCAATGTATATTTAAATACGGGTCAATTTGATCCAATTTAGGACTTGCCGTATAAAAAAGTCTGAGGCAACTAAGGGTTAATCCGCTCATTTTGACGAAGGAACCCGAGCTGAACACGAGAGCTCAGCTAGCGCGGACGGAAATCGATGGCGTCTGGCTGGCAACATAGACGGCGAGTACATAAAGCCACGGTTTTCTATCCGTTACGCGTAGCTCGTTTCTAAAGGCACAGCGCCGAGCGAGCTGTTGAAATGGGAATTAATAAACGCCGCGATGGGGCCTGCGCTTTTATTGTCGGGCTAAATACGCGTGTATCCCGCAATAAATAACTTGATCGACCCTCTAATCACACATATTTTTGCAATCAATAACCATTCAATGGGCTCTGCTCAAGTAATCGGGAGCCGTCTGATTTATCGTCTCTCATCTGACGCAAGGGCGTAACTCAATTTCCACGTGACCCCTGTTTCCCGTGTTACTTTAGGCTTTCTGGGGCTCGTGTGAAGATGAAGATACGCCCTTACGACGAAAGAGCGACGTTTTGTGAGCTTCTACGTTGCCAGCGAGTGGGTTCGAGTACGAATTTGCGCCAAATACTATGACGATCGTTTACAATCAAGGATTAAAATCCAAAGAATTCTGAGAGTTGACCAAATATACTGGAACAAACAGGAAGTCGAGGTGTGATACTCCGTCACCCACACCGGAGTTAAAATATTTGTATCAAAATTATTCTGCATTTTAGTACTGCTCATAGGATGTTTCAGTCACTAACTTAACATTCATTAAGTATTGTTTCGCATTCAATCGGAAGAAAAAATCTTGGTGGAAATTGTCGGTTTCATTTGCAAATATGTCTTGTCTTGTGAGATTCTGACTTAAGTCTTCAATTATGCGTCTTTAATTAATCCTTTTACGCCTAATGGTCTAACGTGCTGATGTAAGTGACGACGAACTCTTGTCACCAGTCAAAAACGCCTTCAATCTCGTGTGATACTTTACCACCCACACTGGAGTTAAAATATTTGTATTAAAGCTCATTGTGCATCTGGTGTGCAACCCACACCCACACCTGAATTAAAATATTAGTATCAAAATTATTCTGCATTTTAGTAACTACTCATAGGATGTTTCAGTCGCTAACTTAACATTCATGAAGTATTGTTTCGCATTCGATCGGAAGAAAAAACCTTGGTGGAAATTGTCGGTTTCATTTGCAAGCATGTATCTTGTGCAAGTCTGACTTAAGTCTTCAAAGATGCGTCTTAGTTTAATAATTTTACGCCTACCGCTTTGTGACGATGACAAACTTTTGTCACCGGTCGAAAACGCCTACAGCCTCGTGTGATACTTTACCGCCCACACCGGGGTTAAGATATTTGTATCAAAGCTCATTGCGCATCTGGTACGAACTTGTAGGATCTTCCAATCGCTTGTTGAACATTCATAAAGTATAGGCTCAGATTCAATCGAAAAAAAAACCTTAATGGAACCTGGTCGATATAATTTGCAAACATATATTATCTTTGGAAGAATATGACTAAAGTCTTCAAAGAATACACAAAGTTTACACAATACGCGTTGTTGTGAGCAAGACAAACTGTTGTCACTAGTCGCAAACGCCTTCACTTTCGTGTGATACTTCACTAGAGTTAAGTTTCGTGTGACACTTCACTGCCAAATCTAGAGTTAAAATATCCATCCAATAGTCCGAAGCATTAGTGTGTAAAAGGAATTTTTTGAAAAAATTGAGGTATTTACCATTTTAAGTGAGATCGGCTACGAGCTTGCACCGAAAAAAAGTGAAGTTGCTTTAACATTCCAGATGTAAAAAAAGTGTGCGAAAACTTATAAAATATTGAATTACCCACTATAACAGTTACTTTAGAAATGCGAGGATGTAACACTAGATGATGTGGTGGGTAATGCAGCATTTTATTTGTTCTCGCACACTTTTTCAACATTCAGAATGTTATATCAACCTCACGGTTTTTTTTGGTGTGGCCTTCGAAGTACTATCAATAAGTGTAAAAAAATTTAAGTCATGACTAAATCTCTGGTCTCTCTTCAATTCTGTCCAGATAAAGCGTACATGCTCAATATATTTTGTGGATACATGTGGGCAAGCATGTTCATTCATTTGCCGAAACAGAATCGCTAAAATATCTTGTCTCTGAACGTAGTGATTGACCATCTACTCCTCTCTACTCTGCATACAAATAGTTTTAAATTTAATCTTTTCTCGGGTACGGACTGTATCAATACCGCACAGTTTTTACCCCTCGCCTACCAGCCAGATCTCATTTTTGCGCGTGCATGCAAGTAAATTGAATTGGTGCATCGGATTTTGTGTTTCGTAATGCGAACGGATAATCTGGAAATCTGAATCACTGAAATTATTTTCATCCTCTTTCAGCTGAAAAGGAACTCATGCAAGTATTCACGGATCCTCATCATTCAACACATGAACCTTTCCAATCCTCTTTAATTTACTTCAAAAGATATCATTTGGATTTTTATTTTTATATGTCTTCCTGTAAACTCTCATTCTGGGATTCATCTCCGGGAACGGCCTTTAACTGCTCGAGACCTGTGTTGCATTTTTGCGTCATTACTCATACTGCACGGATAAGGGAAAACGCCGTAAGAACCTTCAGACGTTATCAGAACTCCACCAGATAAAATATTTATTTTTTAGGGAATATATTGACGGTGTAAGTCGGCAATCACATAACTCGGTTTGCGACGTCGCAGACTTCCTGTCATACTTTATTTTTTAAACGGAAAACTACTCAACGGCAATTCTTTAAAACTGCCGTGATTTTTCTTCTCCGTGCGAAGAAAATTCTGCAAAAACTTCAAGGAATCAAGTCAATTTGTTCTCCTTTAAAAAAAGAAGATCGAGCCGGAGATTTCCAGACACCGCAAACGGGTTATGTGATTGCCGACTTACACCGTCGATATGTGTGTTATTTCCTGTAATTTTTAGATATTATAGATTAAATAGACCAATATAGATGATTCTTGAATTTAAACATTCTTATGCATGTTTCTTAAATAAAATTTCATGTAGAACACGATTGCTGCATCAAAATTACTGAAATCAACTTCTAACTAAAGATATTAACGTCTTTATTTCACACTGGTTACGGGAATTGAAATTGAATTTCCCAGTCACAAGAAATGCAATTCTCTATTCAGAGTCAAATGGCGCCTCACAACAGTTTTGGCAGGTATCTCAATCGAGCATTGTTCCTTTTCCACCCTTTATCGTTCAAAGTGTGAGCCATTTGCTATAGTTGAGTCAAAGTGTCAAGCTTGAGGCTTCCAGATTTTCATATAGCAGAGATTGCCATGGTTAAGTTTAGTGAGCGGTTTGACTCACGTAGACCATTGAGTTTTCATGAGCGGGCAGTTCGAATTCACGCGCGTCAAGAAACATTAAATATCATGGTTAGGAGTTAGTTCCAGTCATTTTCGTTGTGCAAATCGTGTTTTAAGTGAAATTTTGGTTAGGGAACATGTATCAGAATGCATAACTTCGTACCTTGTTTAAAGGTCCATTGCGGACCTCGAGTTCCGGAAATTTACCAGCGATTGATCGATGGAATCTCGAGTGGTTCTCGAAAATGCCACCTTGGTATTACAAGTATTTCGGGGCGAAATTTGAGCAGCACCGAGCTGTTTTTCCGATGAAACTTCTGTGTAGTGGTTTGAGTTTGTTTTACCGGGCAGTGCAACTGGCCCACGGGGACCCGAGAAGATTCTGCAAGACATTTATTAAGACGGAGACCAACTAGAGTGGCTCATTCAAACCTTCCTGAATGTCGAAACGTCGAATCTGACAAAAGCGATGGCGACAAGGATTACCAGTTTAGCGAGAAAATCCTCCAAAGATACACCTCGTGAAGAAGATATTATTCAAGCTGATTGCGGTAGACGCACGGGACGTAAGACATAAAGTTGGAATTTTGTAGCTAACGAGCGTTAAAAATCAGCATAGAGTTGAAAATCTCAATACAGAGGGGAAAAGCAGCTCATAAGAGCACAATTTTCCGTCAAAAAGGTACGCTGTTCGTTACTAGTGTTGCACCAAAACAGCGTGTCTCTTTGAGGGAAAATTGTGCTCATATGAGCATTTTCCCTCTGTATCGAGATTTCCAGCTTTACGCAGATTTTTAACGCACGTTGGCTAAAAAGATATTATTCTTAATTTTCTTTGTTTCTCCTTATTTGAAGTCATTGTGACTTTCGTGGAGGATCGAATTACAACACAAAATGATCTCGTTTGATCTAAAAAAAATACTTTTTGCACCGATGAGACAGCAATTTATGAAAATGCATCAAAGTGCTAAAATGCTGCTAAAATAATGCAATTTCTTTTTTTAAAGCTAAAATAACAGAGACCAGGCTGAAACATGAAAAGTATGAACTTCAGAACTGATGACTAAATTTTTAGGAGGAAGGAGAAGGGAGGTTATAAATTCGATAAATTCAAGAGTTTTGGATTATCTGGCAGTGGCGTGGCGTGATTTGCGATATATCGATTGATTTGTCATTTAAATATGTGGAAAAAGATCGATATACAGGGTGTCCGCACCGAACACCTTAATAATCGATTCTTTAGCACAGTTTCAAATGGGGAAATATCGATAATCGATTACTCGCGCCTTGCCACGGTTATCTGCGTCATCAGCGCCCGCACCCACCTCCACATCGGTGTTCAGTCCCTTATCGCGTTTTGAAGAGAGAAAAAGGTGAAGAAGTGGCGAGTTGCCGGGAGGGCAAATTTTCATATAGTCTCCAAAATGTTTCTAAAATTGATCTCAATTGACCAAAACTGTCGAAAAAACGAGTCAAATATCCAATGCAGTAGGAGCAACAGTCCCCTCACTCATCCCAAATGACGCTTGTCACACTGCCGTACTAAGGAAAAACGCCGCATGGACCTTCAGGCGTTGCCAAATTTCCTTTGGTAAATCATAAACTTTGGGGAAAAATTGTACATATTTTTCCTCCAATTTTTCAGATAATTTTGTTCGCAATTTCAACTAAAGTTCCAGAAAATTTCAAGGAGAAATACTCATACCTTTCCTTAAAAATAAAAATTTCATCGGAGGAAATTTGGCAACTCTTGAATGTTCATACGGCGTTTTCCCTTCATGTGCTGGTTACACGCTCAAATTCCCATCAATTTCCGATCAAATGGTTAGCGGCCGGGAGATATGGGCGCAAATTTTATAAAAATCCTCCAAATTGTTCTAAAATTGATCAAAGTTGACCAGGACGGTCCAAAATCCGGGTCAAGCAAACAATACTGTGAGAGCAACAGCCCCTTTCCTCATCCCAAACGACGACGCTTGTTAGGGCGTCTTGAGTCGCACGTCACGACCTCCTCAAGAAGGGAAAGGGCGATGGCGAGGGGGTGGGGGGGAGAGGTGAGGAAGGAGAGGATTCGCGATTAACATGCGGATTCGCGCGAATGCACTCGCGCTGGCACTCGCCACTGGGAGCCGCACTCCGCGGGCCACAGATCAAAACAGAGCGGCGATTCATTTGCATACGAGGCGCCAGCGCGGACCCTTTATTTGTTAACTCGGCCCCAGGGACCTTTTTTTGATACCTCCTTCGGCCCCGAAAACGAGCTCTCCGCGCTCATATTTCATCGCATCGTCTTGTTATCAACTCCCACGCCCCGTTGTCACGTCGTCGGGAAAACACCTGACGCAGAGGAGGCGTATTTGTCGCGATCATGCGAATTTACACTGGAAAAAAACACATTGGATCTAGAGTCTAGACTATTAAAAACATCGACAAGAAAAAATACTCTTGATTCAATCGGATTTAAGCTTAAATCAAGAACCAAGCCTCTTAATTTGAGCGGATTTCCTTTTGATTTATGCTTAAATCTGATTGAATCAAGAGTCCTTTTTCTTGTCAATGTTTTCAAGAGTCTGGACTCTAGATCCAATGTGTTTTTTTTCCAGTGTAGAGAATGAAATTCCCTGGCATTTCCCTGATGTCCCGGACGCATTTGGGTGAAATTCCCTGACGGTTGAAGGTATGGCAAATGGTTAATACAGGGTGTCTACTAAAACAGGCTCGTCAAAAATAAGTACGTTTACAGCACTTTTTCAGTACATTCTCAAGAAATTCCGTACTTTTTCAGTGCCTCTATTTGACGAAATTCGAAAAATTTCAAAAATTTGAAATTGCGCCATAAATGACAAATAATTAAAAAAGTTCCGGACCTTTCTGCAGAATTTCCGCACTTTTTCAGTACTTCCGGGCCGCCCTTGAAAAATCAGTACTATTTCCGGACTTTCCGGAAATGCCGGATTTGTAGACATCCTGTTAATAAGACATTATTAGGAATACATTTCAGACAAAAAATGTTGTTCGAAACAGTTAAACCAATTCCAGACAGCAAGTAAAGGTGACCCAACAATTTTCCGTGACATTTTTTTTATTTTTCCTGACGTTTCCCGATTTTCCCTGACTTTGTAAAATTCCCTGACATTTCCCGGTTTTCTCGGTATTCCCTGACTGTGGCAACCCTGATGCGACTTAACCATTACATGCCCGGGCTAAGTTAAATAGGTCCCTGAACCATGAACGAATTTTCACTTGCGAATAAATTGTTCTACGTGAAAGAGAAATCCGACGAGAAACTTACGAACAGAAAAATTGAACCGATTATTTTCCAAACCACGTAAGCGCCAAAGTTGTGAATGCGAGAAAAACAAGAAAAACCGTTTTGCTAGCTTTGTTGACAAAATACAAATTCCAAAAAATGTATATTATTTTATGAGGCTATTTTGAAATCAGACATGATTGATTATACCAGAGAAACAACCCTTCTACCACGAAAATAGAGATTGGTGCTTACGTGATTTGGAGAACAATTGGTTCCATTTTTCTCCATCAGCTACACCCCGATGTTTTTCAGATGAAAATTCCAACTTTACGTATCAATTTTGTGATCTTTGAGGTGACTTACCTTTAGAACACGCTGTCTGCAAGTGGAAACTGTGATCCCTGCGAACAAAAATTAACATGTATTAGGATCTCCATATCAGATTCTGTTTCTTATTTGTATAAAAACGAGACATATGAGGAAGCCGCGAAGAAGCAAAACATGACGTAGTTTCAGGGAAGACAGCAGTAAGTGACGTTATTCCTCCAGAGAGCCAATGAAAACAGCGCTTCCAAGTAAGGTGCCGCCCTCATCTGCCAATTTCTAACTTGAAAATGTGTTTTTTGTGTGTTCAAAATGCAACCACGAAAGCATGCAGAAGAAGACACTTACGGCTGTCTTGACTTACACTAGCCTAACATGAAAATGAATAATCCCCTTTCTATGTAATTGAAATAAAATCGGTCAATTTTAATTATTCAAATGATTTCTAAGAGCCTTTCGGATGATTAGTGACAATGATGAATGTAGAATGGAGGCTTCTTTCAATAAAACTTTCCAGTCAGAAGCCTCTGAGCCCGTTTTCTCCAAACTTCATTTTGGCACTCACTGCTCTCTTCGCAATCATGGCAGCACTAAGGAGGCCTAAAATGGACCGTGTTAAACAGAAAGGAACCAAGCCACATCAGCTATTGCCAAATTTAATTGGCTACTTTAATTTTTTACATGAAAAAAGATGTGCAGATTTTCGTGCAAATTTCAGTGAATTTTCTCCATAGTACGAAGCAAATTCCTTAACACTTTCAAAGGGATCCGCACAAACGTTTTCTCGCAAAAAATTAAATTGCCCAGTTAAAATTGGCAATAGCTGATGGGGCCTGGTTCCTTTCTGTTAAACGCGGTCCAAATACCGGAGCCAATCAGAAACGAATTCCTCGTGTTTTTACCCTCAGGATATGATGATTCCCAAATTCCTATCGTATCCAAAGAACTGCTCGATGAAAATCATTGGAGAACTCATCACCTCAACCCTTGGATAAAGAAACAGCTGACGGACTGGGAGAATCGACACCGAGAAGCGTTCAAATCAATCGGATGCTAAAAGGAACTATGTGCATAGGGTTTGCGTAAGACTTAGTTCCTTCTGGCACAAATACGTTCAATTGTACGGCGCCCTCAATCCCCGACACGATCGGTCGAGGGGCGGTGCAAGGCGAAGTCACTCCAAGTGAGCGATGCATCGCGGCCCGGCCGGTGAATAGAACCATTTTCTGATTGTTTGCGGGAAATATTTCCCTTGCCCCTGCATCGATGCCGCCGGAAACAACGACCTTAAAATCCGGAGCGCCCCGACAATGGCCCCCGACGATGAATCAAACCCATCCGTCCGCAATCCGTCGCGGATTACTACTCGATAATGCATATTTCCACCCCGCCCGCATTTTCATTCTCGTTTTAATAATATTTTTATCGGCGTGTCGCCGTGTGTGACGCTCCCGGCGCATTGTTAACAATGAGTGACACGATTTGATTTCGTACCAAGATTACGTTTCTCTTGTGCTCGCGCCGCGCCGGCATGTGCCTGCCTGCCCGCGCTCGGTTGAATTCCATGTATGTTAAAAATGCGGAAGTATTCCGATGGACCAATAGACAAGAGGCAAATTTTCGCGAACGAATGTCATACGAAAAACGAATTGGTGACAGTTGACCGATGGCGGTGTTCGGTGATTGTAAGAGCCAATCAGCGAACTGGGAATGGATTTTCAAATGATTTTCGAAATAAAATGATAAAATATGCAATATGATTTGTCATATTTTGGCGCTAGATGTGCTTTTAAGGTTACGTTGCTATCTATTCTATTATGAAATGAAATTTGGATGTTTAAGAAATAAATTGAATGCTATTTAAGAGTTAACGTGTTCTTTTATTATTATTACTTCTATTTTGCCCTCTTTACAGAAATATTACATTTTTCATACATTTTACATTTCTTTGAAGAGGTTTTTTGATGAAATTCTGCCACCGATTGCATCAGTTCGTTTTCGAATTCTGCTCCGGAGCGGAATTCTATTTTTCCAATTGTTGGAACTCACCAACAGGCCCCCGAACTGATCGAATATCATGAAAATAAATGCACAACCGTCGAATATGATACGAAAACCTAAGATATTCGTTCGCGAAAATTCGCCTAAGGTGCGAATTGGACGTATTTCTGCCAAACGGAACTATGTGCATTATGACATGAGCTCTATTATTTATACATGAAAATACGTCGGTCTTATGGGTTTCAGGGCCCATGCCTTAATGCTCATATGTAGGTACGTAAGTCAGTTTGGCAGAAATGCGTCCAATTCGAGCATTCTGATACATTGTCACCTTTCGGCCTAAATATCATAAGCGACATGCGACGTTTCAAGGTTTCCGTCGCCATATTATTTTTTTATAGAGAGATTGTTGGTTGAATCTGTTTGAGAATTTCACTGAATTTTATCGGCAGCGCAAAAAAAATTCGGTGAAATTTTCGGGCAGCTTCGATGAACAATTTCCCTGTAAAAAAATAAAATGGCCCCGGAAATTTTGAAGCGTCGCATGGCGCTTGCGATACTTTATCCGGAAGAAGACGACACATTTATTTACCAAAAATCCACGTGAAACGCGATTCGCGCGACGAAAATCACCGATGTAATTGCAGAGCTGGGGTGCAAAAAGGACATTTCTCGGTTGCGATGTCTCAGAATCTCCGTTAACGTCCCATCAACTATAATTAAAGCAAATGCATGGAATTTGTTAAAGCTTTTACTGAATTGTCTTTATTATTTAACGGTGCTGAAAACTAAACACTTCAGAAAATTCACCAGATAGTTTCCTTTCTAAAATATAAATTAACAGTGGAGATTCTGAAATACCGCAACCAAGAAATACACCCAACCGCCTTAATTGTCACCGATCGGAAATGCTTCACCCTCACACAAGAATTAAAATATTTGTGTCAAAATCATTATGAATCTTGATACTGACTTGAAGGATCTTACAATCGCTTATCGCACATTCATGAGGAATTTTCTCGCATTTAATCGGAAAAACATTGATGGAAACTGTTAGCATTTGCAAATGTTTCGTAGTTTGGCAGATCCTGACTTAAGTCTCTAAAGAAATGGCGGGGTTGCGAGTTGACTAGATCCGTTTACGCAATTCACGGCTTTGTCTTGAGCAATAACTACGAACTGTTCGGACCAATCGAGAACGCCTTCAGTCTCAAGTGATACTTCATTGCTCACGCCGAAGTTAAAACATTTGTATTAAAAATCATTGAGCTTCTTGATACTAACTCGAAGAATCTTTCAATCCCTTATCACACATTCATGAAGTAGTCGGAGGAAACTTTGATGAAAACTGTCGGTATATTTTGTAAAAGTGCCGTAACTGGGAAGATCCTGTATTAAACCTTTAAAGAAATGGCGGGTGGATGCGGGTTTATATGATCCGCATACGTGACGCGTTGTTGTGGGCGACGAAAAACTCTAGTCACCAGTCTAAATCGCCTCCAGTTTCAAGTGAATTGTTATAGTAAAGAAAATTGTAAGTTAATATATCTATGCGACGGCACCATTTGAGAGGCACTGGAAAAAAAAGTTGCATGGATCTAAAGTCCAGACTCTTAGAATCATTGACAAGAAAAAATACTCTTGATTCAATCATCGGGCTTTGTGCTTAAATCAGTAGGAAGTCCGCCTAAATCAAAAGGAAAAATCGGACTAAATCAAGAGTATTTTTTCTTGTCAATGTTATTAAGAGTCTGGACTCTAGATCCATGCAACTTTCTTTTCCAGTGGGCTTGGAGGACCATGCGTATAAGTGCAGTTTTTGCAATTTCGAAGAATGCTTGTTTGAAGTTTCGAAATTAAACGGATCCTTGTGGCGGCAAGAAAGTTTAAACTAACTTTTTGATGCTTAAACATTTAAATTTGGAAGCGAATATTTCACAGAATATGCATTAAACCCAGTTTTATTTGAAATCACTATTATCTCACTTTTTTCAAAAACTGCTCTTATGCGCCTTGTTCTGCAAGCCCCTCATTTTCGACTTTCAGGATATGAATAGAATGTAAATAATATGATGTAGCTTGCAGAGTCGCCATTAAAACGTTTAACCTGACTAAGTGACTACCATACGTAGAGCTTTTTCCACGGATTTTTCTTCAACAATTTAGATGGCTAAATTCATATTAGCTGGGTGCTCATCGATCAAAAAGCTAATTTATCAACCTTTGAAGACGTCGACTTTTTAAAGGGAGCGCAAAGGAGGCCGACAGTCGGCGGTAATGTAATTCCTGCACTTGACTCGCGAGTAAATAGAGTCTCAAGCAATTTGTGGTATTTACCCAGAGGGCTTGAATGTGCCTGCATGAAATTAAGAGTTATTCAGAAAATCGCATTAGCCTCGAGGATGTTGAGGAAATATGTTATTCATACGTATGCTAATTCAGACAAAATGTTTTCATTCTCCTACCCTTAGAGAGCCTCATCCAGCTGCCAACATGTGCGAGGGAAAGGAAGATTTATGTGAAAAATCCAAGAGGTGGTGTATCTGATCTGAAATTCGAGTTTCATACCACAATTAGTTGTTAAATTGTTAACGGAGCAAATTCGATTAGCTGCAAACGGAAAATTAACATTTTTAATAAGAAGTTCCATCGTTTACTGAAAGAAAACTATACTTCGATAGAATCGCACGGCAAAAAGAAAGAAACTTTATGCATAGAATCCGAATTTTAGGTTAAAGGATCTCTGAATTTTTCGGATTCTGCATCTGAAAACTTAAGGTCGAGCTACTGAAGTTCAGGTTACATATCCGAGCGGAAGTGTTTCGATACTTCGGCTGAAACTTTTATGGAGTCGACCGAATTACTTCAGATGTGCGGCTTGAATTTTTGCAGCTGACCTTACGTTTTAAGATGCATGATCCACAAAATTTAGAGATCCATAGAATTGAACTTGAAATCCCACGCATGAAGTTTTTTTCTCTGTGATAGAGTTGGGCAGAACCGTGAGAACGGCACCTTATGCATCTGAGGTCTTCTTCTCTGTGTTTACTGTCAAAATGTTGAACACTCTGAAGATCATAAAATGCTGCATTGATTGAATTCGAGCATTGAATGTGCAGGACAATGGTTCAGAAACTTTTATTTAATTTGATCCCTCCGATTTCTTTCAGTTTACAAACACATAGTTAGACTCTGGAAACCTCTTTTCTTTTCTTTCAATTTGAAGAAAAATTGCTGTTCCTTAGAGAATAAAACATCAACGTGAAGAACTGTTTAAGTCAAAAACATTAAATTTCCTTCCGAACCAAAATTTAAGTCTTTGGATTGTAAAGAGAATATTGTTTGAAATTAGGAAACAGTTTCTCAGTCACTATTTTTTTGATGCGTTTTTATTTACAGAACCTCGGAAAATTGACGGAGAATTCTAACCTACACAAAACTGAAATTATTGCCTCTTCTTTAACTAAAGAAAAATACAGAGTTTAAAAGGACGGAATAACTGCGTTTGGGACACAGTTTGGGCATAGTGTATTTCTCGAATTCTCAGGTTTCAAATCGAGCTGACAACAAGGAATCCTGCCGAAGTTGCCACTGTGAACCACGAATCACTCTGTCCTTTATCGGATATAACAGAAAATCGACAGTTCTCTGGCGCCTCGACGAAGCAGGGTTTTGCTATGCTAAGGAAAAACACCGTACAAGCCTACGGACGTTGCAAAATTCCTTTCGATTAAAAACTAATTCTCTAGAAAACTTGTTAATATTTTTTTCAATTTTTCAAATAATCTTACCTACAATTTAATCTGCAGTACCTGCAAATTTCGAACGAAAAAGATTCACAATCTCCCTTAAGACATAGAAATTTCATCGAGAGAAACTTGGCAACATTCGGGTGCTCATACGACGTTCTTCCGTAGCGCGGCAAAGTTGACCCTGCCTGGCTCGGACGTCCAATTTGAATGTTAAGTAGTATGAACAATTGGGGACGTTTGAGCCAAGGATAGGGTGATTAATTGACTTATGCCGCTATGTTTATGATGCTCAATTAAAAATAAATATATCATACCAGGCAAGCCCGCGGCACTATGCTGTTGCCAGATGGGCACGGCACGTTGAGGCAATTTTTGTCGTGCAAAGCGTATTGCGTGAGAAATTTTGAAGAGAAAAACATACATCAGAATGCTTGAATGTGCACCTTGTCTATTGATCCTTCATGTATAAAGTCATTTACAATTAACATTTTATTACATCAAGTAACAAAAATTCCTCTCAGGAACGGCAAACGTAAGCTGTTCATCGTTTTCGCCGTTACTCAGACTAAATCGTCATTGCGTCGCGTCGCGCCGTGTCACGTTGAGAGGTCAAAAACGGATGATACAACTATTTTAACTCCTGAGTAGCTCAAATTGCATAGCCACCTAAATTGAAGGGGCACCCCGTTTCTCACAAGAAAAATTTGCCTCCGCGTAAAAAGAAAGGAAATGTGCTGTTGGCTTCGAGCATTTACAGTGTCGTTGTTTTTTCTTCATATTCTTTTTCTTTTTTTCCTTTCCCTCGCAGAGTGCACAATTTTTTCAGAGAAACATTTTAATTTTTCGCAGTAGGTTGCATTCTTAGGTCAAACTGCGTGATGCAACAAAATTTAAGAACAGCTCAAATCAGCGGCTCCTGTAGCCTGATTGTTGAATTTTTTGTTTGTCGGGACGACATAGATGACATGGGTTAAACGACAGAGCGTCATTGGTCGACTATGTCTTGTTGCTGCTTTGTCGCGCCTATGTCGGGTTGAACTCACGACAAGCTAACGGCACCTCTTAAGTTTCCGACAGTATGTCGATGTCGTCCATTCCACCTGACAAAGGCACGATTAAGCAGTGATGAGACATAGCCAACCAATCACCCTCCGCTTTTTAAGGTATGTCATCTATGTCGTCCCGACAAACACAAAATTTCACCAATCAGGCTGCAGACCTTTCAAGCTTTCGAACTCATGAGTTCGGATCCGAAAGGCTCTTTTCCACCCCCCCCCCCCCGTCTTCATGCTCTCCACGGCTCACAATAAATTGAGTCAACTAGAGAGGGCGAACATGCACTTTTTGACAAAAACTGCAAATTTCGAGGTTTATTTCGGCACATTTCAAATTTCAACTGGTGCTTTCAATGGAACCGTTTTTAAAACCTCAACAGTTTGTGTGAACAGAGTTATAAGCTTTTAAAGTTTCCAAATTTTTTCCGACTTCTCCTATTCTACCGTGCTAAGGAAAAACGCCGTATGAACCTTCAGGCGTTGCCAAATTGCCTTCTTTAAAACCTGAATTTACTGCGAAAATTGTAAATATTTTTCCCCAAAATTGTCAGACTATTATGTGCGCAATTTTATCTAAAATATCTGAAAATTTCAAGGAAAAATATGCTTAAATTGCGTCAAAAATACACGTTTTATCAAGGGAAATTTGGCAACTCTCGAATGTTCATACGGCGTTCTTCCTTAGCACGGCAGTATTGACGCGATCCACTGTGCGACTCTCGTGGGTCCGCGGCCCACAGGTTAGGAATCGCCCGCTCAAATTGCATAGCCGCCAAAATTGAAGGAGCACTCCTTCTAGCCGGAAGTTTCATTTGTCAGGTCGACGCGACGCAGAGGGAAAAACATGCAGTTTCCTCGTCTCCTTTTTCCGCCGTTCGGTGTGGACAAGCGACTCGGGCGAAGACGACATCTTTTTACACCGAATACTAAATTAGAAAATCAATGAGACTCTCCAGGAAATAAAAAAAGGGGAGAAAATCGCTCGCTCGTCTCGTTACTCGAATCTCTCGGCGGCGGCGGTCGCATCCAGGTCAGGCCAAAAGACGAAGGAAACAGTCAAGGGAAAAATTACCGCGGGAAAAGATGCAAGCGCGTGGACGTGGCGGGAATGGAAAGGAGAAAAAAGAAGAAGAAAGGAGCGTAAAACCGTCCGAAGAGTTCCCCGAGCCGCAGAATGGATTGGTGCAGAAAATCTGAGATGGGCTCCCGGAGAGGAGGCGAACAGTAAAATTAGCAATAACCGCGGAAGCGCATTGTGCGAACTACAGATGCGTGATAAATAAAGAATCAGGCTGACCGCAAAAAGCATTACATAATAAATAAAAGGTTGGCGAGGGGCGGGGGGAGAAAAAAAGGGGGCGCTATTAAAAATTCAAGAAACAAAACTCGCCGAGAGAGCGGAGGAAGATTGAAGAGAGGGGGCGAAGAGGGAAGGACACAATTGAAAAGTGTAAGTCGGGGTTGAAGGAAAATTGTCATAGATTGTTGAAGAGGGCGGGAGGGTGAAAGGGCTACTTGACGGGATTGTTAGCATGGTAGTCACGTAATACTATTATATGAGACCCTGGGTTTGTGAGGAAGTTGTATCATGAGGTGGTATGCGAGGCCCTTAGAAGGTGGGCTGCGGAGTGGTTGATGGTGGGTGAAGGACTAAGGGCAGGGGAGCCCCCCCCCCCCCCTTCTCCCAAAGGCTGGAGGCTCGAGATATACTGAGATGAGGCAGCGGTGTTGCCGTGGTAAAAGCTCAGGCAGAACCGACCGCGAACCTTTTACAGTGGACCAATCTGCTGCGATAGCGAGGAGTCTCCGTAAATGCGAAAATTGAGTTTTGAGAAAATGGGCTCAGAATTGCCTGAGCGGAAAATTTTGTTGAGAGAAGCCTTCGTTCTCCGTCAAATTGCCATCAATCATCCGAAAAGCACTCAGAAATCGTTTGGAAAATTCATAATCGACGAATTTTACTTAAAACTTCATAGAAAGGGGTTTTTGCACCACTATGTAAGGCTAGTGTTCGACACGGCAGCCGTACGTGCTGTCTTATTAATGCTCCACAAATTTGAAGATTAGAAATTGGTAGAAAACGTGCCATTTTACTCAAAAGAGTAACGTTAATTGGACTGCATTTTGCAATTTGGAACTATATTTTCTACCTAGGTTTAAAAACAACGTATGTGCCATTATTTCCCTATGCACACAAGTGTTTTTTCAGATGAGCCAGAATTTATATTTCGAAATTGCAAAATGCAGTCCAATTGGCTCTCTGGCAGAAAAACGCCTCTTCCGGTATATTTTCAAAATTTGCGCACTTTTTCGTAAGTTTCGTTAATATACACATAAGATCCGTTTAACTGTTTCATTCACTGAATCAGTGATTTCATCTGAATTACATGGGACGAATTTTGAATGTTTGATTTCTAAAATTTGAGCATTATGGTTCTCTTCAGAAACACGGCAGCATTGCTGCACCACAACATCAGGCATCAAATTGAAAGAAAAAGAGGATAAAATTGAGTGTCAACACAGCTGAAGATTGAAAATACGTGATCCGTCCTTGTTTTTTTAAAATATCTCCCAAATCTGAGCGACCCTTCATTGGCAGCATGGAACGCGCGGAGCATTGCCAGTTCACGGCTCGCGCAATAGCGCCTTCAATTTTTCAGACGCAACACGGACATCCATCAAGTACGAATAGTTGTATCTCTGCGCCGTAGTCAACGCGCATCCTTTTCCTCGCTCTATTTTGTTGCTCGGTTTGCTCTCTCGGTATTTTTCTCCCTCTTCTTTAGAAGGCGTGTGATGAAGTACGATGATTATAATTATTATTCTGAGGAATAAGGAAAAGTACAAAAACTTTTGGAATATGAAAAGATCTTGAAAAACCTTTTCCCAAATGTCCGTTATGATAAAGATAATCTTTCATCAACTTTTGCTAAATTAATCATTATTATTATTCTTATGATACGTGCCTAATACACATTGGTGGCTGAACAAACAGGGCTAATGCTTTTGTGAAAGGTAGGGGAAGAAGAAGAAGAGAAAGAAGATGAGGAAGAGGATACAGCGATTTCACCGCACGGATCGTGTGTACCTATCTGGTATACCGACAAGTCAGCTACCTCAGTCATATTTCTTTTCTCCGTGGGGTTTAAAATGCCTTCAACTTTTGATGTATGCAATATGGACATCCCCTAAACACGAATAGTTGCATCCATAAGTTGAGAGACTAATTGATATTTTATCGTCTTCTTTAAAGGAGCAGGATTAAGTATGGTTATAATCACTATTCCGAGGAGTGGGGAAACGTACAATAACTTTTAAAATATTTGTCCTGACCATTCTTTAAGATAAAAATTAAAGGTTTCGGTTTTGTCTTTCTGACACGTGCCTGATACTTAGTGGTGGCTAATCACGCCTCAGTCGGAGGTCCAAGGAGAAGAAAAAGAAAAAAAGAAGGAGAGGATGATGAAGAAGAAGAATTAGGAGATGTAGAAGAAGAAAAAGTAGAAGGGAAAGAAGTATAAGGACAAATAGAAGAAAAAAAAATGAGAAGCAGAAGAGGCATAAAAGAGGGAGCAAAAGAAGAGAAAGAGAAAGAGGAAGATGAGGAAGAGGAAGAAGAGGTAGAAGAAGAGGAGGAAGAGGACGAAGAGAAAGAGGAAGAAGCGAAAGAGGAATAAGATTTGGAAGAAGAAGAAAAGAAATAATATAAGAGGCAGATGAGGAAGTACAAGATGAATAGGAGGAGGAGAAAGAGAAGTGGGAAAGGAAGGAGAGGGGAAGGGAGAAGAAGAAGAGGAAGAGGAAGAGGATGAAGGTGAGGAAGAAGAAGAGAGAGAAGAAGGATAGGAGGAAATAGGGGAGGAGGAAGAAGGAGAGGAGGATGGAATGCAGGATGACGGAGTGATGGAGGAAATGAAGAGCGGGGGATAGTTGAGAAAAGTAGGATTTGTGAGGATATAAAAGGATGTAGTGTGAATATTTATATGGAGCGAGTTGTTCTTTACGCGCGGGAGTTTACTTTAGCAAATAGTTCATTACGGGGCTGATTATTGTTATAAGAGTCGAAGAAGACGGGGTGTGCTTTGATTGGTTGCAGTGTGCTAGTTAATTGTCTGGCATGGCGTTTGTTTTAAATTGTTGTGAGAGTGATTGGTAGGGGTGATGGAGAGGGGGTATGGGATTATGCGTTTTTGTAGGTACGCCAAAGTAAAGAATAAAGTAAGATAGAGGGAGGGGAAAAAGAAGTTAAAAAGAAAAAGGAAGGAGAATCACCTGCACCAATTTGGACGACACCGATCCGGTCTCAGGCGCAAAAGGATTCCGTGGACTGTCAAATGTCAAACGCAGATGTGGGAGCGCGGAAGGCTTCTCGCGGATCGACGCCGAAGCGCCCTTGTCAAATTTACCCCCAAATCCATTAATATTACCCTGGTCTGTCAGACTCGGGGCTTCCAGACCTGCCTGCATCTCACACTGGTAAAAAAACACATTGGATCCAGAGTCCAGACTCTTAAAAACATCGACAAGAGAAAATACTCTTGATTCAATCAGATTTAAGCTTAAATCAAGAACCAAACCTCTTAATTTGAGCGAATTTCCTTTTGATCTAAGCAAAAATCTGATTGAGTCAAGAGTATTTTTTCTTGTCAATGTTTTCAAGAGTCTGGACTCTAGATCCAATGTGTTTTTTTTTCCAGTGCAGAAAGGAGAGGAGGAGAAAAAAGAGAAGCAGAAAGAAGGGGAAACAGAGGAAGATACGACAAAAAAAAAAGCAATGATACTTCTGTTTTTATTTCCCCAATTTTTCCTCTTCCTTCTTCGTTCTACCTCCCTTCGTACCTACCGTTATCCTTCAACCTCTTTTTCCACCCTTATTTCTGGAGAATTTGCGTAAAACTTTTTTTCTACCTCGCTCGGGGCTTTCAGATCTGCATCCCGGAAACAAAAGGTGGAGGAGGGAAAGGAGGAGAAAAAAAAAGCGGTTAGAAGGGAAAACAGAAGAAGATACGACAAAGAGAGAGCAATGATACTTCTATCCCTTTCCCCCAATTTTTCCTCTTCAACTCCGTTCTACCTCTCTCCGTACCTACCGCTATCCTTCAACCTCTTTTTTCCCCTCTTTTCTGGAGACTTCTTGTGGAACATTTTGACTACCTCATCTGGAGGTGCTGTGGAAAATTGTAAAAATAGATTTGAAAGTGAGAAAATGTACCTTGTCGTCTTATACCTTGAATCTTAATAACGATAAGTAATGCGTGAATTGATTGAACGAGCCAAAGCTATATAAATTTTTAAAGTTCTTCATTGCTTAGGGCTTTTCGACCTAAAAGTCATGTTCAGAGCATAAAATTACATACTTCATACAATAAACAAAAAATTTAAAACAGCATTTTCTAACATAAATTAAAACTAGAAAGTAAAAACTTGTTTTACATTTTATGTTCATTGGGCGAGGTATGTGATTTTATCCTCTGAAGATGGCAATCAGGTCAAAAAGCCTTGAGCAATAACGAACTTGAAAACTTTACATCACCTCTGTTCGTTCGATCAATGCACTCATTACAATCATAGCGATTTTCAACATCAATTCACTAAAAAAACAATGGGTAATTAAAATTTCCGCAGAATTTGAAATTAAGGCAGAATATCTTTTCCTCACAAAGTAAATTTTTGGTAATTTTTCCGATTATCATTGCCGCACAAAATCATTTTCGCACAAATTTGGTCAAAAATTTATGGAGGAAATAGCAAGAATTAAGAAGGAGTTGAAAATAATGGAAAATTCACGGACGAAAATATGGATCCCTGTTGGACTGCTAAGTGAGGTAAGAAATATTTTTTTCAATCTTTGTTCACTCATTTTTCTTAAATATGCCTCATATTTTTCTCGACGTTGCGGTGCCATATACTACGGGAAATTATTTGTGCGAAAATGATTTTGTGCGGCAACGATAATCGGAAAAATTACCACAAATGTACTAAGTGCGGAAAAGATATAGTCAGCCGAAAGTAAATTGTCTCTGAGTGGTAGAAGAAAAGATTTCCAGTTTCGAGAACAGATTCCATGATCATTCCCTGATTTTCCCTAAAATTCTTCAGTCCCGTTGAACACTGGAAAAAAAGCACATTGGATCTAGAGTTCAGACTCTTGAAAACATTGACAAGAAAAGGACTCTTGATTCAATCAGATTTAAGCTTAAATCAAAAGGAAATCCGCTCAAATTAAGGGGCTTGGTTCTTGATTTAAGCACAAATCCGACTAAATCAAGAGTATTTTTTCGTGTCGATGAGACTGAACTCTAGATCCAATGTGTTTTTTTTTCCACTGAATCCCAGTTTTCCAGGTTATTCCCGATCCTAGATTCCATGCTTTGGATAGGTCGGAGATGGTGCTTCCCTCATTGTAAAATATAGTCCAAATGAGGAGTGAATAAACTGGAAGTGTGGCAACGGCGGCTACATTGCCTGAGGCACCTGCTTAGCAGCGACGCGGGGTGGATTGGAGGTTCGGAAAGGGAAACTGACGACAAGAAAAGTATATTTAAATACTATATTCTGAAGCTCGTTAGGGCGCGTCAAAGTATCGTACGTGCGTGATACTCTGACAGAATAATATTGAACATCAAACTAATCATATACACAACATATGCTATTAAAAAACACTCAAGCGCTCTGGTCTTGGACTAAATTGAAAAACTTTAAGTGAATAAGTTTTTCACCTTCCGGTTAGAAGGCTTTCTCCCCGTTTTCGGCTCCGGATTTTACATCCACCGCCCCCGATTCTTTCCGTAAACCCGACCACCCCCCCCCCCCCCGGTTCATATTCGCGGTTCCGTTTCTTGCCTCCTTTTATTTTATTAGTATAAATGGAGGAGATTGCCTCAAGTGAGGTTTTCCTCCGACTTCTCGTATCGGGCTCCGAATTAACTTTTTCAACTTCAAAAATAACCGCGCCAACCATTCAAACTTTAAAAAAAAATGTACCCTCAGCGTTCCTGTGTGAAACTTTTTACGTTTACTTCGTTCGTTATACTTCAAATTACTTTCTTCTCTCATACATCATACTTAGATATGATAAGAGAGGCGGCTTCTCTGCAATGAAGCGACCGCAGATCGCATTGGGAGGGCCTTACGGTGGACCCGGGACTTAGGGTTCAGCCTATCGCCAGCACTTCGATTTACGGTAAAGGCTTTCAAAAAAAGAAAAAGAAATCATTCAGGCCATTAACTAGACGACGAACAGAACTAAATTAAAGTTCTGACATTAAATTTCAACAAATTTAATCCGATGAGTTATTGTGTTTCTCTGCGTATTCGATTCACTCGAAGATAAGAAACACAGAATTTGCGCGATTTGGATTCCTTTAAACACTGGAAAAAAAAACACATTGGATCTAGAGTCCAGACTCTTAAAAACATCGACAAGAAAAAATACTCTTGATTCAATCAGATTTAAGCTGAAATCAAGAACCAAGCCTCTTAATTTGGGCGGATTTCCTTTTGATTTAAGCTTAAATCTGCTTGAATCAAGAGTCCTTTTTCTTTTCACTGTTTTCAAGAGTCTGGACTCTAGATCCAATGTGTTTTTTTCCAGTGAACGAGGAAAATTAGATCGATTATTTTTCTTCCTTTTTTTAATGAAGAACCAAATCACAGTGATGTAGATTCCTCCATAAGAATGAATGTGAAAGATGAAGATGAACGCCCATTTTTTACATTTAAAATATATTTTCTCAACTTCGCATTTTTGACATGAGGAATAGCAAGACGACTCGAGATAAAGAATTCTTCGGCCTCATCTTTTCCCTAAAAAGTGACTAATTAGCTAGTTTCTATTAAAGTAAGTTCAGCTGATAAATTTTAATCATTGTGGGGACGTATACGGCTTTTTAATCATAAGATGCCCACCGGGTCAAATCAAATCGAGGCTTCCTGAAAACAAGCGCCCCGCGGGTACCGGTACTCTAAAAAGAGAATCATACATCAAATAGAAAAAAAAAAGAACAAAATTGAGCGTCAACACAACCGAAGGTAGAAAAAACGTAATCCGTCCTCGTTTATCAACCTTTCTCCCAAATCTGAGCGACATTTTATTAGCAGCATAGAGCGCGGAGCATTGCCGGCTCACGCCTCGCGCCATAGCGCCTTCAATTTTGCAGACGCAACATGGACATCCATCAAGTATGTATAGTTGTATCTCTGCGCCGTCATCAACGCGCAGCCTTTGCCTCTCTCTATTTCCATATTTTGATGGTTCCGTTTTTCTTTCTTTTATAGTGGTTCTTCAAGGGCTACGTAAGCAACCAGACGAAGATAGGAAAGACGTTAAAATACAAAACATTAAAATATATATGAACTAAAAAAATTAATATACTTAAAAACCGTTGAAACAACTACATCAATTTACATATTCGATCATATTTTGGCATAAAACTTAAGAGAGTACTCTTAAGTATCCACTAAGTACTTCCATAGAACTTTCCCGAGAATTTTATTGGTTGGGTCTGCAAATTTCAAGGATTTAAATTCATTTCCATTCTTTACGGAAATTTATTACCTTTTTATCCCGATGAGTTGAGTTGATGAGTCCGTAAACAATGGAACCCGATAAAGGTACTACTTTCTACTTTTCATTTCCATTCTCACAAATAAGTAGTTCATCGGAGGTAACAACCGAAAGCGTTTACGGCGTTCTTCCTTAGCACGGCAGTATTACTCGAGAGAAATCCTTCGACCGTCCGTCCACTCCGGCCAGATTATCTCCGTTCCTTTGCCGCACTTAGGGTATCTCAAAGCCAGATCTCCCGCGGTATAGTTGCCAAATCGCATCGAAATACCGTCACTTTCCGTGGATAACACGATGTTAAGTTTACGATTTAGCAAACTCGCACTGCGGCCTCTAGTAGCAAAAGTGCGAAGGCGCCGCACTTGACGTCGCGGCGCTGGATAAGGAGCACGACTGTGTTTTCACTTGAGCCTCGGCAAACGTTGAATTATGCGGGAAACAGTGCTCAAGCGGAGGGGTTATTTACGCCCTTACGCCGGTCGAGTGAGGTTGAGAGCCTCTTCATGCAAATGCTGCTTTGAACCTTATCTTAGCGAAGACATCGCTGCCACGTATTCGCACTGACGCGTCGAAAACACGCTGCTATCTGACTTTTCGTCGCTTCTCTGACGTAGGCTGCCATGCTAAGGAGAAACGTCGTATGAACCTTCAGACGTTGCCATATTTATTTCGATAAAACACGAATAAACTCGGAAAACTGTGAATGTTTTCCTTCATATTTTTCAGACAATTTTCTTTGCGATTTAATCTATATTATCTGTAAATTTCAAGGAAAAATGGACCGCGTTAAACAAAAAGGAACCAAGCCATATCAGCTATTGCCGAATTTAACGGGGAAATGTTATTTTTTCCGAGAGAAATTTTGTGCGGATTCCTCTGAAAATTTTAGGGAAGTTGCTTTGTGTTACGAAGAAAATTCACGGAAATTTGCACAAAAATCCGCACAACCGTTATCATGTAAAAACTTAAACGGCCCGATTAAATTTGGCAATAGCTGATGTGGCTTGGTTTCTTTCTGTTTAACGCGGTCCAAATATGCATAACTTCCCCTTATACATATAATTCGTCACCTACCTGACATGAGGATGTAACTACACTCTGCAACGAACGCTGTCCTCCATACAATTCAATGCGTTTCCAGGCTCATCTCAATGTGTAGTTACGCCATTGTGTCAGCCAAGCGACGAATTCACGTTCAATACAGGAAAATTTGGCAACTCCCGAATGATCATGCTGTGTTCTTCCTTAGCACGGCGTAAGGGCGTACCTCTTTTTCCGCAGGAGCCGTGGAAAACATGGAGTTATATAGACAACGCGGCTCAGGTAGAAATCGAGTTACGCTCTTACGTCCGCTGGACAACGTTTTCAAGAGGTATTTGAAAGGTAATAATCGATGGCCATGGTGTGACACCACGTGCCTTCATTTGCGGCGTTGCGGACTACCTGTCATAATTGAATCAGTGAGAACGAAAACACACCAACTCGGTAACTCGAAAATGCTCAATTTCCATTAAAGGAAGGTAATTTACATAAAGATCATTGAAGTTAGTGCATCTGTCTCAACTTGGACCTTTAAAGGGTCCATAAGTACTTGTCTTTCAGCAGCAAAAATCTTTTTCTTGAAGTAACTTCTTCACCTACTGTGCAGTTTTGAGCGTGTCTTGATTATTTTAATTTTTCCGCGAGTTGGTGTGTTTTCGTCCTCACTGATCCAATTTATCTTCTCGTTGGAACACTAGCCAACACAATTTCTTGTAAACTTCCTTGATTTTCCTTCTTTATTATCATAATATTCCGTAGAAACTTCTAGGTATATAAGAACGCCGTAAATGCTTTCGGCTGTTACCTCCGATGAACTACTTATTTGTGAGAATGGAAATGAATATTCTTCCTTGAAATTTGCAAACCTGACCGATAAAATTCTCGGGAAAGTTCTATGATAGTATTCAGTGGATACTTGAGAGTACTCTCTCAAGTTCTATGCCAAAATATGATCAAATATGTAAATTGGATCGCATTTAGCAAGAGGGAACCAGTGCGATTACAGCGTTGTAAAAATGTTACATCCTCATAATTATCCAAGAAATCTCTTAAATAGTTTTTGCTTCGCACCAATAAAGTGTTAATTTTAAAGGAAAATACTGGCGTGAATTTTAATATTGTACATTAATTAAGTATTTTTAAAAGAATAGAAGAAGTCGCCCGATTTTGAAAACACCTTAATTGCGCTGGTTCCTTTTTGCTAAATGCAATCCAATTGAGGCAGTTTTCAATGGTTTTTAAGTATACTATTTTTTTAATTCGACATATATTTTAATGTTTTGTATTTTAACGTCTTTCCTATCTTCGTCTGAGTTGCTTACGTAGCCCTTGAAGCACCACCATAAGAAAAAGACAAACGGAACCATCAAAATATGGAAATAGAGCGAGGAAAAGGATGCGCGTTGACGACGGCGGAGAGATACAACTATTCGTACTTGATGGATGTCCGTGTTGCATCTGCAAAATTGAAGGCGTTATGGCGCGAGGCGTGAGCCGGCATGCGGCAGTGCTCCGCGCGTTCTATGTTGTCAATAAAACGTAGCTCAGATTTGGGTGAAAGGTTGAAAAACGAGGACGGATTACGTTTCTTCTTCCTTCAACTGTGTTGACACTCAATTTTGTTCATTTTTTTCCAATTGAAGTCTGATCCTTTTTTTAGGGTACCCGCGGGGCATGTGTTTTCAGCAAGTTCACAAGTTCAAGTTCACAGTACGACGCAAATTCCTAAAAATTTCCAAAGGAATCCGCAAAAACGTTCTCTCGTAAAAAATTGATTTGCCCGGTTTTTGGCAATAGCTGATGTGGCTTGGCTCCTTTCTGTTAAACGCGGTCCATTTTTCCTTGAAATTTTCAGATATTTTAGATGGAATTTCGAACAAAATTTTCCAAAAAATGTGAAGCATAATATTCACAATTTTCCCATTGAATTCGCTTTTTGATGAAGGGGAGCTGGCAACGTCTAAAGGCGCATATGACCTTTTTCCTGAGCGCGGCAGAACAGAGATCGCACTTACAAAACCCATCTAAATGCGAATTAGACAACACTCAAGCGCGCGATTCCATTCAGTTATGTATCGGTAATCTCATGAAGATTTAGAGTTCTCGAAATCGCCTTCGCGCTCTCGGTGAAATGAACGCAATCTGCATAGAGGACGATCGCAAGAATGTCAAATTAAGTGGATCCATTCAGCCTCATTGCAACTAAGGCGCGCGAGCCTGGCGCTACCTGGTACGCACCTCCGGAGGCTTTCACTCTATCTTCGTAAATGCCACTCTCATAGTAACGTGGGGTGCTTTGCGATGTATCGATTTATCTGCCATTAAAACCTATGGAAAAGGATCGATAAACAGGGTATTTGCAACGAACACCTTAATAATCGATCTTTTACCATAGCTTCAAATGGGGAAATATTGAAAATCGAGGATTCATGCCTCGCGGGTGCCACTCTCAATATTTGTTTCCGAAGCGGGAGGAAATCATTCCTCCTTCTTAATGATCCGCTCCGTGTGCAATCGCGCCTTTTTATAACTGCAGCGCCGAGAATTTTATAAATGAGGCGCGACTTCTATATCCGGTGTCTCGCAGTTAACCGGCTTCCAAAGAGGAAACGTCGTATCAACATACAGACGGTGCCAAATTTCTACCCATGCGAAACTTTCCTGGAAAATGTTGGGGAAAAACACGACGCAATGGCCAGATTCAACGATTAGATTGACCGCGTTCAGCAGAAAGGAACCAAGCAAGATCAGCTACTGCCGAATTCAACCGGGCAATTCAACTTTTTACAAAAGATCGTTTGTACGGATTCTTTGGCAATTTTAAGGAATTTGCTTCGTACTATGCAGAAATTCACTGCAATTTGCAAAAAAATCCGCAAAACCATTCTCATGTAAAAAATTAAACTGTCCAATAGAAAATTTGCAGGTGCCTGAAATTTGATAAATTTCGTGTTTAAGTGGAAACTACTGAGTGAACTGAACACGAGGATACCCTTGGTTCATGAATTGAACAATTATTGGAGAAGATATGAAACAAGCAGGAAGCTCCAACGCATTGGCGTCGGAGAGCGGCTCTGGGGACAGTAGTTGTAGTCAAGAATGAGGGCCTAGACACATTTTGTCATTGATGTACAATCCGACAACTGTCGATTCATGTTTTGTAACTTTTGTAGCCGAGTGCCGTAGGTTAAGGGCCCGTTCGCAAAAACTAATCGGAACTGTATGAATGAATTGCTCCTTTTAAAAATCAAAACAATATCGAATTGCGATATATTACACAGTTAAGATAGGGCTATGTCCTGTCGTAAGCGGCGACATACAGTCGATATCATTTCAATAATCGCCCCAATGGCCACGATAGTTGTTAGACGTTTACGGTTTCCCTGGTAACCTTTGTTTGCTATCAGCTGATATCAAGTAATATGACTAGGAGGCTCCAACCCAGTGGTTAAAGCTTCCTTAACCGCGAAAACTTTAAAATTCAAATTTTCAAATTTTGAACGTAAAGTACATTTTTTCCATCACGAGATAAAAGCACAAACAAGTTTTGAATTGTTGACTGTATCACCATGATTCCAAAAATACAATACACAACATAGCATTGACTAACAATAAAACAGTATGCAATAAAATAAAGTCATGACAAGGAACATAGCCGAAAATGGCGCCGATTCCCATCAACCAACGCGCGGTCTCTACAATGTAACATGCTGCATTGATACTCCACAGCTGGGACCGTCCGGAATAGCAGCTCTAGTGCAAGCACCAGAGCCGCTAAAAATGATCTAGGCACCAGGGCATTACAATCGATATCATTCCAGCGAAAAAGAGGTTTCGTGAAACGGTTAGTCCGAATTTTCTCTCGCCTCGCTTCAAGCAGCTGCAACGCATTTTAGAACTTCCGCAAGGAAGTTATCTTTTACAACTGTTCTGAGAAAATTCCGCACATCGGGAAGTCGTTTCCTTGTCTCGTAGTAGCGCATCGGTGACAAAAAAGTGTTTTTATCGGGTCTCTCAACCATCCTGGAGGGGAGCGCCATAAAATGTAGCATGGGCTAAAACCCCCCGCCCCCTTTTTATCGAAGACTATAAAAATTACTCAAAAGTTTAGCACATTGTGACATCGGGTGCGGAGTGTGCAAAAACCTGATGGGTGCAATGGACCACTAGACAAGGTACGAATTTAAGCATTCTGATACATGTTTCTTAACCAAAATTTCACGTAAAGCACGATTTGCGCAACGAAAACTAATGAAATCAACTCCAAACGAAGATATTAACCTTTTTTATTTCACATTGGTTACGAGGAATTTGAACTGCCCGCTCACAAGAAACTCAAAGCTCTACGTGAGTCAAATCGCGCACTACAACGGTTTCAGCAAGCTTCTCAATCGAGCAATGTTCATTTCCCATCATGTGTTGTTCAAACTATTAGTAATTTGCTATAGCTGAGCCAAAGCGTCAATATTGAGGTTGCCAGATTTTTATATCGCATAGACTGTCATGATAACGTTTAGCGCGCGATGTGAATTACGCAGAGCATTGAGTTTTCATGAGCGGGTGATTTGAATTCACGCATCAAGAATCATTAAATATCTTAGTTAGGAGTTGATTTCGGTAATTTTAGTTATGCGCGTCGTATTTTACGTGAAATTTCCGTTAAGAATCATGTATCAGAATGCTGAAATTCGTACCTTGTCTAGTGGTCCATTGTGTGCAGGAAATAAAAAATAATCGGAGGTTATCAAAAAAGGGATTGAATACATAAACCCAATATTGTAAAAAGAACATTGTAGAAAGTTTAATTGGATTGCATTTTGCAAAAAGGAACCACTAGCATTGCGATGATGCTAAGATTGTGCAACTTCATCCTTTGCAATACAATTGCGGAAATTGTGAAAAACTATGAAATTTAGATGGTAATTTTTGTTTTAAATTTACAGTTTTTAGCTAGTAAAATAGAAACTATTAAGGGATAATCGGGTTTTTCCTCCAAGACAAAAGAAATTGCACAATCTTAGCAACATTGCAACGCTAGTGGTTCCTTTTTGCAAAATGCAATCCAATTGTGCTGATCTTTTCCTCAAAACACCGAAGCAACAGATTCCTATGAAAGCTTCTGCTTGTAAGCATCCAACCAGCTTCTTTCCATGAAACTGGATTATTTTTCAAGATAGTTGTGCTTTGAATCTATGCATGGTTAGTTCGATCTTTATGCGAAGGTAATATATCCTCGCGAAAACTAACCAGGGACCAAATTTTCATAATTTTCAAGTGATGATGGTTGATGAGCGAGAAAAATTCAAATGAGATCCCCTAATGATGACTGATGAGTGTCGGGAAGATTGCTAGGCGATTTTGATCAAATCAGGGTGGAATTACTGAACCAATGGATCAACTTTTTGGACATCAGTCATGATTAGGTGAACCTGAGCGTTAACTTCTGAATGTAACTTCCACTCAACGAGGAGGATAGTAGTGCAGGGTCTCCAAAATACAGGGTGATTCAAAATGTCTGCACTACCCTTTAGCCCCTCGAGTTTTTGCAACTCTTGGAGGTGACCCCCTCAAAATGTTGGGGATTTTCTAAAAGTCAATTCCGCTGACCTAAGAGCACTCACAAAAGTACGAGTCTCTACCTCGATTTGCAATTAAGAACTACAATTTCCGGATCATTTGTAAAAACTCATATGACTACAGGGAGACTAATGGTGCATACATTGTTTTTAAACTGAGCCAGAGTTTTAGTTCCTAATTAAATTTTGTCGTGCGAAACCCGCTCATGTTCGTTTTTCAAGCTTTCAGTTTGATGTGTTGATATACCTTTTTGAGAGTTGATGGAATGAAGAAAGTGGTGCAAAGACTCGTTTTGGAAGTAAGATAACCTTTAATCGAGTATCAACACGTCTTTCACTTCACTTTGGTTGCACGTAACTCTGAAAAGTATTAAGTATTAAGTCAACAAAACAAACCAAAGACTGGGAAAATGGACATTTGCGGTTTTCGCACGACACGATTTAATTGCAAAATGTGGTCTGTTTGTACGATAGTCCACAATGAGGATCCTGCATGGTGCTACTGGTGCGGAAATTTTGGATCACCCTGTATAGTGTTTTTGGAAATAAAGATAGACGTATTCCGTAAGTAAAACAATCCTGAACCAAAAACTGGAAATTGGACATTTGTGGTACTCGCACGACACCACGATTTAGTTGCAAAATGTGGTCTGTTGGTACGATAGTCACAATGAAGATGCCTGCGTGATGCCACTGTTGCGGGAATTTTGGATCACCCTGTGTAGTGTCTCCGGAGGTAAAGATGGATGAAGTAAGTAAAAAAATCCTGAACCAACGTGACAACGCAGCTGAAATGAGAGCTACGCGTGTTGGTCCTTTGCGTAAGACGCGCCGGATTAAAAAAAAGGCGAGGAATAAAATAAAAACGGAGAGTATAAGTCAGGACTTAAGCTATAATGTCATTTTTGCGTGATATCTTTTAATCACTTGAGTGGATCTCCGCGGCGGGGGGCGGGGAGGCGGGGAGAGGGGGGCGGCGCGCGGCGGCACCGATTCGCCACCCCATAAATTACCCGGGCCCCGACCGAAGCGCCGTGAATCGTGATCTTTTTCCTCCGCATAAACAAAGGATCTTAATTATCGTCCCGGGCACTCGCTTAAGTATGCACGCAGCTAAACGTAGCAAAGTGCGACAAATCCCTGCGGAATGAACTGATGAATAAATCATTATAATCTAGCTCCGCCGTCGCGTCCCGCGGTAACCTCGCCGGAGCCGCTCGAGCGGGGGGGCGTGTCGCGACCGGTTCGGCAACGCCGGTGTCAAGTGTTAGACTCGGCGACGAGAAAAACAGTGAGGTAAGTAAATACTCCGGAGTAAACCCATTTACGTCCCGAAATCTCTGGAGCAGTCAAGTTGAAATTTGAGCCAATAATTCTCGTAAACTCTCCACTCTCCAATCTCTGGAGTGGATTTTCCTATAAAACTGGTAAAATAATATTTTGTTCTCATAATGAAAATGAGATCGGGTCGACTATGGGATAATGGACATGTATCAAACTTTCGATACATGGACATACTGATGCTAAAAGGAACATCATAAGTATTTATCCATATTTTTTAGTTCATATTTTAGATAATTTAAAACTAATTGGCACTGAAATGCCGTGGTGTACCTCTCGATACATCGTTTGATCTGTCATTTAAACCTATGGAAAAGTATCAATGAACAGAGTGTTCGTGACGAACTTTTTAATAATCGATTCTTTACCACACACGGAGAAAAAAACTTCGTGCAAGGGACCCGAAGTTTAGGTCATATGGATCTCTGAAGTTTTCGGATTGAGCATCTGAACACTTTAGATCTAGCTGTCGAAGTTCGGATCACACATCTGAAACTTCAGTTCTTGCATCTGAAGTACTTCGGTTTTCACATCCGAAGAACTTCGATCCTCACACTCGAAAAACTTCGGTTCTCACATCTGAAGTACTTCAGATGTAAGAACTGAAGCTCCAGATGTGTGATCCGAACCACGACAGCTAGATCTAAAGTGTTTAGATGCTCAATCTGAGAACTTCAGAGATCCATATGACCTAAACTTCGGATCCCACGCACAAGGTTTTTCGAAAGGTTCGAAAGGTTCGGCAGCTTCAAAGGGGGAAATATCGATAATCGATCATTAACGCCTCGCCACTGATAATATGGCTCTACATGACTCTTAAATGACTCTAATAATCCTCTCATTAGAGTCCGTAAAATATATTTTAGAGACATTAAACTACTATCTGGATTGCATTTAGCAAAAAAGAACCAGCGCGATTACAGTGTTTTCAAAATGGTGCAACTTCTTCTTTCCTTTGAAAAATACTCAATATTTGTACAGTATTAAAATTTACACAATAATTTTCCTTGAAAATTAACAATCCCTTGGTGTGAAGCAAAATCTATTTCCTGTGGTCAATATTAGTCAGAGATATTTTGGATAATTATGAAGAAGCCTCATTTTTACAACACTGTAATTGCGCTGGTTGCTAAATGCGATCCATCTTGTCTGCAGGTAAAAGTTATTTTCGGAAATCAACGATTAGCTCGAGGAAAATAATCTCATGCACCAGTACCTCATCGCAACAGCAGATCTCAAATATCGCCCGCAAAGTGTAGAGTCTGCAACCCAGCCGACCGCGGAGTTAAAATAGTTGCATGTCGAGTTCGAACCCAACTTCGAATCTTTCCACTCAACGCAACGCGAAGAATAATGGAAGAATATACAAAGTTGGGGTCGGACCCGACATTCAACTATTTTAACTCCGCAATCGGCCGGTTTTACGCTCGATTTTGCAAGCGAAATCTGAGATCTGCCCTCGACTTTCGCAAAAAAGTACAAATGTAATTAAAAATAGCGTTGACTTCTGTAATTAGCTTTTTCCTCACCAGATTGCATTGCTAAGGTTGTTATGACTCCTCTCCACGCACGAACTGGAGGCTTCAAAGGCTCATCGATGAAATTGTTGACTGCTGCCTTTCAAAAATCGTCGGCACGATGACATTCGGAGGTAACCGATGTGTTTGGAACACATCTGGAGGCCTCGATAGATTATCGAATTCCGATCCAATTTCCTTCCAAGTGAGAGGAAGTGTTTTAGGAGTCATCAGTCCCAAAATTGCGACTTCACATTATTTTATAATGTATACTTTTTTCATTATAAAATAATGAAATCATTCCTAAAAATCGTAAAAAAAATCATTTCTTGCCGCACGGTAAGACATGATGATCGATGGCTCTCCATTTTGATCAAAGCAGAATGTTGCATGAAGACCAAAATTCATCAAATAATTCCAATAACTGCCCATTTTCAGCGGAATTTGATCGTCTATCAATGCCTAGTAATCATATCTTGAGATTTTCAAGGAATTTCATTCAAAACTAGCAGAGAAGTTGACGAATTGGATTATATTTTGTAATAAGGGACCACTTATCTCTGACTCTCCCATAAAAGCACACATCTAAATAGGGAATGCATGCATTTTGTCTCTGTAATGGGCCAGAAAAAGTGGTTCCTTATTGCAAAATTTAATCCAATCAATGCTAGTTTGAGAGCCTCACTTTGTCCGTGAAGAAGAATCTTTTGTAAATGGTCTCTGTAATAGATCACGTTGTGCAATAAAGGAATCAATATTAATGGCTCATTTTAAAAACAACGCACATTCCATTGCTTTCCCTATGCAGAAAGGTGCTTTGTCGGAAGAGGCAGAGACAGCGGTTCCTTATTGCGAAATGTAATCCATATTGTCTCTGCAAACAAGCTGTACGTTTTGGACAAGAAAAAAAAGAGTAAAATAAATAAATAAATGCGAATAAAAAACTACTTCCTCGCCACTAAACCAGGCCTAGCTCAAACACGACCAAAATTACGACGAATCCATAAATCCGAAATTTCCGATGTTGAACCCCAGCTATAAAATCGCCGTAGCGCGAATTTAAATTTGAATATTACAGTCGCCGGCGTCAGAATCACCAACGACGCGCCGCAAAATAAATAGAGTCATAGTGGAGGTCGGACAAAATATGGCTTAAAAGCTTATAACACCGTTTATACAAAACTTAGAAATTATAAAGAAGGTTCCACTGGTTTTCTCGTGAAATTTTCTTCAAGAACCACCCCTCAAAATTTAAAATGTGACGAAATCAAAATCAGAATTTGCAGTTTTAGTCAAAAATGTTCATGTCCGCCTCTCTGGTTGACTCGATCCACTGTGCGCTGAGGGATTTAGAGGACCGTAAAACAAATTAGATCCAATTTAGCGAGAGGAAATAAACTGGAATCGACAGAATGGCACAATAAAGCACGTATTAGCGGCGTGCGAGGGCGAGGGGGGGGGGGACCCCGAAAAGGAAGACGGTCGGAGGCCTCTGTCTCAAAAGGGGGGGAGGGGGGGGGTATGCAACCGAATGAAGCCCCAGTTTATCGCTCAGATGAATTGAGGCATGACGCGCTTCTTTAAAAATGATTAGGATTTAATGAGAAATGACTCCGTTTAAAAGCCCCCCTCCTCCCCTCCATAACTCACTTTTTAGCTGCTTTCTTCTGGTGCCATTGTCGCGAGAGGAGGCAATTTATGAAGAAATTGTGTTGAACAGAATGCCTCAACTCTGACGTGCTCAAGAACGTAGTATGAACATCCGAGTATTGCCAAATTTCTTTTTATGGAATTTGAATGTTTTGGCGAATTTTTGTAAGGAATTCTACTCGCAATGAATAGGTTGCAAGCGAGAGGTACAAAGAATTTATCACACTTTTGAGAATGAAATTGTGTTGAAATAAAAAATTACGTTGAACGCGTCAGAAATGTCGAATTTTACACTCTTCGATTTTCATTTGGGACAGTTATCGTCCCTTTTCGAATTAGACTTCATTTTGAGATCTGGAACTATTAATTTTGGATTGTTTTAGAAACAACGTAAGTGTAATTAGTTTTTACACGCAGTTAGGTGATTATAAGGATGAGTTAGGAATAATATAATAGTAAAAGTATTTCCTGCCTGTAAAGGCATTTTTTTCTGAGTCACTCGCGACCTTTAACGTGAGAAGGGTGATACAAAAACTGAATCCTATTACCTGAAGAGACTAAAATCTCACAAGCTCTCAGTAACTTTCTTATACATCATTTTAATTCTTAAATACTTCGTTTTTGCCTTTTTTCTATATAAAAGGAAGAACATGCGTTAAAAAATTGAAAATTTAGACTTGATGACAGTTTTCGAACGGTTATTCGGCTACTGGTAATTCAGTTTTCTCAACTCCATTTCTATTGCAAAACCTGGAAGTTTTAGTCGGCAACTTAGGATTAAGTCATGCACTCAATTCCACAATGTGCGTTAAGAAGAATGTTCATACGATTCTGATGTAATCAAATTGATTTCGGTCCAATTTTAGCTTTGAGAAAGAATGGACCACTAGACAAGGTACGAATTTCAGCATTCTGATACATGCTTCTTGACCAAAATTTCACGTAGAACACGATGCGTACAGCGAAAATTACCGGAATCAACTAGCTCCTTACGAAGATATGCAATAATTCTTGATGCGAGAATTCTAACCACCCGCTCATGAAAACTCAATGCACTGCGTGATTCACATCGCGCGCTAAACGTTTATCATGACAGTCTCTGCGATATAAAAATCTGGCAACCTCAAGCTTGACGCTTTGGCTCAGCTACAGCAAATTGCTTATAGTTTGAACAACATATGGTGGAAAATGAACATTGCTCGATTGAGAAGATTGTTGAAACCGTTGTAGTGCGCGATTTGACTCACGTAGAGCTTTGAGTTTCTTGTGAGCGGGCAGTTCAAATTCCTCGTAATCAATGTGAAATAAAAACGTTAATATCTTCCTTGGGAGTTGGTTTCAGTCATTTTCGTTGCGCGAATCGTGTTTTACGTGAAATTCTGATAAAAAAACATGTATCAGAATTCTCAAATTCGTCCCTTGTCTAGTGGTCCATTAGAGTGGGCTGCAAGTGTGCAAAAGAAACTTTTGAAGGTGGATTTGTGAAAATGTCAAGGATCAATATGTTCACCTTGTCCAAACAGAAATGGAAAAAAAATGGAAAAACTTGACAACATTCGAGTGCTTAAACGACGTTCTTACTCAATATGGCAGTGCTCATGCCCCTACGTTTCCAACAAACGATTGAGTCGAACCGGAGTAGAGCATCTTGTGGATGTTTGACGGCATGAAACCAATGCCGCGCTAGTACAAAACCGCGCACCTCCGATGATTTTCCAATCGAGATGCGTTGTTTTGTCTCGGGAGGGCAGACCGCTCCTCCATTCCGCCTACGCCCTCCGCGCGCACCTTCCCTTTTAATTATTCGTAATTATCCTGACCTCATTTGTATGAATGCAACCTACTGTGAGCAAGTCTTGAATCTCTCTTACCTTTAATTTAAAAGTGCCTCCCTTTCATATTATACTTCTTTTCTTTGGCCTCTAGTTTTGCCCTCTCCCCGCTAGTTTCTTTTTAATGCCTTCGGCGTTGTACTTCCGTTGGAATTCTCCTCTTGTCTGCCTCCCCTCCCCTTTTATCATGCCCTGTCGCAGGAAAATAATCAAATGCGATAGTCAGGTAAAATGATTCCTGAAGTAAAAAAAAGGGGGGGATGCGATATGTGTACCACAACCAAGAGTATAGGAGAACTAGGGGCAACGCCCCCTGGCCGCTATGCAGCCGAACCCCCAAAGAGGGCGCTTCGCGCTACCTACGGCCCGTTTCGTGGACCTCCGAGAGTTACTTTAAATAGGGGGAGCTTGCCTAGAAACTATCTCCAATCCATAGCCGCATGATTCATGAAAATCGGCCCGGCATATCTAAAGAACGAAATGTGACAAACAGCTAAACATTCACAGTTTTTGAATGAGAGAATTCAAACTTCAAAATGTAATATGCCAAAGTCTGGGTCGCCGTCTTGCCAAATTCTGAATAAATGCGACTCATTGGAGGACAATCACTGATACTTAACGCTTTCGGTAGAGTTCAAATAGTTGTATCATTGCGCCGTAAGAATGTGACGGAAGATTAAAATGGAAATAGCCTCAATGCACGCTGGGTTTGTCGACTTCCTTTGACATTTTTGCAGTGGTGAATATCATGGTAAGCAGCCTGGTAGAACGGTAGATGTTATTTTTCTGGTTATATGTGTAGCTGTAATTGCTTAGAAATGAATCAGTGAGTTTGAAAACACACCAACTCGGGTTTTTAGTGTATTTTCCGAAGGAAATACACTATTTTTTCGATTATCACTTTTCTACGGTTTAGGACACTTATGGATAGAAGCATCTGCACGCAAAAGGAAATTTCGAAATTGCAATCGGAAGTGCTCGAAACAGCGACGAGAAAAGGGAAAAATCGAAGTATTTCATTGGAAATACCAATTTTTGGCCATTTCAAGGGAAACGGGTGACCATCCGATTTTGCGGTTTTCTTTTTTCGGTTCAGTATACCTTGTACCAACAAGTTATATAAATATTCAAGCGTTATTCAGGTCGAAAATTATACATTTTTCAGGGCAGACTATGAAAAATCAGTATCTGAAAGTCGGTGAGAACGAAAACACACCAACTCGGAAATTTTAAAACGCTTAATTCTCTGTCATCAAACATGGTGTATCGATTTCAGCTTGGTGCTTTACAAAGTCTCTAAAAACTTCCGGCACCTAAAAGGTTTTTCTTAAACTAACTTCTTCGCCCGCTGCGCAGTTTTAGGTGTTTCCTGAACAATTTTTTTTTTTTCCGAGTTGGTGTGTTTTCGAACTCACTGATTCGAAAGTCACGACTTCTGTTCATTCATGGCATGATTATCATCAAAAACTAGGGAATCTGCTGCCTGATCGCTTCGTGGTCCAACTTTCGAAGCGCTTTGCGCCTTCGGCGTTACGCGTTACGCTTATGGTGGCGCTTATGGTGGTGGGTATTATGGTGTGTGATGTATATGAATTCCGTCACAGATTTTCGCGTTTTATTAAAAGAGCTGCAAAATTCAAAAGCAGCGACCAGGATCTGATGCAGTGGCATGGTGTGCTTTGCAATACGTCGATTTATCTGTCATTTAAACTTATGGAAAAGAATCGATTGAAATAGTGTTCGCAACGAGCACCTCAATGATCGATTCTTTACCACAGCTACAAAAGTCAAAATATTTATGATGGATCAATCACGCCTAGCCACTATCTCATTACTATTGATATATTGAATAACATACTTAATATTTTGCGATTCCCTTCATTTCATCAATTTTCCAAGGCATTCAATAATTTTAATCTAATTGTAATTTTAACAAAAAACTGACAATTTTTAAATATAAACGTGACTGGGGAATCCAACACCATTTATGACTCAATCCCGGAGATATTGTAGTTTGCGCAACTTTTTCCAGCGGGGTCAAAGTTACGTTTTTACTTTTAATGTGACAAAAAACTAATAATTTCGTATGCAAACGCGTCAAAGGAATCCAGACGCCATTTATGCCTCAATTCCAGAGAGTATAACGTACAATACTTTTTCCAGAGGGGTCAAAGTTACCTACGTTTTTACTTTTATTTCAACAAAAAACTAATAATTTCGAATATAAACGTAACGAGGGAATCCGCCACCATTTATGGCTCAATTCCAGAAAGAATATAGCTTGCGATACTTTTTCCAAAGGGGTCAAAGTTACGTTTACACTTTTAATTTAACAAAATACTAATTATTTCGAATATAAGCGTAACTAGGAAACCCGACACCATTTATGACTCAATTCCGGAAAGAATATAGCTTGCGATACTTTTTCTAGAGGGGTCAAAGTTACGTTTTTAAGTACGTCTCATTGAAGTGAGGGAGAAGGGTGGCAACTGAAAAGAGGAGGGGGCAACTTTGTGTGCGGAAGTTTTGACTCGATGACCTCACCTCCGACGGACGACTTTACTCAACCGTTCGAGTTGGGGAAAAATCCTCCCGAAAAGGAGACCTCGAAGAGACTCAACTTCTAAGAACTTAGGCGAGTTTTGCGGCCAAGACCTGCTTTTGTCTCTGTGAACGGCGAAATTCTCAGAGTGCCCATGTCCGCTTAATCTAACGGAAACTGGAACAGAAATGTTAATTCAACAAACTTCCAAGTTGGAAAGTCACTGCCGTACGAAAGGACCTGCAAAAGTGAGTTTGGTCTTACTGGATCCTTCGCCGCCAAGTCTCTATTCTTACCGATATCCCTTCGGTCACTCTTTGGCTTCGGCTCTTGGCAAAACCTTTAGAGGTTTCAAATGCAATGTACCGTTGACCCCACTGGAAAAAAAGTCGCTTGGATCTGGAGTACAGACTCATGAAAAATTTGACAAGAAAAGATACTCTTGATTCAATCGGATTTTTTGCTTGAATCGAGAGTCGAGCCTCTCAATTTCAGCAGATTTCCATGTGGTTCAATCAAAAACCCAAATGAATCAAGAGTATATATTTTTCCTTATCAAATTTTGAAAAAGTTAAAACTCTAGGCCCGAGCGATTTTTTTTCAAGTGCTCCAGGTAGGCAAATATCAAAACACCAAAAAATACATTTCCTAATTCAAATTTCATGCAGAATGTGGAACGGGTATTTACAATTTCTGAAATCATCATCACTATTTCATACTCGAGGGCTAAAAGGTACCTAACTAAATTTTAGTCGTTTCGAGATACCAGGGAAAAACCGCGCGTCGGCCCCATTGATTCCATTGTAAATCACAATTTTTGAAACTCCATATCTTAAAACCGGCGTAAGATACCGGGTTACCAAAGAGCCTGCCAAAATAAGGCCTGACTTTCGACCCTTTTTCTGTATTCGATTCGACCACCGAACCAAGGTTTAAGTGGAAGCTCATAATAACAGAAAACTCAGGAAAAAATTTCAAGATGATTATACGAACCTTTTCGACTTACAAGGGGGGGGGGGGGCAGAGGGGTCAAACTCCGGCCTTACTTTTCGATCTTTTCTTGTTGAATTGATGTATCTACGGGGTTGTTATCGTTGTTTACCCATGTTATACACATCGGCTCCTACGTATTATTACACGCATAATCAAGTTTTAATGTTGACGAGTCGATATATCGATCGATTATATCGATTTTTAAAGATTCTTTGATTCTAAGATTGAAATTGTTCATTTTTGATTCATGAATGACTAAATGATGATAATATGACTGTAGTACACCGATGCGTACGTATTTCTTCTTCTAGGAAAAAGGGGCCTCTTGGTTGCGAGGGGGACCAGCCCCGGTTCAGGGGCTCTTGGTTGCCAGGGGGGCCAGCCCCGGCTCAGGGCCTGTTGGTTGCCAGGAAGGCAGCCCCGATGAAGGGCCTCTTGGTTGCCAGGGGGGCCAGCTCCGGTTCAGGACCTCTTGGTTGCCAGGGGGGCCAGCCCCGGTTCAGGGCCTCTTGGTTGCCAGGGGGGGCAGCCCCAGTTCAGGGCCTCCTAGTTGCCAGGGGGGGGGGGGCAGCTCCGATGCAGGGTCTCTTGGTTGCCAGGGGGCCAGCCCCGATGTAGGGCCTCTTGGTTGCCAGGGGGGCCAGCCCCGTATCAGGGCCCCTTGGATCTCAGGGGGGGCAGCCCCGGTTCCGGGCCTCTCGGTTGCCAGGGGGGCAGCCCCGATGCAGGGCCTCTTGGTTGCCAGGGGGGGCAGCCCCGGTTTAGTCTCTCTTGGTTGCTGGGGGGGGGGGTGCAGGGCCTTTTGGTGCTTGCCAGGGGGCGGCCTTCGGCTTTGGCTCCTTAGGGGTCAGGTGGGCGGCCCCCTGATATCGAATGACTTTGCTGGAACTCGTACCCCGTTGCCTGAAGTCAATGATTCGCCTTCAAATGGCCGGGTATGCAAAATGACTGCCGTGACGCACGAATAGTGGTATCAGAATTTTGCATTAAGTTTACGGGTTGATTTGAAGGCGCACTTCTGTATCCATTGTGAGTGGCCTTGTACAATGATGTGGACCAAAAAGTTCATAATTTTGGGTTTTAAATCGAGCCGCATATTCGAAAAATGCCGAGGAATATTAGTTCGAAAAAATAATAAGATTAAGTATGGTCTCTAAGTCTTATTTCAAAGAAGAGAGCGCAGGCGGCTGGATCAGATTGTGTATTTTAAGTCCCTTAGTTCGGTCATCGTATTTCGAAGCGAAACTGAAAGAGTCGCCGAAAGAATACTCATCTTGAAATTTTTTGAGTTTTCTGTTATTATAAGTTCCACTTAAACTTTAGTTCGATGATCGATTCGAATACCGAGAAAGGGGCGAAATTTTGGGAGGCTCTTTTCTGCTCACACACAAACGAGATTGGAGATTTCAAATTATTATTAGAGATTTCAAAACCGCCACAAACTTGATTTTTCCAAAAATGTGAGTTACGTACCTTTTAGGTTTGGGGTACTGAATGCACATGAACTTCAGGACGTACCTGCAAATTTTTACTTTTTTGTCACGGCTCATTTTAGCCATCTACTGAGCCAATGTGTCCATAATTTTTGAGGCTATTGGAAGCTGAAACATCTAAATGAGTCCGCCCTCTTCATTTTTGAAATTTGACTCAAGTTTTATAAAATTACGATTTTTCAAACTTTTTTTCTACGCATATTGTCCTCTTGAAAAGGTAGGCATTTTTTCACACTTGGAGTAGTAAAAATTGATAAGAATATTAAGACGTCATCGGAAGCCGTAAAAGATCCAAGATTATCTAACAAAAATATTTCAATGAAGCGTGGAATGGCTATGAAAAATTGCTCTGGGCGATTCCCGGCGGGTAATTTCTTGGAGGTGTGAAACCCCCGGAAGATAGGGTACGTGAGATGCGACTAGGAGTGTGAACACACGTTGAAGATTTGCATAATATTTATTCAAGAGCACCGTTGGGCGTTTCTCTTTCTCTCGGAGGGAAGAAAATGCTCTCATGTAAATTTGAATCTGCCATTCTGCCCGTAAAGCACAAAAATACAACGCTGTTGTCAATTGGATGGTATCTATCTGCACTCTAAGCATGCATGAGCTCAACTGATCGAGACATGGAAGAACTTTGGACTTGGAGAGAGACTCTACACATTTTTTTCTGTTAATTTTTTATTATAAACTTTTTTTTAAATAAAATCAAAAATAATTTAGTAAATCAATGTTTGAAGAGCTGAAAACAACAGCAGGATTATCAAACAAACAAAACAAAATACAATTGCCACTGATTAGTAAAGTGTCTCCTTGTGTTCATTTTCCCCCTGCCCCCATCAGGGATGAAGTGACGGATACTATTGCATATATTTTTTAAGAATTGTTTATGACGTATATTTCTGAATAATAAGGACAACCATTTTAATTACTAACTACCTTAATGCAATGTGTCACTTAGGGCTGACTATCGATTTAGCCAAAACGTAATTTATTCTTTAGAGCACGTCGCACACAAAGCTTTTGATCGCAGGCACACGCAAACGTTGTAAGGTCAATCGTAAGCGCCTTCAATTTTTTCGGTATGTGATTTGGACATACGCAGAGCATGAATAGTTGTATCCAGGAGTTTATGTTTAAAATGCCGCTGCCTCTTCAATTTTTCGCGCATATAACACAAATCTTTCTTTGCCGAAAATGATTGTACCCCTCACAATCAATTAAAAAAGGACCCAATCATTAAAATTTCTGAAATTGATCGTATTGTAGTCTATGAGACTCACATTACATTAAAATTAGCGAAGATTGTTCAATTTCAGAAAAATGTTAGCAATCGTCTCAATTTTGACGCGTATTTATGCTGAAAAGCACTACATACATGTTCACATCATTGACAAGTTGTTGACAACTATCGACTTCTAACTTTGGTTCTACTTTGATTTTATAATTTTTATGTTCTTTTCCTCTATCCTTTCTTTGAGCTAGGTCGTTTTTAAAGGAACAATCTCATTTTTTCGGTGAAATAAACGCGAAAAATCTGATTGACTTTGTCAAATCAATCTACATTTCTCTTTGTCTATATTTTGCAATAAGAAAAAAACACTAGGGGTCGTATTCTTAGTTGTTCGTCGAACAGTCCCTTACCTTAGGAGACTCTTTGTAGACTACTTTGTGCTTTACTCTGTTATTAAGGATATTTGAAAGATATCTTTAATATAGTATCGTAAAAAGGACAATTTTTGCGAACCTTGAATGTAAAACTTTGAAAATGGATCATTTCAAGGGATTTCAATGATTCACCACTGCAAAAATCACAAAATACGACAGGAAAAATTCTATGATTTTGAAAACCTTTAAGGTAGGTGCAAATCTTCCTAAAGACTTACAAAACTCGCAGTATATTTTCTTCCTTATTTTGTATATTTTGGCAGTTGTAATTCATTGTAATCCCTTGCAAGGAATTATCTCCGAAGCAATGCTACTGACTTTTACTCGAAATGGCAAACATGGTCTTTTTTAGGGTGCGGAGTTAAAGATCTTATTAAACTTGCCACAATCACAATGTAAACCAAATAAGCCCCTTGAGGAAATTGAGGAGCTGTTAATGAACGATTATGAATACTACCTTAAGTATTTTTTTTCGCTAATTGCAAAATGTAGTTCATTTTTGGCTCCGAGACAGTTCCTCGGTTCTTCCAGAATAAAAATTTGAATCTTCAGAAGAAAACATGAAATATGATAGGAAGCCTGTAACGTCGCAAACGGAGATACGTGCTTTCGCACTTTGGCCATCGATATATTTAGTATTTCTCCTCTCTTATAGCAAAATGGATTGCATTTTGCGAAAAGGAACCAAGAGCATTCCAATGTCGCTAAGATTGTGCAACTTCCTTCACTTTGCGAATATAAACTGATCACTTAAACAAGTTTCATAAATACTCCCAATGGGCCTGTTGCAAACTTTTGCTAGAGCAAAAATAAGAGTTGTTTCTTATAGATAATGCCTCAAAAATCACGATGAGCGCATCGGCAAAGTCTGAAATGCACTCATAACTTCACAATCTGCGTAAGAAATTTGCGTTTTTTTAAGCTTCCCGCTTCAAAAACGATACTACGGCACAGGTGAACATTTTGTTAGAGGAGTCGCTCCATCGTCGGCGATATTCATCATGGCCGACGCTTGCACGCAGTTCCGCGCGTAATTCAAGGAGAGTTCAAGGTCAATCAATTCGGGCGTGGAAAATATGAACGTTAACACACCGATTGTTATCTGGTCTAATCCAGTTCAGGTGTTATCTCGTCCCATCAAACTGTTTTGGCGGATTGGCGTCGGCTATGATGATTATTGCCGACGATGGAACGACTCCTCTTACAAAATGTTCACCTGTGCCGTAGTATCGTTTTTGAAGCGGGAAGCTCAAAAAACCGCAAATTTCTTACGCAGTTTGTGAAGTTATGAGTGCATTTCAGAGTTTGCCGATGCGCTCATCGTGATTTTTGAGGCATTATCTATAAGAAACAACTCTTAGTTTTGCTCTAGCAAAAGTTTGCAACAGGCCCATTGACTACAATTTCACGAGGGAAAGTACCTTTGTAAATTTAATTTTTTGCACGATTTCAGTAATTTTATAGCAAATAATGTAAGTTGCACAATTGGATAGCACTTTGCAAAAAGGAACCAAAAGAATTCCAATGTCGCTAAGATTGCGCAACTTCCTTTACTCTGCGAATATAAACCGCTCATCTAAACAAGTTGTATTAATACCAATAAACTATCAACTCAACACGAAAATTACCTTTGTAAATTTAATTTTTTGTACAACTTTAGTAATTTTATTGCATAGATCGTAGGTAAGTTGCACAATTCTATCAAAATTGGAATGCTCTTAGTTCTTCTGCGAAATGCAATCCAAATATAGTCCATTTTTATGTTAGAGTTACTTGAGTCCCTCTATACCGAGAGTCAAGACAACATGGAGTCACAAACGGGAATAAAGATTACACAAACTGAAAGTTTATCGTAATCTTTGATCGGCCCATTCTCAAATTCCTTTCTCCGTCCCTTCTCTCATTCCGTTTGTTCCTCGCCGAACTCGTAATTCCCCGGTCCATTCCAGATTATAATCTTTGCAATTGGTGAAAACGTAATCGTTATTCCCGTTTGTGACACTGTCGAAGCCTGAAATAACGGGAACCAATCAGAGATGGATTCACAGTGTCTTAACTCTCAGTATAAAGGGACTCTACCCAGATGAGACATGATATTTTTACAATATTGGGCAAATATTGTCAGTATTGTCGCAATATTTACACAATACTGACAATATTTTGATATTTTAATCAAAATTATTTTTTTAAAAACATATTTAAAGAGTCTTTATTTAGTATTTTCAAAAATGATATGTTTACCCAAAATATTATAAAAATATTTTCACGGTATTGACACAGTATTTCGCGGTATGTTAAAGTATTGGCACAGTATTTATGCCAAAAGGAAATATGGTGTACACTTTTAACATTGGCTCAATATTTAACCAATATTGGCCCAATGTTTGCATAAATATTAGAACTTTATTGTTGAAATATTGACTAAATATTTCTTTCTTATCTGGGTAAGAGTTACTTCCTAGGTTAAATCTGGCTAGCATGCGATACACTGCAGAGCCTTCGTCCCTGGAGGAGGATCCATGGCCGGCTGCCCGGATGGCGAATGCAGAGCACAGAACGTGTCAAGGAAGAAAGCAAAAAAGTGCATCCCAACATGAGCCACGCTTAGCACACGCTCTAATGTATCTCAAGGCTCACGCCCGAATGCAGTTACTTAAAACTCGGAGCTCGACTCACCTTTCTTCTCCTTCTCAGGACTCCCCCTCCTCAGGCTCGGGGAACATGAATCCTTCACGGCGGGCACTTCTGGTTCCCGGCCTCCGCGCACCCCTCCGCCGCCGGTATATCATCTCCGCCTGCAACAACAACCAAATCAAATAACATTCCGCACCCGGTAAATCCCCTGTAAGCAGTTGTAACTTGTAAGCCCCGGCCCCGGGGCCCCGGAGCGAGCGAGCGCTCCAGAAAGAAAAAGCCTTGTTCTCCCGGAATCGGAAAGTGGAGCGACTTGAAAGGGGAATAGTTGAGTGTTGAGAGAGTCTCGCTTTAACGGGATTCTTGTCTATTGAGGCCCTGGTAATCGGAGTCGTTTCTTTGGAAAAATTCGGCTTGATGGACCGAGTTTAAAACTAGTTTGCTCTGTTGTGCTAAAGGTAAAACGCCGTATCAGCCTTCAAACGTTGCCAAATTTCTTTTGTGAAATACCAATTTTCAGGGAGATCTATGAATATGTTTCCTTCAATTTTTTACGGAATTCTTGTCTATTGAGGCCCTGGTAATCGGAGTCGTTTCTTTGGAAATATTCGGCTTGATGACCGAGTTTAAAACTAGTTGGCTCTGTTGTGCTAAAGGTAAAACGCCGTATCAGCCTTCAAACGTTGCCAAAATCCTTTTGTGAAATACCAATTTTCAGGGAAATCTATGAATATGTTTCCTTCAATTTTTTACGGAATTCTTGTCTATTGAGGCCCTGGTAATCGGAGTCGTTTCTTTGGAAAAATTCGGCTTGACGGACCGAGTTCAAAACTAGTTTGCTCTATTGTGCTAAAGGTAAAACGCCGTATCAGCCTTCAAACGTTGCCAAAATCCTTTTGTGAAATACCAATTTTCAGGGAAATCTATGAATATGTTTCCTTCAATTTTTACGGAATTCTTGTCTATTGAGGCCCTGGTAATCGGAGTCGTTTGCTTGGAAAAATTCGGCTCGATGGACCGAGTTTAAAACTAGTTCAGTCTGCGTGTAGGGAAGAACGCCCAATGTGCCTTTAAACGTTGCCATATTTCCTGTGATAAAATACAAATTTTCAGGGAAATCTGTGAATGTTTCCTTTAACTTCACAGATAATTTTTTCTGCAATCAGATCCAGATTATACTTGAAAATTTTAGGAGAAAATATTCATAACTCCCCTTTCAGAAAATGGAACGAGTATAAAACTAGTCTGTACTACCGTGCAAGGTAAGAACACCCTATGAGCCTTCAAATGTTTCCAAACCTCCGGTAATAGAATACAAATTTTCAGGGACATCTGTGAATATGTTTCCTTTAACTTTTCAGATAATTTTTTTCTGTTATCACATCTAGGTTACTTGAAATTTGTAAGAGAGAATATTCATTACTCTCCTCAAAAATAAACACTTTATTGAACGAAAGGCAACTTTCGAATCATCATACGGCATTTTTTCTTAGCACGGCAGTAGCTTGCTGAACTCGGGGATTTTTGACTGGTTCGGAGAAATAAGACGAAGGAGGGAAAGAAGAGGAAGAATAAAATAGCAAAGCGGATGAAAAAAGAGAAAGAGAAAGACATAGTAAAAACGAAGGATAAAATTATTTTTCTTCCTTTTCCTCTAAGGGCGTTCATAAATTTCGTAACGCTCTAGGGGTTAGGAGGTATGAGCCTGCGTTACATTACAGTGAAAAGGGCACGGTGAATTAGGGTCAGCGTTACGCAAAGACTAGGACGTAAGGAATAGGACAGACTAGGATTATCAGAAAGAAACCAAGTCAAATAAAGCTTAAACGGAGGAAAGAAGATTCCAAGTTTAATTCTTCCACGGGACTCGATGTTGAAGAAGGAGTTCAACGCTCGTTTTTACGTTTCAAAATTTTTTCATTGAGTTTAAATTCTTGATGGATGAAACTTGCGGCTAATGAAATTGTCAAAAGTACACCTAACTAAAATGCCACTTGGTTCCTCTTTATTTAATCCCCCGATAATTTGTGATTATTGAAATTAATAAGATCAAAATATTATTTTAACAGAAAAATTTTGATAACGAACACAATTGTGCACGGGGAAAATCTTTGAAATCGACTTTAAAACGCTCGTGATCGTCTCAAGGAAATGCGTTTTGGGTTTAAAAGCTGTGATCATGCGCTAATTAAAGGAAAGTGCAAAATTAAATGCAACATTAAAGATTGGTTGGCAACACTTACACCGACGGCTAATAACAGATTAGTACATTCCATTTTGCAAAATTGAATAAAGCGCTTTTAATATTCTTTCCATGCATAAATATTTTGAGTGCTGTCGACGAAAAAGTGATTATATTCCGCAAAGTGTCGAGTCTTGAGAGACAATCCGATATTTAGGATAGTCTGCCCTCCAGTAAGTCCGCAAATGAGTTTAAACGCGCGCAAATAATTGAAAAATGGACTCTATAAGCCTTGCTAATGAGAAATTTAGCACTCCTACTTGGAGGTCTCTTTCAAGTTAAATTGGATTTCCCCAGCGCACGAAGGAAATCGTGTTAGAGTTAATCCCAACTCTAGTTATTTAGCTGAAGCAAAAGTTGGGAACCATTAAATAATCCAATTACTCGATGTAACTAGGCACTTACAGTGTTTGCACTCCCAACAGGTTGAAATGGTGAGATGAGCTTTTAAAACGCGCACCCTCGATTCGGATTTCGATGATTCCGGCGATTTTATTCCGGAACTCCTCAAGGCACCGTGTCGTAAATCACCAAGTTCTTCAGCGAACTCAGCGCGAAAATTTCAGATAAGTTGGAAAAGTTAGCGAATTAAAAGAGACAGGTACCGCGCACTCATTACTGCAATTCACAGATTAACGAGAGACTGCAGGAGGTAAATGGAGATAACGCTTTTTAGAAACCTCATATTAATGACTTTCTGTAAGATAAAAGGTACTTCCGGAGGTCAAAACTTTCCTTAAATTTGCGTGAGAACAGCTTTTCCATGCATACTCTGGAAGGAAAAACAGAGTGTCGCTACTAAAACAGACGAGCCAAAAATCAGTACTTTTACAGTACTTTTTCAGTACATTCCCAAAAAATTCAGTACTTTTTCAGTATCTCCATTTGACGAAATTCGAAAAATTTGGAGAATTTGAATTTCTCGCTCAAAATGAGACAAAAATGAAAAAAATTCTGGACCTTTTGCGGAATTTCCGCACTTTTTCAGTACTTCCGGACCCCTCTTAAAAAATCGGTACTACTTCCGGAAATTTCAGGCTTGTAGACACCCTGAAACGCCGTATGAGCATTAAAAAGTTGCCAAATTTCCTCTCTGAAAATTTGTATTTTTGAAGTTTATAAACTTTAGATCAAATTATGAACAAAATTCTCCAGAAAATCGGAAAAGGAATACGCATAAATTTCCCGGAAAATTCGTGATTTGTCAAAAGAAATTGGGCAATGCCTGAAGGCTCATACGGAGTTTTTCCCTAGCACGACTGTACTACAAAAACACAAGTCGACAGCTAAGAGTCGAATCGTCGCCTACCTGACATAAAGGCGTGACTACACTCTGCGGTGAACCCTGTCTTCCATACAATTCAATGTTTTTCCGGGCTCATCTCAACGTGTAATTACGCCCCTATGTCAGCCAATTGACAAAATAAGGCAAACGTCACAAATATTTATTCCTCAAAATCTGACGCAGGAAGCAATTCACGGAATGGGAAGATTGGAAACTCCTCTCTTGAACGAGATATTAAAAAATTTGTTTAACGCAGATCAAATGGATGTATTTATGCTAAAAGGAACTATGTGCATAGGTTTTCTGTGTGACATAGTTCTTTTCAGCATAAATACGTCCATTTTTACTTGTAAACACCTACATCCTGTTTGATTTCCAGGCTTTCCGTTGCGTGATTCCGTTTCCTCGTGAAATGAAGCTGACGTATGTTACGCATGGTGCTTTAACTGGACTACATTTTGCAATTAGGAACTATAATTCCTGGCTCAGTTTAGAAACAACGTATGTACCATCAGTTTCCTTATGCACATACGTGTTTTTTACAGATATGCCAGAAATTATAGTTCCGAATTGCAAAATGTAGTCCAACTCATACTCTTTCCGGTGGCTGATTTTCTAAGTCCTCTGGTTACCGTATGCAAATTAACAAACGATTGTACTTTTTTTAACAGAGAGTCTTCGGGTTTTGACTTATTTTATGCGTAACAGATTTTAAAATTCCGAATTTTTTTCAGTATTACTAATATCGATGCATTCCTCAACAATTTTAATTAATAAAATTATCAAGATAAATATTTATGAGTTCCTCAAATTATTATAAATTTTAGCGATAGCTCCCCCCTAGATACTCAAAACATTATCCTAAGAATAATTAGTGAAAAGAAATTGAGACAACCTGAGAGAATAATTGAAGAAATGAGTACTGCGGGAGCTTAATTGCATTGCATCATTAACAAGTTTCCTGTCAAAATGTCTTTATTCACTAAGAAATAGTTGCAGTAGTTTTCTTAAAAAAAAATTATGGGCAAATTTTCTGTGCATTCTACAGAAAATTCCTAGAATTTTCACACCAAAACAGGCATCCACTGATAAATGAAGAAATAATTCGTCAAGCGAAACCTACGAGCACTGCTATGCAATTAAGTTCATCTAGCTCTTACGCCTTCCATTGACCATTCAGCTGGGCTGCTAGGCATTTAGCAAAATACCTGACTTACGTATTAGCTTTCGACGAACGAATTTGTAGAATCACCTATTTGTCTAAGAATCTCCGAGGAACAAAGGTCTTTCCGGAAAACAGCCTAAAAGTTAGCTCCTGCCTTCTGAATTCGGTTGAAATGACCAAGATCCCTGCTGTTTAACAACGTCCAAATTGCACGGCACGAGATGGAATTAAAAACGTGACAATGCCGCGCGAAGGAGACAGCGCCGCACAGTAGAATGCCCCTTTGACTGAGGCTGGATGTGAAGTTTTTGACCAAAAAAATGGAAAATTTTATGTTTTTTTCGCCACAATATACATTTTAAGCGGTGCTTTTAAAAGGAGATTTAACGAAAAAGTCAATAGAGTAACTTTAAAACCACCACGTTCCAAATTAACAAAAATATGCCCGTTTAAAAATTCCAAATGGATTACATTTTCCAATAAGGTACTGCTATTTTTGGCTTTTCCATGCACTGGAAAAAATACACATTGGATCTAGAGTCCAGACTCTGAAAAACATCGACAAGGAAAAGTACTCTTGATTGAATCAGAATCTAGCTTAAATCAAGAGCCAAGCATCTTAATTTAAGCGGATTTCGTTTTGATTCGAGCAAAAATCCGATTGAATCAAGAGTATTTTTTCTTGACAATGTTTTCAAGAGTCTGGACTCTAGATCCAATGTGTCTTTTTCCAGTGTGGGGTATCAAAGGATAGAGGAGGGTGATATCAAAAAGAAGCTGCAGCACCAGGAGAAGAAGATAAAGAAGAAATGGATGAGTAAGAATACGAGAAAATAAGAATAGGAGGAAGAACAGACGAAAAAAAGAGGAAGAAAAATACGGAAATGAAGATGAAGGAGAGACGGAATAACAAAGCGGAGAGGTAGTAGAGGAAGAAAAGGTAAGGGAAGAAAAGGGAGAAGAAAAGAAGAAAAAGGAAAAAGAAAGCAAATAAGAAAAATAAGAAAAGGGGGTAGGAAAATTAGAAGATTGTCACTAAAATGATAATAAATAACCATTTTTTTTTCACCTAGTGAAGTATAGACCATGACCTATTATGATAGCTTCAAACTTAATATGGCTGCAGGATTGACTAAATTAATTACAGACAACTCTTTTTTTTGTTGCGTGGCATGGTTTGCGATATATATTGATCTGCCATTTAAGTCTATGGAGGAGGATCCATAAACAGGATGTTCACAATGAATTCATTGATAGTAGATTCTTTACCATGGGAAATATCGATGATCGATACTTTACGCCACGCCACTGAGGAAAAAGACAACAAAAAAGTAGAGAAAAAAGAGAGGAAGGAGGCGGAGGAAGAAGGAAAATAAGGAGAGGAGGGATGAAATGGAGGGAGAAGAAGATGCATTTGTGAAGCATTTCTTGAATTAGCCTAAAATGGCTAGCATATAGCAAAAAAGAAATAGCGCAATCATAGTGTTGTTAACATGTTGCTTTTTCATTATTATCTAAAAAATCTCCCAAAATAGTAAATATTTTTTTCATCCCACCAAAAAAGTGTTAATTCTAAAGGGAAATAATTGTGTAAATTCTATTAGTATTTTCAAAAGAAAAGAAGAAGTTCCACGATTTTGAGACCGGTGTAATCACGCTGGTTCCTTTTTGCTAAATGAGCCTAAAATATTAGCTCCTGACGCAAAATGTGGTCGAAATAAAGTCCGGCCTCTCCGATAGCCAGCAGCCTGATAGTTGAAATTTTTTGTTTGTCGGGTGGACATGGATGACATAGGATAAATGGCGAAGCGTGATTGGTCGGCTATGCCTTATCGGTGCTTTGTCAATTGGAGCGGACGACATTCTGTCGGAAACTCAAGAGGTGCCTTTAGTTTGTCGTCCATTCCAATCGACAAAGCGCGGCAAAGCAGCGATAAGACATAGCCGACCAATCACGCTTCACCATTTAACCCAAGTCATCCATGTCCACCCGTCGGGTGACACCGACAAACACAAAATCTCAACAACGAGGCTGCTCCTCCCATTGTGCGACGCCGGGCCGTTTGCGCGGGTAATTGGAGCTCGGAGGGCTTGCAGAGCTCCCGGGAAGAAATGAGAGCGTTTATGTAAATACGCGAATCCGCGAGATCTTAAATTGTGTCCGCGCGAGGGCCAATCCCGCTTGTTTGAGGAGCAATCGCACTTTAAATAGCTCGGTCCGTTAAACTGCTAGCACCGGCTCCGGCTCCGGCACCGGCGGGAATGAAAGGGATCCGGCCCGCCCGTCCCGTCGCTCGCCGCTTACAATCCCTTTGACCGGCTCCCCAGTCGCGACAAATCCGCGGCGTCCAGACTCCCGACTTGCGACTTTTTGCGCCGGGTCCCCCGCGCCCCCCTCCCCGCTGGGGAAAACACTCCCGTCCGTCGGCCGCTCCCCCCCCCCCCCCCCCGGAGCTCACTTCTCAGAATTGGAGATCCAACTCTTTTAACCCATACAAATAGATCGCATTTAGCAAAAAGGAGCCAGCGGATTTAAAAGTTTTCATAATCGTGCAACTTCTTCGATGCTTTTAAAAATGCTTAATATATCGTCACCTTCCAGGCAAAGTATCACAAGCGCCATGCGACGTTTAAAAATGTCCGCCGCCATTTTATTTTTTTTACAGAGAAATTGTTCAACGAAGCTGTCCGAAAATTTCACTGAATTTTCTTTGTGCTGCCGATAAAATTTAGTGAAATTTCCAAACAGGTTCAACCAACAATTTCGCAGTAAAGAAATAAAATGGCGGCGGAAATTTTTAAACGTCGCATGGCGCTTGTGATACTTTGCCTAGAAGGTGACGATATGTGAAGTTCTAAATTTTACACAATTATTTTCCTTTAAAATTCACAGGTTTTTGGTGGGAAGCAAAAACTATTTGCTATTCTGGGAGATTCTTTTAGATAATTATGAAAAAGCAACATTTTAACAACACTGTAATCGCGCTGGTTCCTTTTTGCTAAATGCGATCCAATTAGTGGTATGCTTAGAAACCTCTAACTTAAGATACCTACTCCCCAGCCGACTGATTATAAAAATATGGATGGACAAAGCTATAGACAAAGATGACATAGGGAGTATGGGGCGATCCTATTGGTTGAAATGGGTGACTCCTACAGACTAAGGGAGAAAATGATGGACTAACAATCGGGTCTCTGGTGGGTTGCTGTTAGTGAATCCATTACATACCTCGTTTGTCCATTGCAACCACTCACTTTCACCGATAGAATCCCTCCATATCTCTTCTGTCTTCTTCGTCTATAGCTTTGTCTAACAATTCCAATAATAGGCCTGCAGCTGGTTTATGACTGAAATTGATAGACAAAGAGATAGACAAAGATGACTTAGGGATTATGGAACGATCTTATTGGTTGAAACGTTATACTAACTAACAGCATCCTACGAGGGACCGGGGGACCCTATAGTTAGTGCATCATTTTCCCCCTTCGTCTGTGACAACCATCCGTTTCCACCGATCGATTCCCTCCATATACCTTTTGTCTTCTTTGTCTATAGCTTTGTCTATCAATAGCAATAATCAGCTCGCAATTTGGACGAAGTATGATAACTCGTCCAGGAACAATATTTCTTAATTCAGTGTTGTGCGAACACATACAAAAACAAGTAAGGAAATGCAACACAGAGTGTTGGAAAACCGCGCCTTCGGAATACTTGATTCTTCCGATACAAATGTTTCATATCATTTCAAAACATTTTATATCTGGACACCTAAAGATATAAATTAAATGAAGAAATCATCCTGTAAATTTCGTCTATCCATACTAGGGTGGCCCACAAAAAATGAATTTTGGAAATGTATAGCCGTAACCCCCCCCCCCCCCCCCCTAAATCGGTTACAGCATGTTGAAAAACACTGAAAATGAAATTTGGGTCAATCGGACAAAATTAACCCGACGCGCAGTTGCCATTTATCCCCGCAAAAATAGCGAATCTTTACTGTTTTTCGGTAATTTTTCGCTCCCAAAAAATAAAGTCTGAGGGGTCTGCAAATTAAACAGAGGGCAAAATTAGTTCATAAACTATACCCTAGTGAAGTTTTGGACCCCCTCAGTTTCTGCCATTTTGGATTTTTGAATTTCAAAAATTTGAGTTGAAAAAGTTCTGTTTAATTTGCAGACCCCTCAGACTTTATTTTTTGGGAGCGAAAAATTACCGAAAAACAGTAAAGATTCGCTATTTTTGCGGGGATAAATGGCAACTGCGCGTCGGGTTAATTTTGTCCGATTGACCCAAATTTCATTTTCAGTGTTTTTCAACATGCTGTAACCGATTTAGGGGGGGGGGGGGTTATGGCTATACATTTCCGAAATTCATTTTTTGTGGGCCACCCTAGTATGGATAGACGAAACAGGATGATTTCTTCATTTAATTTATATCTTTAGGTGTCCAGATATAAAATGTTTGAATTGATTAACGGCGAGGATGTTGAAATCTTGGCAACAGTAAAATGTGACAGGTTCTTCATTGCAAAATTCAGTCCTCAAAGAATCTCGGGTGGCAAACTCTCCGCGATGTTAATGCCAATTGGACGTATTTCTACCAAACGGAACTATGTGCATTAAGACATGAGCCCTGAAACCCATAAGAATATATGCATTGCAAGGCTCCCGTCATAATGCACACAGTTCCTTTTGGCAGAAATACGTCCAATTCCGGGATGCGACTATTCGTACTCTGCGGACGGCCGTGTTGCAGACACTCCCAATTGAAGGCGTTTTGAGCCTCAAGCGAGGTTCTCTGAGCGTGGCAGGTTACGGGCAAGCTGTTGATCGTTCCAATGAGAGAGGCAAATGAAAAAAAGGAAAAGGGCGGTAAGAGATTGCCTTCGGCGCTTATTATAAGTCCAATTACACTCTACATAATTGAAATTTTGTTGAAATTTTTGGCCTTGCTTTCCTCGCAAAATGGTGATGATCCAGCACTATTTTATCACCTTTTTACAGTTTGGGTAATATTTTAATGTTTTTCCTTGTAGCGAGTACATTTGCCATGGTCTTTTTTCACCTTGCTATTATCAGTGACATATTTGTGACGACCAAGGCAAATGTAAGTATCATAGATTGACGAATTGAAGAAGAAATAGGTAGGAAATACGTTTGATGTGGTGTCCAAAGCAAAATTAGCACTGCTGCCAATTTGTTGGAATGAAACACGGTTGTGCAGAGAAACTTTTCTGATCACGTTCCTTTAACAGCATTAATTTTCTACTCTATTTGGGGCGAGAATAGGTATTGAGACAGGTATGGAGTCGCGATTAATATTTAAATGCGCGCTTTCATCAGAGGCAGGCTTCGGCCGATAAAGTGCAATATCGATTTTAACACGGTCATGCAGAGCGCACAAATATATTCTCAATAGGTTCTCATTTTCTTTGTGAATATTTCATGACGGGGTATTCCGGAGAGAGGAATTCGAGTCGAATTGAGCATTCACCTTTAACGGCTGCAGACGGGATATTAATTTTTATGGTTCTGTCTAGACTCTGCCGTGAGATTTGCGGAACTAGGAAACTTTTTTGCGGAACGCGCCCGCCTTTTGCTGAATTATTAATTTTTTCGCCAGATGCATTTTTGCCGCCCTCTCCCCTTTAAATTAATCGGAAATGAAACTTTTGCGTTCCTGGGGCATATGCCTTTTCCTCTCCGGGCCCGGGTTAGGGCTCACGCCCGCGTGTATCAAAACACAAATCAAAACTGACACAACAGTTTTAGTTTTTATTTACGACCGAAAGTATAATGAAACGGAGAAATTAAAACCGCCGGCCAGTATCATTGCACAAAAGGCTTTATTTTCGCTTTCTCGCCATATTTCTCCCCGACTCGGATGTTCAAACAGAGTTGAGAGCCAGTGCTTCGGCCGTCTCCGCTGGCTTTTTACACGTAAGAGCATCGAATTTAGAAAGTTTCAAACGGTGGCAACAATGAGTTCCGCTTATTCAACTGTATGGAAAACAATCGATATTCATCGAAGCAGACTGTGATATTTAGAATCGATTATTTACAATTGATTTGAATGGAGGAAATTCAGTGCTGCCTACATGCGAAAATCGTCCAATGCCGTCACTCTACACTGAGAAAAAAAGTTCGGTCTCCAACACCAAGAGTACGGTGTTCAATATCGACCGTGTATTGTTCAGTTCATGCGACCGCTCTCTCGGTTCTGGAGATCGAATCCTCAGTTCGTGCAACCGAGCTTTTTCGTTAGTTCTGTTCGGTTCGAATGCTCGGTTGCATGAACCGAAAATACAGTTCCCAGAACCGAGAGAGGGGTCCCAGGAACCGGACAATGTGGCCGATATCGACGCCGTACATTCGGTTCGTACGGCTGAATTTATTTTCTCACTGTATCGGATTAAGGAGAAGTACCACTTATGGACACTTAAATGTTGCCAAATTTTTCCGGTAGAATATTTATAACTGAAAAACGTTTTGAATGGTTTTCCTTAAAATTTTCAAATACTATATTTTTAAATTGCGAATAAAATGTTCTGAAACATCAGAAGAACCTTACTTGTATTTATTACGGGAAATTTATGTTGTATCAAAAAAAAATTTGATAACGTCCGAAGGATTCAACATATTGATACAATTTCTAATTTCTTGTAAGTATATGCGATGGAATGTTTTAATATTCCATATTGATAAATAAAACAAGTTGGTTTTTGCAATCGCTAGCGATAGCAATAGTCGTCATGGGAACTTTTGCTTCTGGGATATGAAAATTTTAAGGTACAGTTCGTTTGTAGTATCTTCAGAATTGAAGGGGCTATGTAATTTTGTGTCGACATCTCTTTTTTAACATTTTTAATTTTTTTTCTTTGCATACAAGAAAGCTGTTATTTACCAATTATTTATTTTCGTTGGATTATGTATGGTTTTTGGAAGTTAACGCATTTAACTTTCAGTTTCGTTTTTTCGGCGTAAAGTATGATATTTTTACTCTACGCATATGCCCGAATACGCATCATAACGACGGTGAAACTACCAAACCACGTATCTCGTTTGCGGTGTTTAAAAATCTCCGCTCACATTTTATTTTTTTGAAGTAGACCAAATCCATATCATTCCTTGAAATTTTCACAGAATTTTCTCCGCACGAAGAGAAAAAATCACGGAAATTTTCAAGACTGGACGTTAAGTAGCTTTTCATTTAAAAAATAAAGTATGACAGGAAGTCTGCGACGTCGCAAACCGAGATACGTGGTTTGGTAGTTTCACCGTCGATAAGTGACCTATGTGCTTCCTAAGTTGCCATTTTTTTCATTCAAATAGATGTAACCGAAATGTTAGATGTGTACTACCTATACTACTTTCATGTTATTGCTTTATTTATTTATTTACTTTTTGCGTAGGTATAAATTGTTATTTTTTGCTGAATTTTGGAGAAAATATTGCTTTAAGAACGTGGAATGTAAATTAATTTTATTGAAAAAAGAAAATACCATCATTAATTTGGGCGAACAGAGAAAATATACATCAATATTTGGGTCAACATCTCCCTGATTATATAAAGGATGAATATATTAGTATTTCTGTATCAAAAAACTTAGCTTTTGTCTTCAGAGATACAATGATTCTAGTCCCAGTCAATTTGTTTTATTGAAAAAACAAAAAAAACAAAAAATAAATAAAAAAAAACAACTGAAATGTTAGACATACTATTTTCATGTCTTTCTATTTGTATCAATAGGTACTTTTTGCTTAACTTACGAACGTTGAATGCAAATTAACTTTATTGAAAAAAGAAAATAACGTCATTAATTTGGGGGAACATGTGGCTGATTATATGAAGAAGGTATATTCCAGTATTTTTGTTTAACATATTAACTCACGAGAAAATGTTCGTACATTTATCATCTACTATTAATTATTTTTTGATGATTAGTCTAAAACATTCAATACAACCATTAAAAAGTAGTTCCCATCGTCGGGTATCGAACTCCCGATCGCCGGGTGCCCGCACCGAATCAAAAATACAAGGCGGTTTAGTCAACTAGGCTATAATGGATCCACGTGAGCGAGAGTAAAAATAGCATACAAAAGACTCGGGCAATGGGCGGGACTTATCACAAGAGACCTTGACTGCTTTTGGGATATGCGCATTGCTGTGTGGAGCCATGGTTCGCACTGTTTTAATGCGTCTCGAGGTTCATCACAGCGTGCATTCCGATCGCGGCAGTTGAGCTAAGGCAATATTTGCGTATCCATGAATTAAATCAATCAATCGAGCTCTGATTTTGACTTCTTTATCCGTAACGAGTCCTCCAGAACAATTTTCCACCTTGTACGATGGTTATTATTTCTTTACTTCTATTTTTCAAATTTGAGGTGGGATAATGGCGGCTTCTCAAGAACACCGAGGTAGGCGATCTTTTGCACCAACGAACAGAAAACTGATGGCGAAAAATAACCAATCAGAACCTCCCAAAAAAAAGAATTTGCCTAAAAACGGAACTTCGTGGTTCTGCGCAGATTTACCAGTCAGACACGACATCTCGAGGTGGAAAAAAACTCGCTGAAAGCGAATTTTAGCAATCAACACAACTTGACGTAGAGACATGATTGGCTAAAAAATACAACGGTTTTTGATACATCGGAAAATCAACCAAAAATCGGAGACTGGGCGAAACGCTCAAGGTCGCAGAGGTATAGGGAATCCCATAGCGAAAGCAACGGAACGATTGTAATATCATGGGGAACTCCGTTCCCATGACAATAGAAACCTTATACACTCCTCCCATGAATCGTGACTTGAGAGCTGGGCAAATGATTCACGTCAGTGGAAATGATCGATTATCGATATTTCCCCATTTGAAGCTATGGTAAAGAATCGAGCAATGAGGTGTTCGTTGCGAACACCCTGCTTATCAGTCCTTTTCCATAGGTTTAAATGGTAGATCGATTAATATATCGCAAAGCACGCCAGGCCACTGATTCACGTCGTAAATATTTTGCTCCGATGAGGAAATATTTCGTCCTCAACTAACGGCTTCGCTAGCTTTGAACTCATCTTAAAAAATCATTAATTTCAGAACGCAATTTCTCATTAAGGCAGTATCAGTACTAAAGCATTCGAATCTCAAACCTTCAAAGAAAACTTAACTTTGATGTACTTGGAATAATGCTCAGTGCCTACATCAAACGGTAAGATACGGAGGATTTTAAGAGCTTATTTAGAGGATCTGAGCCTGATCATCGCAAATTAAACCGAATTTGAAATTAAAAGTTGAAATTATCCGAGTGTGAATTATTGCGCCGCTAAGTTGGGCGAACTTTAAAGGTAGTTCAAAGTTGAGGAACAGTCGCCACTGCGCCACCCTTGCCCCAGCCGCCCTAACACCTTAAACACCTCAGCTGCCTCATCCGTCTCTGTTAGTTATATCTTCTCTAGAGCAAGGTTGCCAAAATGATGAACCAAAAATTCCCTCCCACTTGGTTTTTTGACCTGCGTACCGATTTATCGAATGTTTAAAGCAGCCCAATAAGATTTAAAAATGCGATATCTTGTATGATTAAGATAGAGCTGAGATGGAGATTGGATAATAGGGCTGATTAAATTGTTGCGTGTATATTAAGATAATGCTATGTGTACAGGGTGGCCCAGACCTACCGTGCCAGGCTATTTTTTTTCCGGTTAATTTGTGTTTTTTTTTTTGAAAGGGGGCTCTGTCCCCCAACTTTAGGGGTCGGTATTTTGGACACGGATGGGCCGATTTTGGATTTCTTGGAGTCGATTTAAGTTGAGAATTTCCGTGCGTTCTGATTCCGATGAAATAATTTCAAAATTTTGACACGAACCCTGACTTTTGAAGTACGGACCCCCCTTTTACCCCTCAAGGGACGCCAGGGGGGCTCTTGGACCATGAAATTCGGATTCCTTGGGGTCGATTCCCTATTCATCCCCGAGACCCTGGACTTCGTACGACACAAATTAACCGATATTTTCAATAATAGGGCCACCGTTTCTCTGTAGTCCACTCCAAGACTAGGTGGACGGAGTCAAATTTTTGAGAAGAACGAATGATTTAAAAATTTGCGCAAATATTGTACTTACTGAAAAAGAAAGTTTGGTCATATGGACTGGATATTCGGTGTTCCGCATCCCAATGACTTTTCGGTTTATAAAACGGAACTTTTAGTTTGTGTAACCAACTTCTTTTATCAGGTCACTTTATTTCAAAAGTTCGGTCCTATGAAAAGAGCGTTTGGTGCGTCATGTCATCCTGACTATTCGATTTGCCAAACCGAACTTTCAGGGCGTGTAACCGAACTTATGGGGTAAAGTGGCCCTATCGAAGTACTTCGGTAATTCGAGCTGAAGCTTCTGATTTTTCCCCCTCCATGTAAAGAAAATTCTGTAAAAATTATAAAAATAAAATAGGAGCGGAGATTTTGAAACACCGAAACCGAAATACGCAAATTTTCGTAGTTGCACCGTCGATAAGTTCGGTTACACAAAACAAAAGTTCGGTTTCATGAACCGAGTAGTTGGGATGATATGGAACGTTTCGTTTCTGTACGTTTCGTTTTCAGGAATTAAAATTTTCTTTTCGGTGTAATATGGAACGCGTTAAGCAGGACGGATCCAATCCACATCGGCTATTGCCAAATTCAATTAGGTAATGTATAATTTTTTACGTAAAAGCGGTCTGCGGATTTTTGTGCTTTCAGTGAAATTTCTGCATCGTACGAAGCAAATTCCTCAAAATCTTCATGGTATTCGCACAAAAGTTCTCTTGTAAAAAATTAAATTGCCCCGTTGAATTTGATAACATAGCTGATGTGGCTTGGTTCCTCTCTGCTAAACGCGGTCCATATTGTTATCTTAGCGGGTGAATGGACCACTAGACAAGGTAAGAATTTAAGCATTTTGATACATGTGTCATGTGTCCTGGTCAGAATTTCACGTAGAGCACATTCCGCACAACGAAAATTACTGAAACCAACTCCTTACGAAGATATTAACGTTTTTATTTCACATTGGTTACGAGGAATTTGAACTGCCCACTCACAAGAAACTCAATGCTCTACGTGAATCAAATCGCGCACTACAAAGGTTCCAGCAACCTTCTCAATCGAGGAATGTTCATTTCCCACCGTGTGTTGTTCAAACTAGACGCAATTTGCTATAGCTGAGCCAAAGCATCAAGATTGAGGTTGCCAGATTTGTACATCGTAGAGACTGTCATGATAACGTTTAGCGCGCGATGTGAATCACGTAGAGCATTGAGTTTTCATGAGCGGATGGTTTGAATTCACGCATCAAGAATCATTAAATATCTTTGTAAGAAGTTGATTTTCGTAATTTTTGTTGTGCGCATCGTGTTTTAAGTAAAATTTTGGTTAGGAAACAAGTATCAGAATGCTGAAATTCGTACCTGGTCTAGTGCTCAATTCTATTCTATTCTTTGAGGCGGCAACGTAGTATCTTGCTCCTTGCACTTTCGTAGGTTGAAGCAAATTCCAAACTCTCGTCCCCCCGTCCCCCATTGGAGGTCCCGCGTCTTTTCTTGGTTGTTTGACGGGGTCCAGGTCTCGGCTTGTGCGGCTAATTAACTTGAAGATAATGTGACCGCCGAGCGAACTCACTTGACGCCTCCCGCAACCATTTATCCGCTTCGGCCCTCCCAACTCAAAATCCTTTCCCGAATACCGCCGTGCTGAGAAAAAACACCGTATGAGCATTCGCATGTTGCTGAGTTCCTCTCAGAAAACATTTATTTTTAAAGGAAGTTAGGAATATTTTGCCTTGAAATTTTCAGTCTTTTTAGCTCGAAGTATGAACGAAATCCTCTGAAAACTCGGAAGAAAAATATTATGGCCTGGTTACACGCTCAAATTTCTGTCAAATTCCGATCAAAATGATGACCAAGATGGCGGTCGAGAGTTATCTAGATTGATGAGTAAAATTAATTAAAACAGCGTGTTGATTGAAATAAGCATGAAATAAGCACGGTTGTGTGGAAATCAGATGAAGGATGAGCCTCACAGCTCCATCATCTACCATCAAATTTTTGCAGGCCGCAGAAATTTGATGGCAGATGGTGCGCACCAGTCACCATTTGATCGGATATTGATGGAAATTTGAGCGTGTAACCAGCACGTTAGCAAATTTGCCTGAAAATTTTCGATTCGTCAAAGGAAATTTGGCAACGCCTGAAGGCTCATACAGCGTTCTTCCTTAGCAAGGCAGAATACTCTGTCTTACCCTCCATTTAGGTTTTTCGGAAAAATGTTTCCAGGCTCATCTCACAATAGACCATGAGAGGCCACACTATGTAAGTTTCTGTGCATTTAGATTGTAACAGTTGAACAGTTGTCGTCAATTTCGGGCTATTTTTGTGTATTTTTCTTATTTGTATTTTTTTAAAAATTTCCTCCAACCCTAGGTCTATCTCAAAATTTATTAATTCACAAAAGAAAAACTGAAATTACAGCATTAACTTACTGCTGAGTTTCTCGCAATGGCGAGGCGTGAATAATTGATTATCGATATTTCCCCATTTGAAGATATGGAAAGGAATCGACTATTCAGGTGCTTGTTGCAAATACTCTGTTCATCGGGCGTTTTTTTTTAAGTTCAAATGGCAGATCATTCGATGTATCGCAAAGCACGGCAGGCCATACTGGTTTCTCGGATCATTAGCACATCCAACTACTGCTCTTCACAAAAATTATGAAATATCTTTATTGTGTTATGGAATAGCCAGGGCTATGGGATTAAAATGAAAATGAACTTGCGTTAAATGCATTTATTTAAATTTGAATAAGCTGTCGGCCTTGGCCATCGTCAGGACTTTCTCACAGAAAATAAAAATTTAATACTTTTATTAATTAACATAATTCTAAACATTTATGTAACCTTTCTATACTTTTTACGTCAATAAGCTGGTTTTAATTTTTAATCTGCCTATAAACATTTGAACATTTTAAGACATATGTACTTTGAATCTGGTATTTATCGATCGCATCGTTTTGACTGGTTATTTTTCCTCACAGGTGTTGAAATAAATTTTGGATACCCCATACCCAGACCCACCCAAAACACAATTGCGTACAGGGCTACCACCAAAAAATTTTGTACATCAACATAGTCAGAAGTATCTGAAATTGACAAGTGTACCTTATAGAGGCAGAATGTGTACAAATCTCCAACAAATGAATTATGAAACATTCTTCACACGGTAAATTTACACTTTTATTCACTGATTGAAAAATTACAGAGTTCGCGCACGTTTAAAGTCTGTAAGTTCTTGACGAAGCTGGGTTTGGCCATCGCGAAGGGTTGTCAGGGATACTTGGAATTTTCCAATACTCTTGTAAAGTAAGAATAAGAAGATAAGTAACAATGTGAAACCAATGAATAAGCTTGAATATTGGAATATATCGTGGAAACCGATACCGGACTCAGAAGCAAGATCAGCTTTCTCCTGAGAAGAGTTGCTATTACTCATTGTTAGTAATTCAAAAATGTTAATAAAAAGCGTTAATACTTTAAAATTGGTTTAGAAATACTTTATTTTAATATGTTCATCATCGCGCAAAAATGCCACTGAAGATTATAGCTCGCGTAGTTTATCAGGCCGCGTACTACGAATCAGGTCGTAAACTAACAAATCAGCTATCTAGCCTCAAAAACCGTACTTAATTTTACTTTTTTTGCTGAAAGGTGAGTATAGGAACGTAAACGAGAGCAAACTAGTTCATAGACAGTCTTTGAGAGTGAGGGCCATGTATATCAACATTTTGATAACGATCAAAATAGGAAACCATGCGCGACATCATGTCAGACATTGACCGACAGGAAGTTAATTTTATCACTCTAAGTTTTAAACAATCATTATTGATTGAAAGCTAATGTCATGGATTTCTGGAATTTTCCAAAAATGAACGTATTGGAGTTGGAGGGAAAGGTATGACTATAAAGTGTCAAGATCGAAACTTCTAGACTTCCATCTGCCCATTCTGAGACCTTCTTTAAATCATCACTCGCAAGCTTTGCTCGATATCCAGTTAAAGATAAGCATTTTTGCGAAACCTCAGTTCAATAATCATCAAAAAATCACCGAGAGCCAATCGCCTCAGCCAATTTTACGTGATATCATGACATTCTAGTCATTTTTCATCTCATTAATTACCAGTATTTTATGGCCGATCCAAGAGACATGAAGATCCAAGACAAGAGCAACTTAATGAACATGGTCTTTTATGGAGCTTCTGTTAAATATCGTGCAAGCATCGTGTTTCACAAAACAATAAGATCGAGTTTAATACAAAGAAACCAAACCACATCGAGATCGAGCAAAGAAAATATATTTATAGTTTCATTCCTCCATTGCACTCAGTGTTAGCACTTAGAGGTACATTCCAACGCTTGGTTTCACTTTAAGAAACTTTTTCTTGACCTCGAATTTTAACAGGAGAAAATGGGCGAACGGCTATAGTTAAAACTCAAAACTGCATCAAAATAATTGTTCTCTAAAAATATAACTTGGTTCTTCCCTGTTTTATTCAGTCGATTTAATTTTCTCTTTGCAAAACATCTGCCCGATTTAGTCCTATACTTTTTTTCAAAGCCTTCACTAGGGAGAGGGAAATTAGACAGATTTAAAACGTATTAGAAGTTCAATTTGTCATTTAAAACGTATCGCAATCGAACACAATATTGTTCCGTGGGATGACGGGCTGTGTTTGCCAAAGCAGGGGAGAAGCTATCATCGAACGGCATAGTTTGAACTTTTTCCCTGATCCTTTCAGAGTGAGCAGGAATGTAAGTACATACAGAGGCACTTGAGAACTATTCAATGCGACATTTGGATCGGAGGGTAAACACTCGACCTTTGAAGTCAAAGGAGATACATTCTGAAGAGGGTTGAGAGGTGGGAATGGGGAGAGACGTTAAGAGTTTGCAGGAGTGCGCGGGAGATAAGAGAAGAAGGAATTAGAACACATGCACATGTAACCTTCGCCTTCTCGTTAGGGAGATTTAATTAGTGTAAGAGATGACTCCGGTATCTGATACTGGGTCTGAGGGCATATTTAGACGATAACAGCTCAGAAATCGAGACATGTTCAGATCGAGGTTAAAATATCTAAAATGAGTAGCTGCGAGACATTTAGGTGGTAAACCAGAAGTATAATCTCACACGGAAACATTTCGTCACCTTTCGGCCAAAGTATCACAAGCTCCATGCGACCTTTAACAATTTTCGACGCCATTTTATTTTTTTACAGAGGTGTTGATGGTTAATCTGTTTGAAAAATTCACTGAATTTTATTGGCAGCGCAAAGAAACGTCAGTGAAATTTTCGGAAAGCTTCGTTGAACAATTTTCTGTAAAAAAAACTAAAATGGCACCGGAAATTTTTAAACGTTGCATGGCGCTTCTGATACTTCGGCCGGAAGGTGAGGATTTGAAGATATCTCTATTCCTATCATTCAGGTTACGAAATCATAAGGTTTTCGTTTAAAATGATCAAATTGTTTACTATTGCTTACTACTCTATTACTCGTCGTTTCTCGGATGATGGGGCTTGACTCCATTTGAAGGTTGCAATTCAAATAATTAATTTTTTTACATGGATGTACCAGTACGATTTTTGAACAATATTTCTCTCATTTCTTAGTGACATCAGAGGATAAATAATTAAAAATTCAGTTAGAGATGCCCCAGATTTTTCCCGTATAAATCCACTTTGCGAGAGAAAATTGGGAGACGTTTAAGTGTACGTTCTTTCGTGAAGACGAAGAACTTTTCAACCGAGAAACAATTTCATTAGCATCAATGACATTGGCGATTTTGCAAGTTGGCAACAATGATTTTTCTCATTTATATCCATCAGAAATATCGACTTTCAGTGATGAAAGCTGCCTCATCACCAAGAGTTGCCAATGAGCAATGAGCTGTCGCGAGAAGGGAAAGATTACAACTGCAAAGTGGTTTTTTAAAAAATGTAATTTTTTTGAGGGGAAACTCAAATTATGACAATTCCATTTAACTTGAAGAAAATCCCTACAATTGAAAATGTGTCTCCATGCACTTAGATGCACTTGACCGTGGTTGGTCGAGTTTTAAAAGGAAAATGAGCTCGATCAAATTTGGATGACATTAAATAGAATAAACCTTAATACACGCGAAACGTTGCATGCTTTCTGCCCTCTTTTTTTCTAAACAGAGAATTAGGCACAATTCTGCTCTGAGATTCTGTGGTTTTGAGAGGGAATTTACAGAGAGTTTTGAAGCGTTAGATTTTCTCGTTTCCTGTCAGTATACATGAGGAAAAACGCGGTTGACCTAACCATAATTTAGATGCTGCTACGCCGTTGATTGGATTTTATTAATGCAATTATTCGATCTGCGAAGTCACACTAGGAAGTATCTTTTTAAATGAAGGCGTTTCGTATGCGTCGTCACTTTCCATAATAGCTTGCTTGACATAATTTTGTTGAGTTTGTTAGGAAGTAAGTATTTTGCCATAGATTTACGATCAAGATCAGAGTCACCTATAGCTGCATGAATTGCTAGAGGCAGTCAGGTGTTTGTAACTCTCCTGTGGATAGTTCTTTCGTGTAATGTAAAATTTTCACTTGATGCAGCATTACAGGATTCAAGTCTACTTACATTTTTCTCTAAATATTAGGTCGGAATTTTTTAGCCAATGTGTGCTAAAAATCAGCATAAAGCTGAAAATCTCAATACAGAGGGAAAAAGCTTATATGAGCACAATTTTCCCTCAAATAAATACGCTGTCTAGTGCAACTTTAGTAACTACCATTCAGGAAGGCAACTACAAACAGCGTATCTCTTTGAGGGAAAATTGTGCTCATATGAGCTTCTTCCCTCTGTATTGAGACTTTCAGCTTCATGCTGATTTTTAACGGACGTTGGCTAAAAAATTCCAACTTACTGTCTTACGACCTGTGCGTCTACTGCAATCAGTTTGTGCTGTAAACAGTCTGCAAATTTTTAGGAAAAACACTGATACTTTTCCTCAAAAAACTTATTACACTGGAGGAAATTCGGGAGCATCCAAATTTTCATGTCGCAAGCAAATAGTGAAATCAGGCATTTTGTCAAATGCCTAGGCAGATAGCTAAATTTTGATTGTTCACAAAATTTTATGAATTTATGGCGGAGAGCTCACGAGTTTTCAATATTTGTGGGAAAATATCTCATCAAACCTATAAACTCTTTTTGTCTCTTCCTCTTACATTGCTTCTTATATATATAAATGTTGAAATTCTAAAAATTCTGTATTCTCTGACATGCTGAAAATTTCAAGATGAGTGTCTACTCAGGAGCTAAAAATCGTTTAAAATACTATTTTGTGATGCGAATTTTTAATGAGAATGTTTTCTTACGGGTTCAAATATTTGTTTTGTCTAAAATTAGGAAAAGAATCAGAATTTCAATCTCAGCTAGAATACTTGACTATTTGCCTAAGCATTTGACAAAATGCCTGATTTTACAATTTGCCTGCGACATTCATACGTCGTTTCTACTAAGCGCGGTGGATCGGAGGATATGACGCGGAACATAAATATGAGATGGCGACGAGGGAGGCCTCCGTGTCTCTCTCATGTGGCTTCGTAGTCCGGACGTGTCAATTATGACGTCATTTGTAGAAATTAGCCAGCCACTCGGATCCGGGGCAAGAGCACCGGTGTACCCAGCAATAACCGCCTATCTACCAAAGGGTTCCCCTTGATGTAAGTCGTTTTCGCTTAGTGGGACAGATCTCCGATTAGTTCCTGGCTCGTTCACTTGACAGGCTGATGCGTGTAACATCTTCCCGCGCCACCCCTCCAGGCCACGTTCCCCCGATCGAATGATCCGTTCGTAAAAGAACGTAAGTGGTGCGAGGATCTCGTGGCACTTGCGGCGTTCTTCGGATATGCCGTTTAATTCCCTTGAAATTCCGACGCCGGGCCCGATGCCGTCACGGGAGCCAAAAGGTTGTGTTCGACGCCGGCAATCCAATCACGGCATCCCTCGCGGCTAGCCTCTGCCAATGCCAACCCTCGTCCTCTTCACCCCCACTCCTCACAGCCCCCGGAGGGGTTTCCGGTCGGAGCTGAAAGTTTGGAGATCGATCTCGGTCTGCCAGACTCGGGTCTGAAAGACCCAACGGTAGACTAAAAGAGGAAGACGCAGGAAAAAAAGAAGAGGTGCACTGGAAAAAAAAAACACATTGGATCTAGAGTCCAGACTCTTGAAAACATTGACAAGAAAAAATACTCTTGATTCAATAATATTTTTGCTTAAATTAGGAAATCCGCTCAAATTAAGAGGCTTGGTTCTTGATTTAAGCAATGATCCGATTGAATCAGGAGTATTTTTTCTTGTCGATGTTTTTAAGAGCCTGGACTCTAGATCCAATGTGTTTTTTTGCCAGTGTGGAGAAGAATATGAGGAGGAGGAAGAGAAGGAAGAGAAGGAAAGATGAGGATGATATAGACGAGGGTAAAAACGATGAAGAAGCAGAACTGGAATTTTTCGTTCTCGGTTTTCCTTTCCCTCTTCCTTTTTTCTCATTCCACTTCTTTTTCCTTTCATTTTGGTTCTTTATTCATTCTTCCTCTACTTCTAATTCCTCTCTACCCTACCTATTTTTTCTAGCTCTTCTTCTTCACCCTTCCTTTCTTCTTTTCTTTCTCTTCTCTTTTTTCAACTTCCTCCTCCTCCTTCTACTCATTTAGCTATTTCTTTTCCTTCCTGCAATTCGAGTAAGGGAAATGTGCACGTCGACGACGGCGCAGAGATACAACTATTCGTGCTTGATGGATGTCCGTGTTGCATCTGCAAAATTGAAGGCGCGATGGCGTCATGCGTGAACTCGCGATGATGCCCCGCTCTGAGCTGCCGTTGAAGGGTCACGCAGATTCAGGACCAAAGTTAGGAAACTACGCCCGAATACGTCTCTCTCATCTTTGGCTGTGCCGACACTCAATTATTTTTATTTTTTGCAATTTGACGTGTGATTCATTTTTAACGATGCATTTATAAACCTGTCAGTCGCTCGAATGTGCCTTCAATTTAGCAGATGCAACACGGACATCCATCAAGTACGAATAGTTGTATCTCTGCGCCGTCGTCAACGTGATACAACACGTTTGGCACGTTCTCTTCGCAGGCTTCGGGCCAATTTGACTCGGCTTGCACATTAAAGAGTTAGTGATTGATGTAGGGATTAATTTTCTGATTTTTCAGGATAATCCTTCAACTTTTTAAAAAAAAATTATAATCGATCAAGCTTGCCAAGAATGCATTGTACCGTGTTAAACAGAAAGGAACCAAGCGACATCAGATATTGCCAACTTTAATTGGGCAATTCAATTTTTAGCATAAAAACGATCGTGCGGATTTTTGTGCGAATTTCAGTGAATTTTCTGCATAGTATGAAGCAAATTGCTTTAAACTGTCGAAGGAATCTGCGCAGACGTTCTCCCGTAAAAAATGAAAACTCCCTGTTAAATTTGGCAGTAGCTGATGTGGCTTGGTTCCTTTCTGTTTAACGCGGTCCCATTATACTGAAGCTTGGACCGTGTTAAGCACACAGGAACCAAGCCACATCAGCTATTGCCAAATTTAATGGGGCAATTTAATTTTTTACATGATTTTTGTGGGCCGATTTTTGTGCAAATTTCAGTGAATTTTCTACACAGTACGAAGCAAACTCCTCAAAAATTTCAAGGGAGTCCGCACAAACGTCCTCTTTTAAAAAAATTAATTGCCCATTTGACAACAGCTAATGTAGCTTGGCTCCTCTCTGCTAAACGCGGTCCATATACCACCTTAATGTCTCGCTCTTTCAAGTCGTTCATTCTCGACCCGAAAATTTTCGAAAACTCGAGTCGGCAACATCGGGAAAAGAAGACTGCAAGACCGGGTGGGTGCGATGCCGGGCGCTATTAGCCCTAAGCCTAGTCACGAGCGAATTATACGCGATGTTGTCAGTTTTCAGGAGAAACCTCGGGATCACCCGTGAATTTCTGGCGGAGTGAGGCTCAATGGCGCGTGGGAAGCTAGGCCACCACGCCGAGTGCTGGCTTTTACCGTGCAAAAACCGCGAAATTTAAATGGGCATCCCCCGCATATACGCTGCTTTATCAAAGCACGGCGGGAGTGGAGTTGGCTTATACCAGATGACGACACCACCCCCATAGTTGCCAGATTGTGATGAAAATTATTACTTTTCCTCGCGTAACACAATAAGCAATAATAAGTTACGTTCATAAATTATGTAACGCTGTAGGGTTGGTTAGTATGAGTGTGCGTTACGCTCATGGGAAAAAAAACACATTGGATCTAGAGTCCAGACTCTTAAAAACATCGACAAGAGAAAATATTCTTGATTCAATCAGATTTAAGCTTAAATCAAGAACCACGCCTCTTAATTTGAGCGGATTTCCTTTTGATTTAAGCTTAAATCTGATTGAATCAAGAGTCCTTTTTCTTGTCAATCTTTTCAAGAGTCTGGACTCTAGATCCAATATGTTTTTTTTTCCAGAGCTCATTAAAAAGGGGGCTAATGTCAGAATAATGTAATCCTCTATATTGGTAAAAAACACATAACACCCAAAATCCATCATCACCATTTCCTCGATGTTATTTGGCACACTATTATTGAAAATACTTTAAAATTTTATCTAGCTACGTATTCAACAGTTATCCACAATTTTTGGGATGGGTCTAAAAAACGTTATGTAATAATTAAGGAGGGGGGGGGGAGGGTTTGGAGTTGCGTTACGGAGCGTTACAAGGATGAAAGTGGGATCAAAAATGCCGAGTAAGTACGTCACGTAATTTATGAACGCTCCCTAAATCTGCGCTAAGGATGAACAGCGAATGAAAATTCGAACACTGCTAAATTTGCTTCGATATGATATTTGTTTTTTAGCCGAGTGGTCATTACTTTTATTTGAAATTTTCGCACATTGGATCTTATTAGACGCATTCCCTTCCCGCCCCCCGCATTTTAGACATAACGGGGTGTCTCCAATTCCACGTGAGCCCTGTTTTGCATATAAAGCCATGCTTTTTGGGGCTTATGCGAGAATCGAGATATGCCCTCATGTCGAAGGAGCGACGATTTATGCGGAATTCATCACATACCTTGGAGGATTTGACGGGGAAAATTCCCTGGAATTACTGAATTTTCCCTGAACGAAATAATCGAGATTCCCTGACTTTTCACAACAACGATTTGCACGCTAAAGACGAGTATGAAAACACTTATACATTGATTTCAATGCAAATGAAAAAAACAGTGAACCTTTTTTCTTCAGATCAGTGCTCATACTGTCTGTGATATCGAAGAGAGCAGTAATTGAATTTCTGCATGAGCCATGGTTAGCACATACACTGGAAAAAAAAAACAAATTGGATCTGGAATCCAGACTCTTAAAACATCGACAAGAAAAAATACTCTTGATTCAATCAGATTTAAGCTTAAATCAAAAGGAAATCCGCTCAAATTAAGAGGCTTGGTTCTTGATTTACGCTTAAATCTGATTGAATCAAGAGTATTTTTTCTTGTCGATGTTTTTAAGAGTCCGGACTAGAGATCCAATGTGTGTTTTTTTTTTTTCCAGTGTATTTTTATGTGTCTCAAGGCTCATCCCAGCATGTATGCATGTATGAAAGCAGTAAGTGCATGCTGGGATGAACCTCGAGACACATAAAAGAATGCGCTAACCATGGCTCATACTGCTCTCTTCGCTATAACGGCAGCTGTGTTCCTCCTGAGCACGGGAAAATATGCAAATTTTACTTGGGAATCTGGCAACGTTGCCGCGGCTGCACTGCGACATTCGTGTGCACTCGTCTGAGAGCGGCACTGATTGCGAATAAGCGGGCATCCCTCAATGTCCGACCCCCGCGCCCTCCCCCCTTCGGGGCGCATCTCAATCGCGGTTCGACACCTTAAAACCACGTCAGGATTCCCCACACAATCTCGTGGTTCCTCGCAGTCTCGCTATGATTTTTCTTCCATTTTCAGGTCACAAAGGCGCGGATTCAGATTTGACGCAATGCGCTCTGCAGCCTGATTATTTAAATGTATAGACAAAGCAATACACAAGGAAGATAAAGTGGAGATAGAGCGATCCTATTGGAGGGAGCGAGTGGTTGCGATGGACAAATGAGGTAAATAATGGACCAACCGGAAACCTACAGAAGACTCTATAGTTATGTTCCAGTATTCTGCCGTCCAAAACTAGAAACGCCGTATCTCCATTCAACACTTTTTCAATTTTTTTCTGACACGATGTTGTTTTACAAAAAACCTAACAAATATTCATCCTTCATTTTCCGATATACCTCCGTCATACTATTTAAAACTAAAAATGAAAAAATGAAGCAGCCCAAAATGTCGATTGAATTTTCGTGTACTAGGACAGTACGTGTTGGAAAAAATACACAATTTTGAGAGGAGTTACGGCGTTTTTGCTGTGGACGGCAGTATTGTCCACCTAAGTATACAAGGGTCATCAGTCTAAACCAGAAGGATAGCTCTACTTCCTTTTGTCTAGGGCTTCGTTTGTCACTTTCAATGGGCCTGTTGCAAACTTTTGCTAGAGCAGAATGAGGAGTTGTTTCCTATAGATAATGCCTCAAAAATCACGATGAGCGCATCGGCAAAGTCTGAAATGCACTTATAAATTCACAATCTGCGTAAGAAATTTGCGTTATTTTGAGCTTCCCGCTTCAAAAACGATACTACTGCACAGGTGAACATTTTGTTAGAGGAGTCGCTCCATCGTCGGCAATATTCATCATGGCCGACGCTTGCGCAGTTCCTCGCGTAATTCGAGGAGAGTTCAAGGTCAATTAAGGCGGGCGAGGAAAATATGAACGTAAACACGCCGATTGTTATCTGGTTTAATCCTGTTCAGGTGTTATCTCGTCCCATCACACGTGTTTTGGCGGACTGGCGTCAGCCATGATGAGTATTGCCACCAATGGAACGACTCCTGCAACAAAATGTTCACCTGTGCAGTAGTATCGTTTTTGAAGCGGGAAGCTCAAAAAACCGCAAATTTCTTACGCAGATTGTGAAATTATGAGTGCATTTCAGATTTTGCCGATGCGCTCATCGTGATTTTTGAGGCATTATCTGTAAGAAACAACTCTTAGTTTTGCTCTAGCAAAAGTTTGCAACAGGCAAATTATCGGCTTGAGTAGAGTTACGGCGTTTTCGCTGTGGACGGCAGTATTATCCACCCGAGTATAAAAGAATCACCTGTCTAAACTAGATGGTTAGCTCTAGCTTTATGCCTTCTTTTGTCTATGATGTTGTCTATCACTCTCAATTATCGGCTCGCTAGGTAGTGATCTCCAGTTAAACCATGAGAGGTTCAGTTCCCGCTCACAAGAAAAATCAAAGTCTACGTGTGTTAAATTGCAAATTACAGCGGTTTTTGTGAGCTTCTTGATCTAGCAGTGTTCCTTCCCACCCTGAGCTGTTCAAAATGTAAACAACGTGCAATAACTGAGCCGAAGCGTCGATATCGAGTTTGTCATATTTCCAAACCGAAGAGACTGTTTCGTTAACGTTCAGTGTGCGATTGTCTAAATGCTTTTTTCATGAGCGGGAAGTTTGAATTTACGCATCGAAAAATGTTGATAGCTCAGTTGGAAGTTAGTTTTCAGTAGTTTTTGTTGTATAAAGCGTATTTTACGTAGAATTTTGATGCGAAACCATGTCATGCTTCGATTCGCACCTTGTCTAACGGACCATTGCTTTATCGAACTACCTGTATAAAGTGAAATTGTGTCCTTGACAACTGATTTCTTAAGTAATTTGATTAAAGGTAGTCAAACACCAAAACTGCACTTACTTTCAACTGATAAAACCACCACACATGAGCAATGAGATAAAATTCAAGTAATCTCTGTGTTCTGTGCTTACCTGAAACAGAAAGAAAGCAACGAGACTTAATAAACATACGCAAATAAGAAATTGAGCATCCACAGATCTGCCTACTAACTACATGATGATTAAATTTATAGAATAATGCAAAAGAAAATATAAATAAAAATAAATGCATAAATAAATACATCATTTTTCTGAAATTTGCACCTCGTCTGGAGGCTCATTATTTAGGGTTAAAGGATTCATGTACGGAGAAGCATCTCTCAAATTGTCAAGAGGCAGTCACAGGTACTGTTCCCGATGTATTCCCTTTCAAAATTTGTTGAAAACAATACTTTTAAACTCGTTTTAAATCTTCTTTTATACTTCACAAAGTGACCCCATCTTGTTTCATCGCAGAGACATTTTAAATAATAGAAATATTGAATAATGTATCAGTGCTACTAAACCGTTGATTGGATTTTTAAAAGATGCAACTATTCGATCTCTGAAGCCACGCTAGGAAGTATCATTTCATTTGAAGGCGTTTCGAAAGCGTTGTTACTTCCACGGTGGCTCGTTCAAACATCACGTGTTACATTTTTTACTAAGTGAGTACGTTGTCCTGGGTCTACGATCAGGTTCCATGAAGAACCAGAAGCAGTTAAGTGTTTTTAACTCTCCACCAGATACTCTTTCCGCGGAATGAAAGTCTGGAAATCGAGTCTGCCTACACGAGCATCTTGAGGATAACCCTCCTTCTACTCCAGGCTGAGTCATGTTTTTTCAGGCAAAAATTAGCCTCAACAATCAAATTAAGAGTATATTATAGACTTCACCAAATGCGTTCATCGTGATTTTAAGCTATTTCATATCAGAAACAAGTCTCCTTTTTGCTCTAGCTGATGTTTTCAACAGGCTAATTTTAATATACGATCCATATCTTAGACAGATAGGTACATTCTTGAATCTTTCAGTATAATTAGACTTATTTCGTGTTAATACTTCGAAAAATTGGCATTACAAATCCAAAACTAAGCGTCAGATTTGCTGCTCGCGTGTTACGTTGTGAGCAAAGGCGCGGCGTAAATAATCGATTATCGATATTTCCCTATTTGAAGCTGTGGTAAAGAATCGATTTTTAAGGTGTTCATTGCGAACACCCTGTTTATCGATCTTTTTCCATGGGTTTGAATGGCAGATTAATCGATATATCGCAAGCCATTGGCTTTGAGATAACGCATCGCGATGAAAGGAGGAAAAAGGCAAGATCACAGTCATTGTATGAGAGAAGAGTCATGAGCGGGCGTGATAAAGCGAGTCAAAAAACATGTGATACCGACAACAAGTGAAGGAGGCAAGTTATCTGCTAATAAATCTGTTATTAAGAGTCTCAGGAGTAGGAGGGTAACTTGCTGAGGGGAGGGAAGGGAGAGACTAGGTGCGGAGGGAAAGTGAGAGATAGTAAAAGGGTGATAGCGCCCAGAGATAAGAGCACTTTTCCGCTGATGCCAAGAGGGTCATTCGTTCTCGAATTTTGAAAATGGAAAGGACTTCGTGATTAGGAAACTAGGCAGGGGTCAAATTCCGCTACCACATTGACTCTTTTTCCACTCTCATCTTTTGTATGGAAAAGCTCAGAGTATCACATATCGATCACCAAGATGGAAAACCACGTATCTCCATTGCGGTGTTTCAAAATTTCCGTTCCTAGTTTATTTTTTAAATAGAAACCAGAACACTTTACAGTTTTAAATCTATACAGAATATTGTGCTGATGGAGAAAAAAAATCAAAACAGAGTTTTTTAGAACTTACGAACTCACTAGTTCTCTGAAGAAAGGATAAAGTACATATGACAGGCTGTATGCAGCGTTGCAAACGAAGTTACGTGGATTTGCACTTTGGCTATCGATATATTTGAGAACATCTGGATACATAAATGGACGTATTACTATCAAACGGAACTATGTGCATTATGTCGTGAGCCCTGTAATTCATATATTCTTATGGGTTTCAGGGCTCATGTCTTAATGCACATGGTTCCGTTCGATAGAAATACGTCCAAATACAGGGTGTTCCAGGTTCAGTTATCTGAAATAATTGCATAATATGCAAATAAACGTGGTGCTTCGCCGTTGATTGGATTTTTAATCGATGCAACTATTCGATCTTTGAAGTCACACTAAGTAGTATCTTTCTAGTTGAAGGCGTTTTGTAAGCGTCGTCATTTTCCATAGTAGCTTGTCTCAACATCAGATTTGGTTACATTTTTTTAATACATGGGTATGTTGCCTTAATTTTGCGACCATGAAAAGCCAAGGGCAGTTAGGTGTTTTTAACATTCCTCCAGATACTTTTTTGGTGATGCAGATGCTGCTTCTAGTGGTCCATCGGGTACCCCGTAACCACTGATATATTCTTGCAGTTCGTTGCAGAATTCCTTTATAGGAAAAGTATGGACATGTCAAGACATGAAGCTCTGCTTAAGGCGTAAAAGGGTAGTCGACCTTCTTACACGAAAACGCTGGAAAAATGCCACTACCAATCTTTAGATTCACATCTCAACCCAATAATTATTTTACAAAGAAGAGTTCTTCCACACAAATGAGTGAATTTATGTGAAAAAACTGCCTTAGATACGTTCATTACAAACGACGGGTCGTGACGATGGACTGATATAGAAAAGGTAAGAATTTAAGCATTCATGTTCCATGTTTCACAACCGAGATTTCGTTGTGCAAATCGTGTTCAACGTGAAATTTAAGTCAAGGAACATACATCAGAATGATAACAAGCAGTTCCAACGCCAAAGCGTTGGAGGGCGCTTCTTTAACACTGCGCATGCGAGGAACGTTTTCATACGGCCAAGCGAGAGTATTGCGGACGAAAGATGTATAACAAATTGCCTACGTGAAGGTGGTCCGGCAGCAACATACCCGCCGCTAGTCTCTGGAAAACAATAGAAAATAGTAGTTGCGTACGTTGCCAGCGAGCGCGCTGCGAGCGCATCTGTTTCAATTACCTAGCATCGAGTCGGGCCTCTAACTTTCTATTCTCTCTGACATAACCTTAAACCTTCAACCCAGAGCCGCAAACAGCTGACGCTTGACGATGCTGCGCCGAGAAAATGAACCAATCACAAAATAGCACAGTAATACGTCACTAAAATGAAGAGATCACGTGACTGTTCGTGATTTTTTCGAATCAATCTGAAACTACAACCTCGAATATGAGGCATTTAAGCATAACGAAGCCCCAAAATAGTTTAACCAGGTAATACGTCCGTGCGAGATTGTTATGCTTAAAAGCAAAACATTTCACGAAAACTTTTACGAATACCAGATGCAGAAGAAAATCAAATTTTCCCGGGTGTACCAGAATGGCGTCATTACCCATAAGGCAAAACGGTATGTAGTATAGTACATGTTACATCGGGGGAGTCGAACGGCTGGAAAGGGCGCATCTGGTACCCAGAAGCGCCCAAAATTCGTACTTTGTCTCCTGGTCCATGATAAAAACAAATCATTCTGGACGATTTGGGTTCATTGGTTGGCTGCCTTTTTGCACGGATAAAAAAACTTCATGCGTGAGACCCGCAAAGTTAAGGGCATATTGATCACTTCAGTTCTTACATCTAAAGTACTTCGGTTTTCACATCCGAAAAACTTCGGTTCTCACATCTGCAGTACTTCGGATGTAAGAACTGAAGTTTCAGATGTGTGATCCGAACCTCGACAGCTAGACCTGAAGTATTCATCTGAACACTCGGTCTCAATCTGAAAACTTCAGAGATCCATAAGACCTAAACTTCGGGTCCCACGCACGAGGTTTTTTCTCCGTGTGGGCCTCAAGAGCTCCATGACCTAACCTACAAAATGACCAACATGTCCGGCCCATACTCTCCCTGTTTACGTACTCTAGTTCGTTGGAGCCTGATCATGGAGAATTGCTTCGTTACACTTCAAGTGAAGTGAAGAGGAAAAGAAGGCGGATAAGAGTTGCTTGGACGGTGCGTCGGACGGCAACCCCGCGGTAATCTACTGGCCGCGCGGATGCCAGTGCCGGTGCCGGAGGCAATGGTCCCGTAACAGGGCTTGATTAATCTAATGTTATAAAACTGGATGAAGGCGCGCCTCCGTAAGACAAGCGATTTGAGTTAATTGTAGCTTGTCTGAACGTTGAACCCGCTAATTTATCTCTTGTTATGGACAAGCTTATAAATCTCCCCGCGACTTTTCTCCGCCTCCCTCGCCCCCGCCCCCCACCCCCGAAAAGCCAAAACCCCCCGATGACGACTCCCTGGCACTGCCACACACTTCGTCGTTCTGAAGAAGAACCACGTATCCATGTCCGGATGTTGCCAGATTTTCTGAAATCAAATATGCACACTGGAAAAAAAACGCATTGGAACTACAGTCCAGACTCTTGAAAACATTGACAAGAAAAATTACTCTTGATTCAATCAGATTTTTGCTTAAATCGCGAGGAAATCCGCTCAAATTAGGAGGCTTGGTTCTCGATTTAAGCAAAAATCCGATTGAATCAAGAGAATTTTTTCTTGTCTATGTTTTTAAGAGTCTGGACTCTAGATCCAATGCGTTTTTTTTTCCAGTGCACTTACCAGATAAGGGACGGATTCTTCCTTGAAATGAGTAAAACCATGAGATAAAGATTTGAACAAAAATTTAGTTTTCTGGGGACAAAAGGCGTGTGAAAGTTGTTGAATTGTCTTTTAAAGAAAATTTTGCCTGTATCAAAATTTTACAATTTTCATTATTATTGTGAAAGTTTCAGTTCATTAGCTGCACGAGCTTTCTTTGTTTACATTTGACCAGAATGGTTATATTTGAAGGGGGTCAAGTGGGACAAAGGAGTTTTTGAAAAAATGGATTTATTAATGATTTCAACTAAAACTAGTCTTGAAATATATATTCTGTGGGGGTATGCCTAAAAGGCGCAGATCCTTTGTTTTCCAACACAAAACAGGGTAACAGGTTTTTCTTAAAAGTCAAAATTTTCTGACTTTCCCCTGACTGTATGGAGATTTAGAACACAAAACTCACTGAATTTTCCTTGATTTTCAGGAGTTGAGTAAAATTTCTCCTGTTCCAATCATCATTGAATTTTCAAGAACTTGTTGCGTCACCCTGGGAAATATAGCTTTTTCTCTGTTAAACTCAATCTAAACTGCGTGCAAAACTCCTCAAAAAACCAAAAGAGAATATCCTCAACTTTTCTTAGAAGTTTGCATACCTTCAGAGAAAATTTGGCAATGTTCCAACGTCGATACGTCGTTTTTCCTTTACGTGGTAGCACACTTCTTTCAACCTCGCTCGAGAACCAGGCAATCAGCGCGCCAAGATGGTGCAAGGTAAATTGGGCCGTTCATTCTTAAGAGTGTCTCAGCGCCGAGTACTTTTGAGCCCTGGTGCCCGTTACTCGACGCGACGTCCAGAGACCACGAGCTTTTGGAGCTTCGGTTCATCCCTCGTCGCGAGTAGCCGTATAAATCTCGTCGAGTCTTTTCTCCGCCTGCCCCCCGTTTAGAACGACCCTCCCTCATTTGCGCCGCTCCGCTAGATGCTTTTGCGGCCGAATGAATACAAAATAATAGGCGCTGCTAGGCTCTCCAATTGAGACGCTCCTCGGCTCAGAAAGTTACTCTGCCGTACTGAGGAAAGACGTCGTATAAGCCTTCAGACGTTGCCATATTTCATCTCATATAAAACGGATTTCCAAAGAAAAATTAGGCATAAATGGACCGTTGGACCGCGTTAAACAGAGAGGAACCAAGCCACATCAGCTATTGCCAAATTTAATTTGGCAATTCAATTTTTTACATGAAAACGGTTGTGCGGATTTTTGTGCAAATTTAAGCGAATTTTCTCCATAGTGCAAAGCAAATTCCTT